>NW_020884893.1:1961677-1983762 GCF_003945725.1 Corapipo altera
TGTGTCCTCCACACTGACTTTCTGGGCTGTGGTGTCCCCTCAGCAGAACCGTGTCCTCTGCACCGACCAGGACAATTGCAGCAGCCCTGGCAGAGCTCCCAGAAGAGGCAGACAAAGGACATGCCAGAGCCTTCCTCGGCGTGGTGAGAAGAGCTGTGTGACGGGTGACGAGGTGGGTGATGTGCTCAGCCCAAACTGAGGAGCAGAGCTGTGGGAGGAACTCGAAAGGTTAAGGAGCACTGGGGAGTCTGAAAAAGAGAGAGACTGGAGGAATCATGCTCTGCCCTACCTGAGACAGGAACAGGCACCAGGAAAAAAAGTAAGATCAAAGGAGTTGTGTGTCCTTGCCCTGCTTGGCAGAAAACGGCAGCTTAAGGGAAATGAGTGAATGGAGTAACACTCCCTCCTTGGCCACCTCGCTTGCCCAGATGCCCAGGGGTTAGAGGCTCTGAATGTACAAGGCCAGTCAATGCTCAATGGGGTGATGACCCACCCAAGCCAGAGGTGTTGCCATGGACAGAAAGACCAAACCCTGTATCACAGCCGCCTCCAGAGAGTGAAAACATGGGTTACACTTGCAGGCAACTCCCTTCTGAGGCAAACAGAGGGTCCAAGTGCCAGACCCTCCCAGGGGATGCTGCTACTTCCCTTGGCCCAGGTTAAGGACATCACCAGGAAACTTCGTGACCTGGTGCAGCCCTTGGATTACTGCCTGTCCCTGCCCTTCCTTGTGGGTGGTGATGAAACCACAATGCACAGTCCAGAGGTGATCAAAAGAGACTTCAGGGCCTTGGGACAGGTGAGGGAATCTGGAGCACAGGTTATATTTTCCTTCCAGTTGCAGGCAGAAACCTTGGAAGAAATAGGTGGGCCCAGTGTATTAATCCATGGCTCTGAGATGTGCTGACTACACTGCAGCACACTGGAAGTCTTACAGAGGTGAGCCAGGGGCTCCTCAGGTAATAGTGCTCACCAGGGAAGCAGGTGACATCCCTCAGAGGAGTCAGGGGGTGTCATGTGAGGGTGACACGGACAACAGCTCAGCTGAAGGACCAAGAAAAAGCAGGAGCTGGAGCCACAGTGCTGCTGGAAAGCTACCGCCTACTTGCCATTTCTGAAATTTGGTGGGATAAATCCTGTGGAATTGTGGCTAGCAAATATGAAATATTTAAATGGATAGGTTGAACAGTGAAATGAAAATACGAATTCTTCAGAAAGTACTTTTTATTGTCCTAGAAGACAATAAAAGTTAAATTTGGACTACCAAAATTCACCTTTCAGCTTTTCATTGAGCTAATTAGGCAGAAGCTGGATGCTATTCAGACTTGTGTTGCTCATGGAAGTTTGTTTCAAAACCTTTGTAATATGATGTAAAATTCTTCTCTTAAAGAAATGGAAAGAAAATTGAAGCAATAGCTCAATTTTAGCAGGTTTTAGAAACCTGCCTGAATTTCAGAAAACTGGCAAACAACAAATCTGATAGTCCTTTCTCACCTGAACAGAAGGGGTTCTCCTCATTAGCCTCCTCAGTGCTGTCTAATTTGAGTTTCTTGTTGCCTGCTCCTGGATATAAGGTATTTATTCTGCACCCACATCAATTCCATGCTGGGATTAGAGTTCAAAGACTTGATTCAAAGTCCCCTTTGTGTGAATTGGAACAGATTTTGCATAAAACTGGCATGTAAGGTGCTGTTCATTAGAGACATACGCTGGCATGATAGGAATAGTTTTACCCTCAGAGTAGAAAGTCAGGAGCTGTGTGTTCTGCCAGTGATTTGTGAAAGAAAAGAAGGCTTAGGTGAGCCTGGTTTATGGGTAGAGCACAGGTAGAGAAGGATTTATGTTGCAACCAAAAATAAATAAAAGGATGATTCTTTGTGAATGTAAGGGCACATGTGCCTGTCACCACAATGGTTCCAAACCATGTGTTTTAAACTTAACCTGTGTTTTGCAGACACTGTTTTTGTTAATATCTTAAAGTTTATGTTTAATCTTCATTTATTTCATGTGATTAATTCTTCCTCATGATATTGGTAGTTCCTTTGCCAGGAAGGCATAAACCTTCCCAGGAGTGCCAATCTGTTCAGTGTTAGTTGTGCATGAAGGTCAGACAAAATTCTGTTGTGCCCAGACCCCCATCTCATGTGAGAGAAACTCACATGATAATTTGAATTACTGAGATTGAAAGAGACAAAACCTAATTTTGAGCCCTTACCTGCAGCCACCTCTTTTCTTCTCTGTCAGATGAATTTAAATTCTTAAAGGTGACATCTCAAAAGTAAACATGTGTTTATTTTTAGGGAGCTAGCTATGCAGTTAATTGAATGAAGCTTGTAACAAGCCTAAGAGGAAATGGAGCTCGATATAAATCAAAATATATAGTTTCATAAACACTGTCACAAAGGGGAGAACAAACATTATGAAGTTAACACAGTAGAAGACAATTCTGAGGAAAAGAACTGTAGTAGTCCATGTTTAGCAGATTATCAGTGTTCAAAGGCTAAAATGCAGTACAACAAATATGTAATTACTTGGTTTGCAGGTATTTGTGCTCATGGTTCAGAGTCTGAGTTAGTATTCATCTAAGTTAATGGAAGACTTTATTTCATTTTCATAGGATTTTGATTAGATTTTGGAAATAAATTTTACATACCTACAAAGGTTTTTTTCAAAAGAGGATACAAAGAAAAGAATGAGAATTTATTAAATATACAAATAAGTTGCTTTCCACATTCTTAAGAGTCTTAGTACTTTTCCCCTATAAAGAATATGCCTTAAATTTGGTTTTGGTTTATTTTAAAGCAAACTACTACTACCTTACTAGTCCATAACAAAAAAGTTTGGTATTTGCAATTTCCAATAGATCTTTAAAATGTTTCTGTTTCTTTACTCTTGTGAGAAGTTTGTGTGGGGAAGAGTAATCACTTCTATTTAAGAGAAGATACTTTACAGAAAGAATTTATTTCTAGGCTTTTGGCCACAGCCAAAATTTGTTAGCGCATCATGGGACTATTTCATGTTGCAGGCTAAAGATTTCACAAGCAGGAATGATGAATGAAAATGCTGGAATATAAGGAATGCGTATTGAAGGTTGTGTGTTGTCATAAATGTGGATTTTCTAAAATTAATCGTTTGGTCTTGTGAAAAACACTAAAATTCTGGTAGGAAACCTTGCTTTCATATTTCCTCCTTTTGCAGACAGTGACGTTTGCAAGTGGTGTGTTCCATTATGTTAATGGATTAACAACAAGATCATGGGACATTCTTAGGACTGGTAAAAACCAGCTCAACATGCTTCAGGCGCTGAATGGACATTCAGCTCTTGAAACAATGAATGCTGTTTAAACTTCTGCTTTCCTTGGCCAGTTCTGGAGTTGAAACGTCTTTAACGAGAGGAACAAATATCTGACACCACTGCAGTGTAGTGTGTTTTCCTCTTTCATTAACTGGCGGTGCAAAAATGTTGGGGGAAATGTAAAATAAAGTTACAGATAATGTAGTTTTGTTTGTCGGGTCTTGGGAATTACTTCTTGGTAGAGGCTACACGAAGGGCAAGAATGTATAACAGCTGTAGCAGCATTATAATATCCTATTGACATTTCAGAATTATGGAATGTTTCATTTCACCTGATGGCCATGAATATCCTGCATTTATATTTCTTTTTCTCCCCTTGTAACATGAGATTGATATCCATCATTTTATTAACCCTTAAATCCAATTATCAAGAGACACAGATCCTGAGCTTTAAGATATGACTTCAAACTCTTTTCTTCTGATGACACTGATCAGGGATGGAAACAAACTAAACCAGGTTTCCTTTTTCCCCGTGGTGAGGAATTCCCCCCATTTCTGCCCCGAGATAATGTTTTCATTCCCCGCAATGATGAATGCTGTGTAGAATGCTTCCATCTCAAGCACAAAGAGAAAACAGATGTGTTTACATTGTCTCCACGGAGACACAAAGACACAAGCTAAATTCACACTAGCATCGGGGAGAAGATTCCTCCTCCTTTGTCTTCCAGAGATGGAGAATTTGCAGGCAGAATATTTGAAGCAAATGAGACAGAACTCTCTACAGACCATTTTTCTCCCTTACCTTTTCAGCAAAGGATTCTTTGTGTGATCCTTCAGCAAAGATTCTGGAACGCAGTGATGGCTCTTTGTAGTGCCACTAGGAATTCGCTAAGAGTTTAAAATATTATCATTTTAATGAACATCTTAAGTAATAGTAAACAGGTAATTCTCTACAACTACTTCATTCCTTGCCTCAAACACACCAGTCACTTCAATTTATTCAGTGACCTCCTGTTACTAAATACAATGGAATCATACAACCTTCCTCCTGTCCCTTGATTAAAGGATCATTGCCCACCTTTCCATAGACATTAACTGGAAAATATTTTTCTATCATATTTTTATCCCTTTTCACTTGCCTATTTTCGTGGATCTTTACAATTCACCACTGTGTTTCTCCAAGCAACTGCACTTTGGCCATACAACTCATATGACAAGAGGTCAGTGGGAATGTTTTGAGGCTCACAGTGTCTAGGAAAGGAAGGGAGAAGCCTTTTCCCTTTTCTGCCCTTTCTCTGGAGACCACAATTTGTTCACAGAGCTGAATGTATCCTTATAAAGTGAGGCAGTTTTTTAAATAAATAAAGTGAAACAAAAGAGCAAAGGATGAATGTGCACAAATACTCAAGCCAAAGAAGTTTTGTCAGTTCATATGTGTGCATTCAAGCTGTTATTTAGGAAAATGTTCTCCGAACTAGAACCGTTTTCAGAAACCTTCATGTGGTGGACAGAGCTTTGGTTTATTAGTATTTTTGAGAAATACATTTTAAAAAATTAAAACTAAACCCTAAAGAGAGAAGTAATTGTGTGATATCTTCAAATTAATTTTCCTGAAAAAAAAATCTTTAAATAAAATTATTATTATCAGTTTTGAGGTTGTACCTTCCAAACATGCATGTCCCTGCATTCCATCTAGAAACAGTACAAACCCACCTTGAAATATCTCATTTTTTTCTCTGTTTAGAAGTCTAATCATTCAACTAAATAGAAAAAAATAACAGTGGCTTGGATGGCCAATCCCATAGTGAAAATGAATAGCAGGAAACAGAGCAGATGGTGAGGGAAGAACCAAGAAGAAGACGTGAGTTCAACAAAACATGTATTTCAAAGAATTCTTCACAGATCATGATGTGAATGAATAATTTTTTGAAGGGAAAAAGATAGGGTGCTAAATAATTGTTAAATACGTGGATAATTGCTAAATACATGTAATTCCTCCAGGTCCCAGTGTAGTTTTAGTTACAATATTAAAGACCTAAATGAGAAACCTCATACAAGTGAACATCTCATTTAAGAAGAGGCTACCATTTGTATACATAAAATTGTTCTTGTGCAGAAGTATTTATAGAATCAAGGCCCTAAACACCATACATATGTCCTGCTTTCAGCTGAGATAAAGTTAATTTTCTTCCTAGTAGCTGGTCAGTGCTGTGTTTTGGATTTAGGGGGAGAACAGTGTTGCTGCTAAGGGCATCATTCAGTCACTGGTGAGCAACTGCATTGTGCAGGACTTGTTTTGTATATTCTTTTACCACTATTATTATTATTATTATTATTTTCCTTTCCTTTCCTGTCCTATTACACTGGCTTTATCTCAACCCATGAGTTTTCTGGTTTTGTGTGATTCTCTCCTCTGCAGGGAAGCGAGCCAGTGGCTGGGGGGGGTTTAGTTGCCTGCTGAGTTAAACCACAAGAACGTCAAGTCTTCTTTTTGCAGAATACCCACCAGAGAAAATATTTATAAAAGGTGCCTTAAACCAGAATTAACAAGGCTTCTTCCTCAAAAATTTGCCATCAACAGCCAGGAAATTGTTCTGACTGATCAGAGGATCCACCTTCTACACACACTCCTGGCTTTTTTGTCAAAGATCTCCAGATAGTCCCCTAAATTTAGGTTTGTATTTTCACCGTGGTTTCTCCTGCAAGTATTAATTTAAATATTACACATTCCAGTCACCTCTGCGAACCAGTACACTTAGTTTTCTGTAGTATGTGATTTCCTGGACTTCCTGTGATGCACAGGGAAGCTCAGTCAGAGGAATGACAGATGCAATGCAGGAAACAGAGTCTGAACTCAGATTCACAGAGGAGAACGAGGCCATATGGAGATTGGTTTTATTTTTTCCTTCAAGCATAGTATTTTGAGGAACAGTTTTATAGAACATTTTCTCATCTTTAACTTTTCGTTGGCGATAGGAAATAATTGTTCATCAGTTCTGTACAACAATATCTCAGATTTAAAATAGTAGGGTTTTATGTTGAAAATCAAGTTGAAATTTAATACTGGAACGGTTCTTTTTAATCTTGTTGCTAGACTAAAGAAAATCTTACTGGAGTTGACATTCAAAATCATGAAAGATATCATGGCTTTTCTGTTTCTGTAAAAAATGGAAGTCCTGCGTGGGTGGTGTGAGTTCTTCTGAGAATTTCTGTGATGACTCCACTCACATGTAAAAGAAATGTCTAAAAAAAAATAAAACCTATCCATATCTTCATTACCCTACAGTGCTTGGAGTTATCTCTGTCTGCATTCACTGTCACCTCCCCCATATTTCAAAAGTCTTTCCACTGCAGGCAGACTTCATGGCATCTTGGATTTCACAGTTGTACCTCAAGGCTTGAAGCCTTGTTGGATCTGTTGCCTAAACTGTTTTGTGAGCTGGTTTCAACTCATTCTAACTTCATTTTCAGGGCAGTTCTCCATACGTTGGGACACAAGTGCAGCATGTGCAGAAGCAATACATACCTGTTGGAATTTAGTTTTGTACTGCAGAGCAAACATTTTCCTTGTTGCATCACAAGATTTAAACTAAAGCTTTGGAAGTTGTTTTTTTTTCTAGTTCATGGGGGCTGCCAGGAACCTGAAAAAGAAAATCTGCCACAATAATTTTTCATCCATTTAGATCCACTGCTTGAAAGTTGTTTGTATGAAAGCCCATGGAGGACTTAAAAAATAATAAACTCAAGACACATTGCATCCTGTCGTTCTGGTCACAAGTTTCCAATTTCTTCCTCTATAATACCCCAGTTTTCTTACTAATGAAACCTTACAACTTTTTGTCATCATCAGGTTCTGTTGTTTCAGTTCTCATTCTGTGAATGTAATGAAAATATGAAACTGGAGCTTTTGTGAACACAAATTAAGCTTTTTAGGCAGCTCCTCATCAGTCTAATTTCTACCTTTGCTACCATTAGTAATAAAATATTTCTGATATGGCATTTTATTAAATGATCCCTTGAAGTTTTGGTCCATTAAGTCTGATGTATTTTTCTGCTGCACTTCCTTAGATAATCAATTACCTTAGGAAAAAGATACTGCATTAGTCTGGTATGATCTGCTATTGCTAAATCCATGTTGTGTTTTGTCTCATTCCCACAATCCCTATATCTTTATTTTCCTCCTTTCTTCAACCTTTGTTGTGAAGCTCAGTTCAGTGATTTTCAGGTGAGCCATTCTTAAACGCCACGTGGACACCATCTTCCCTTTCATTGTGAACATGCCTGCAGCAATTCTGGAGGGTCATAGTTTTATTTCAGTACAGTCAGACCTTTGAAGTGAGAAATTAAATAGTGTTTGTCCTCCATTTATTTCACTTTATTCTCTCTGTTCTTTGCCCTGATGATTGGCCAGTTGGTTTGTTTCTCCTTCCACTTGAAGACTTATTTATGGCTGGCAGCTTCAGTCCTAAGTTGATTTGATTTACTTTCATTTCTTGTTTAATCTCCAGACGAAGCTTCCAGCTGGTTGATCTCATTTTATTTTGTTGCAAGAGCTGAGCTGGTGCATATTCTTTCCAAGGGCTTCTGTGGAAATGAGGAGGAGAGCAAGGCAGCTCCCTGTAGACCACAACTTGGGAATTGCGGTTACAGAAGTTTCTCAAGCTTGCGAAGTGCAAGGAGATAATGACAACTAGAGAATCCTGAGCCAGTGCCACTGTGATGATCTGCAGACTAAGTGTTTAGAGTTAGGTGTCCTGTATTATACTGAAGAGCAGTGACTGTGCCAGGAAATAAAATGATATGGCCTGTGCTGGTGGTTTTCTTTACAAGAAGTATCCTGAGTAACTTTTTTTTTTCCTGTGCTAAGCTCAGACATTCTGCTTTTGAATTGAAAAAAATGATGGATTTCAGATCACTGAAATCCCACTGGCATCTTGGAATACCAATCTGCTATATTTGACACAGATTCCAGTGAGAGTGGTGGTGGGGAGAGAGATGAAAACAGTAGTTCAAAACCAAGGATCAGAGCAAACCCAGAATCCTGCTTGATATAGCATCTGATCAAAGTTTTGTTTCTTTCCTTTGTCTTTTGCTCATGCTAACACATGTAAAGGGATTGTTTAGTCCAGTGATCTTGTGTTGAAGTACAATCCAAATGTATTTTCTGATATGAGAGATACAACTCAATTTCTGTGATTTCATCTGCTGCTTTTAGGGCAAATGCATGGGACGCATTACAGCTCTCAGAACATGAGTTACAGACATAAAGCAGTAAAAAGATCCGTTGCCAAAAACCAGGATAGTGGCAAACTATTAAAGAAGCTGTATCCTGAAGTGATGCAGAAATATTTGGAATTCACTATTGTGCCCAAGCAACCATGTAATTGCAGTGTTTTGACTTCTGCTTGCATTTGTAGGTCTCTACTGGATGGAAGATATCAGACCTCTGCATGTGTTCTAAATTCTCTCTGCTGACTGAGCTAATTGGCATTTCATTGAGCCAAAAAGTCGCTTCTGTCACATTTTCTGTCCATGATGTTTACTGCCAGCCATGTTGGATGCATCTATGCCATAGCTGAGCATTTGCCCTTGGAGGGGAAGTGATTGAATGACATCCAGTAGAAGGATAAAAACCAGAGTTAGAGGCACTGCAGATCTGATTGAAGATGTGCAGTTATCCTCTTCAGATTCTTTTCTAGGTCTCTTTTTAGACAAGCAAAAGATTGGGGACCTACCACAAACATTCAGGTTTGTACATGTGCCCTTGTACTGGCGGGAGTTTTCGAATGCTTGTTTTTCCATAGATAACAAAGGCATGTCACCATAAGAGTTTTTTAATGAGAATATAATGTCATTAACTTTGAAGAAATGATGCCTGGTCTATGGTGCCTGTACATGAGTCTGCAGAAAGGTGTGGGTTCCTCAGCCTGCTGACAGGCACGTGATTGTCCTGCTCTGCTCTGTGCTGGGGTGGCCTCACCTCAAGTCCTGTGTGCACTTTGGGGGTAGAAGGACATAAATATTAGAGAGAATGCAAAGAAGGGCCATGAAAATGGTGAAGGGTCTGGAGTGGAAGCCACATGAGGGGCAGCTGAGGGCACTTGGCATGTTCAGGCTGGAGTTTGGGAGACTGAGGAGAGACCTTGTCATCGTCTGCAGCTTCCCCCTGAGGGGCAGTGGAGGGACAGCACCGATCTCTGCTCTCTGTGACCAGTGACAGGACCTGAGGGAACGGCTGAAGCTGTGTCAGGGGAGGTTTAAGTTGGATCTCAGGAAAAGGTTCTTCCCCTAGAGGGTGGTTGGCACTGAACAGGCTCCCCAGGGCAGTGGGCACAGCACCAAACCTGCCAGAGCTCAAGGAGCATTTGGACAAGGCTCTCAGACACAGTGGGATTGTTGGGGTGCCTGTGCAGGGCCAGGAGTTGAACTGGATGATCCTTGTGGGTCCCTTCCAGCTCAGGATATTCTGTGATTCCATGTGACAGTCACTTAGATGTTGCTTTCAGTCTTTTACAAGCTGTGCATGCCTTGGTATTGTGAGCACAAAGGTGCTGGTTTTGGCTCTGTATTTTTGGCTCTTCCGTAATAACCAGCCAGCTAGCATCCCTCAAGTGGGGTGACTTTCAGCCTCTGCCATTCCCTCAGGTCAAAGTGATGCAGCCTCTGGAAGGGTGCTCTGAGTCTCCTTCCATAGTCCCTTGGGTCCTAATTATAGTTCCTTACAGTGAGGCCCAGCCAGGCAGCAGCTCTCAGCTCTGAGCTGTGCCAGCTGGAGTTCCCTTCTGCTCTGCACTGACTCACAGCTGCCTGCTGCGCCTGGCAAAGTGTTGGTCCACCTCCTTACACTGGGCCATGATCCCAAAGATCTGTTAATCCTTAAATTAGTCAGGGACGCTGGAAAATTTGAGTATCCTGAAAGGAAAATGGGAATCTATTTGGATTTCAGTTGGGTGTGCTCCTGTGGTACAGTAATTCCAGTTTCACAGTGGTGCAGACAGGCAAAGAGAACTAAGTTTGTATTTCAGCAAATATTTGGAGACGTACTTTTTTCCAGCTTGGAAATTCATTCCACATTTAAAAGGTAAATAATAACAAAACTACTGTACTCATACCATGTATTTTCCATAAAGATGTTAGGGGTCAGAGCCCATCTTTATATCCCATCTGCAACAAAAGCAGGTGTGGGGAATGCAAAGAACTGAAAGAGGCAGGAAATGTCTCTTTTTGTTGTGGTGCCATTTGCTTTCAGGTCCACACAGAGGATTCTGGCCCAGGTCACAAAAGCGTTGTTGAAGCAATGGCCAGGCACGTGGGGGCTGAAGCAGGGGATAAAAGAGAATGAGTCGTTATGAGTCTGCTGCAGACCTCCCATGACAGTTAATGCAAATAACCTTAGACCCACATGTTCAGTGCCCCGTTTCACCTGCCCCTGGTTTCAGCACGAGTCTGGGCTTAAGTTTTGTCTGGGCTTAAGCACAAACCTCTGGGCTACACTTCTCTTTCTGTGAAATGGGGACAGAAGCCCTGTCCTGCCATGCAGAAGCTTTGAGGATAAATGCAGTGAAGGCTGTTAGCATTTTGCGTACTAGCCATGTTCATGTATGATAGGACCTGAAGTGGTAAGCTCACTTTTGCACTATCAAAATCTTTAGGAATGGAGAAAGGCAAGGCAATGTCTACCATGTGTGGTGCTGTAATGTGACAGTTTGCAAACAGCATTATGCTCAGGTGTCAAGGCTACTTTACACATAGTTCTTTTGCCTGCTCCGCTGTGTGCCAGTGTGGAAAAGGTGAAAGTGTGTGGTCTGAAAGTGTGAGGTGACAGTTCTGCTAGTAGTGGACCAATGACATCAGGGGAAGCTTCTAGAGGGATCCTGAGCTGAACAAGACCCTTCCCTGTTGTGAAATTCTCCTGGACCTTGTTCTCAAGAGCCTGACACGGCTGTAAACTCAGGAGAGAATTCCCTGGAACTCTTTTGCACCTCCCTGACTTTCCAAATGGGCGTTTTCTCTCCTGTAGATTTCTTAAAGAACAGAACAATTTAGCCCCAGTGCAGAACCAGAGTGGGGGGAAACTATTTACACTGACTTCATCTGTATGTGCTGAACAGTTTCTTGAGCTGCAAAGCTTTCTCTGTGTGTGTGTGTGTTGTGTCAGAGCTAGGTGATAAAAGGCTGGACAGCATGAGGTAAGTGTTTAGAGAGCTGGTTGACATCCTGAAAATTACCAGAGGCCCTCTCCTGAAACCTCTTACACCCTTGTGCAGGGCTGATTTCCATGGCAGTTGCCCAAGAGCCTGTTGCAGAGCTGGGGATCGTGACTCTCACATCCCTCACGTGAGCTCTGTCAGCTCCGGGGTGGGTTCCAGAGACAAGACCTGCATTCTTCACTTCTGAGCTGCTGCTGCTGAGCCTTGGGGTGGGCAATGAGGAAATGAGGGACTTGGGTTTCAACCAGAGTGGTATTATTTGAAACACTTACTTGGTGAAAAGCAAAATTATGAGTTTTAGTGCCTTTCTAGGGGACACTGTAGAATTGAATTGAACAATACTATTCCTTTTGGAGAGTTCAATATGGTGAAGTTTGGGGGTTGTTTGGTTGGGGTTTTTTTAAAATTAATGCAGGATGCTCCCACTCCACATCAAATTTATGTATATTCTTGTAGTTATGTCTATACAACTGTTAAAAAAGTAAAGCTTGGTTGGTTTAGACTTTTTCTGTAATGGAAGTCTTTCCTGAAATTCACAGGGTGGGAAATGTATATGCATAAGAAACTGGAATAATTTATAAAAGGAAACATATAGCAGATTAGCAGAGATTATTTTTATGTTGACATATTTGAAATGCCTTATTTCATGTATTTCCTTTAAGAAAAGAAATTCAATGTGGCTGAACATTTCAAGGAGTAGCTGAGACACCAGGGCTGGAAGGTACCCTGTGCTGAGGAATTTGTGGGTGATTGTGCTGGCCCTTTGCACAAGAATCACTCCCTGTGTCTGAACCAAAGATGTCAGTGATGACTTCTCACTGTCATGCTGTCACACAAATAAACACATGTTAAGGAGAAGTACTACCTTCTCCTCAAGGTCAGGGCTTTCTCAAGACTGTTGACACTTCTAGTTGATTTTGTAAGATAACATAATAAACAAGTCTGCAAAGCCAGTTGGTCCAGTCAGCTGCAGCTGTGGCTGGAGTGAGTTACAAATCCTCTTTTCAACTTGCAGCAAAAACAATGAAATCTGCACCACAACAGTGGTGACAATAGTTTGGGGAAGCAGAAATAAGCTGCTAACATTTGACTGTAATTGGCAACTTCATCAGAGAAGCCAAGGAGTAAATAAATCCCTTTTCACCTGAAAAAGCTGTTCTTCCAGTGAAGGATTGAGGCCCTTGTCAGGGGATTCAGTGTGGGTTGAGATCACATGCTCCTGCCTGTACTGTGCTTGTTATGAGGATAAATAGAACTTATGGTCTCCAGGGCTGTCAATCTGGCCTCTTTGAAAACACACCTGATTCCAGTCCCAGGGAAGGTGACAGGAATCACTCAATTGACTTTGGGTCAGATTCAGTTTTCAGAGCCTGTGTGTTGTACAACTCACTTAAAAATCTGCTCTGTTGGTTCATTGATTTGAAAAGCCAGTGCTTGTGTTCAAAAATGCAAAACAATAGTGTATCTTTGTTCTGCAGGGTGCTGAAAGCCATCTGCAACACATGAATAAAGATGGGTTTGTTTTGGAAAGATTAAAATACGGTTTGAAGATACTTCTACTCTCCACACATCCCCCCTCCTGCCTTTGTAAATACTGATATTAATTGGTACATTCTGGAAGGTGTTTTTTCTTCCAGTCATTTAATTTTGCATTTCTTTAATCGTACCTGGGCTCTGATGCAAGATGTTTGTTGTCTGTATGTTAACTTTTATGATGTCTATGTAAATGTGCATGTTGACATTTGCTGCAGCTTTAGCACTGATCTGCATTCTCATTGTCCACTCTATTCTCCTTTGCTTAAACTCACCATGCTTTTTTTCTGAAAAAGTGAAGCCAATGAAAGCCATGTGTTTCTCACAAAAGGATTCCCTAGCTACAGGCTTTGAAACTTTTCCACACAGCAAACTTTGGCTCTATCCTTAAGAAAAAAACCCCACACAATCCACGAGTGCACGTCTTTAAGTAAAATCACGTCAGGGGAAAGCTTGCAAGAAGTAAATCCTTACTGTGTCTGTTGTGACAGTCTGCCCAAGCCACCCGTTTTCATGTTTAAATAGTCATTTCAACTGAAATACGTAAAATATTTACAGCTTCTTAAAGTTGTTAGTTTACCTGGTTTTGGTCAAGAGGAATGCCAGAAAAAAACTGTCTCAGCAGTCCACCAGAACAGGCAGTCTGTGTGGCCAGTGTCCTCTTGTTCCAGAGAGCTGTTCATTGCACCTGGAAGTCTCAAATGGCTCCATAGTGATTTTTCCTTCATTTGTTTTCTCAGCTTCTTCATAATGAGCAGTTGCTGGAGGTGTCAGTGAACACACTTTTGCCTAATTATGGACCATTCCAAACACAGCAGATTGGAAAGTTCTGCTCTTGCCTTCAGTGTTCTTGGAAAAGACTGGGTGGAGAAAAAAAGCAGAGCAAACAGAGTAGGATTTTACAAAGAAAGGCACAGTGCTCATTGGAGAGAGAGAGGGGGGATGACCAGGAATATGAAGAAAGCTCCTGAAACGCTTTGGAAATTTAAATGTATTGAACCAAAAAGGTTCACAGTTCTCAAAACTGCCCTGAGTCAGATGATCTGAAAATGGGAATAGGTGAACTTTTCTAAGTCCTTCCAAAGGAGGTGGTGTGGTTGGCAATTCCACCTTCTCTCCCACAAGTCAGCTCTGTGAGTTAGTGTGGTTACTCAGGGACCTGACAGTGACAGGTTACAGGAGCCTTAGGCTGCTTTATTAGGTGCCAAACATGAGGTCATATTAATGCTTTCCCCACACTTAAGCCAGAAAACTATAACGGGTTCCTTTTTGTCTTCCTTGTTTCATAACACTGGATATTCAAGAACCACCTGGACTCAGTTCTGTGCCATGGGCACTGGGATGACCCTGCTTGAGCAGGGGGATGGCACCAGATGACCCACTGTGGTCCCTTCCAACCTTCCTCACTGTGGCATCCTGTGAGAAGATAGTTAAGTTCTCCAGTGCCAGCCTGAGGATCCAGTTAGTGCTGTTTGATCTGTTACTGTTCCTAAGATCATTACTGCACACCTACCAGGATGTCATGCTGTCAGGTTTAGAACTCCAGGGACTGGAGGCACATTCTTTTCAAATCAGATAAGCTGTTCAAGTCAAATCTAGTAGTTACCTAATATATACCTTTTTTTTTTTTTTTTTTTTTTTTGCCAACCAGAACAATTAAACTTATATTGATATGGGTGATTTGCTTTGTTATATATTCATAGATAGCTAAATTAGGCTGTTGTGTCTCTGTTTACTGCACTTGGCAGATGGGGGAAAATGTGTTGAATTGATGGAGGCAAAGAAGCTGCTGACAGTTATATTTCTATGGCTGAAAATAGAAGCTAAGAATATTCTGGTTTATTATAGTGGTAATACATAACTTACAGGGAAACTAGATAAGTAGAAAACTTGGTATGAAGTTATTCTTTGTATGTTAATCCCTAAAAAGTATTTAATTTTCTATGATTATTTTTTTTAGCTTGGAATCATCTCTTCCTCTATAACTTGTTAATAAGTTATTTCTGATGTGGTTCCAGACATCTAGTTTCATTCTCCTTTACCATCCAGAATGAATGGATATTTGGAATTTATAAGACCTCTCTAATGGATTCAGATTTTGCAACTTGTCAAGAAGAATCTTAGATCTAAATAGCTACTAAAATGACACACGACCTTTGGGACACTGGCAAAATAACCTGTGTTATGAAGGTTTATGTAGTACTCCTTGTCCCCAGGTTGTTTTTAATTCCATTGTGGCAAGATCCCAGCTGACTCTTCAATCCATTAGAATCTTTTCAATTAATGAAGACAAGCTAGAAGAATTGTTGGCAATAGGCTTGATTTCAAGTGCAGCTCTTGCAGTGCTTAGGAACTTCCAGACTGGAGGCAGTTATATTTTTCAGTGGGGCATCTCAGCTATAGGTTGTGTGAGAGTACAGTATTCTAATTTAAAAAAAAAAAAAAAGAGGAAAAAAATTTAAGCTAGCGGGAACTGAATTATTAAAGGAAGAAGAGATCTTACCTTGAGAGAGGAAAATAGGTCAATATATTACGTATGTGATGGGAAATGAAACCTGGTGCAGTTCCATATTCCACCCACCTAACAGTACTCAGCAGTCTAGTAGATCACTGGGATTATAAATCCACTGAATATGGTTTATTCATAGATGGTTTATCCTGTAATTCCTGATGCATTCACAGAAATGGACATCCCTGCTGTTAATGAAAGCTGCTCCTTTTGTTTTTTCTTCTGACCAAACTGAGTTTGTCACTATCTGCCGTCAAAAGATTACTCTGGGGGAGGCCTAGGGCGTTGCTGAGGCACAGCACTTCTCAAGTTTTAAAGGTTTTTGTTCTTTAATACAGAACAAATTATCAGAAAATAGGGGAGAAGGAACAGAATCAGCTGAAATTTAAACACAGAAAGAAAATTATTCTTGTAACTAGTTTAGTCACCCAAACAATGGCCTTTGAAACTGGTTTATTTTCATATGATGTGTTCACCCTTCCCAGGAAGCGAATGATAGACATGTATTCTGCACAACTGACCTGAGAGGCCTTTACTTCTGCACACACGATCAGCTTGTCTTATTTTCATGGCTGAAACAAGAAAACACAGAGCACACTCTGTCAGGTCTTGCAGTCTATGGCATCTCAGTTCTAAGCCAACAGTGGGACCAGGTCTCTTGGTTAAACAAGACAAAAGAAGCCATATGAGTTACTTCTGCTGATATTAGAAGAGGAGCTCTTTTAAAAAATTAATACACAGATACAAACTGACTTATGGTCAAACTGGCTTGCTGTCATTAACTTCTCTTGCCACCTGCTGTTCACTTTAACTTGACTATTTCTTCTGCTAATGTAGTATGGTGAGATGTCTTTGTTGTTGCACAGTGGTCTATGATTCTGTTCGAGCTTTAGCCAACTGTTTAACAAAATTAACATTTTTGAATTCACACTTCAACCGTCTCCATCAAAACATTTAAATCAAGTTTAAATAGAATTTAAAATGCCTGATTTGCTCATTACACTCAAAGCATGGAGCTGGATGCAGCTGGTACTCTAATTAACAGTTCGTTGTCAGAGATACAGTTTGTTAAATATACTATGTTGATATCTTTTATTCTGATGTTTGCACAGAAAAACATGAAAACATTATTCGTTAAGTGTACTTCGAAAAGAGAGATGACAAAAGCTCTTCAGAATCTCAGCGTGATCTAATTTAACAATAATGAGGAAGCTTTTAACTGAGAAAACAATTCCTGGTGTTTGAAGAAGACCTTGGGTAGGTAGCAAGTTTTCATACAATTTAGGAAGCTAGACAGACACAGTTTTTTATCCAGAACATTGAAGCATAAGATGTGATCTATATTCTGTACTATTCCAGGAATCACTTAATCCACTGTTAGTCAAAGTTTGCCTTTCAACCTCTAAAGTTTAAAATTTACTGTTTACAAATTACTATTTGTGAGAGGGATGGAAAAGAAGGATTGCTTTTATTTTGTCTGATTCAAAACATCTCTCTTTGCTTTTTCTTTCTCAACAAATTTACTTCATGTCACTTCCTAGACACATACGTATCTACCTTTCACTTTTCCTATTATCTGTATTTTCTGTTCTGTCTTTTCAAACATTTTTGGTAAGAACCTTCTTTGTGGTTCCTATGGGCTTTTATGTATGTTCACCAATTTAATACAGCAAGTCTTTTTATTTCATGTATTAACCAAATTTCTGAGTGCATGTTGGTGCATTTATGAGACAAAAACAGGGTTATCTGACTGGGAATATTTTCTGTGCAATAATTATTCCACTTGCTCTCATGAGTTCTTCAAAGAATTTCCCCTGCAGTGTGAAAAATCAGTCAGAGCTATTCTAAATAAGACTGATCTCAAGTCTTCTCTCATTTGTTCACATAAGGAGCTTGTGTGAATTTTTCATGTCTGCAAATCATATTCAGTTAAGTGAGAAATCTGAGACTTTCACCCTAATCAATGAGATCAGAGGCAGCATGTCATTCTGACTAATATCTACCAATGTCAAGAAAGGCTCTCATCACATTAAAATGCAAATAAAAGTAATTTGGGACCCAAGCTGCCATTAACTTCCTTTGTTTCTTGGACTTGGTTATTTCCTTTTAACCTGTTGTCTTTTAATGAATGTGCTGGAGACCTTTCTTTCTATTAAAAAGTATTTCTGTTAATGCTTATAAAAATATTCTGGTGGATACTGCATGAATCCCACCATCTTTCAGTAACGGTTATTTCTCGGGATTGCTGTGGTCAGAACCAAAACGTGAAAGGAGTAGCTTTGCTCTGTTTTTATAATGGAATTCAAGCTTAGACCACAATGTGACTTGTTGTCTTTGTGCTGTTTCTGTTTTCCCCCCATAGCAGCAGGGAAATCAAATTCAGTGTTTGCTGCCTGTCAGGGGTAAGCGTGGCCCAGCATAGATGGGCTGTCATGAGGATTCTGTTGTCAGCAGGTTGCATAAAACAGGAACATTCAGAATGTTTTCGCTGGTTATTTGCCAGAGACATATGAGTCCTGTTGATCAGTGCACAGCCATGCCTGTGTGTTTGTATATACACACATATATATGCATAAAATGTGGGCCTGCACAACCACTGAGCCCCTTGAAATCCAAAAGCAAAGTATATACACAAAGGTGTATTGGAATTGCTTTGGTTTGGTTTTTAAACACCAATTCAAAACCCTGAACCTGGCAACAGTAAAATCTTTGTAGTGAAATTCATCATCAAAATAGACTTCATGCTTTATTTTTAACCTTCACACGTTATTCTATGTTGCTTTGCTGATAATGAAATAGCTGAAGAGAGACTATGAATGGAAATATGATTCTCCACAACAGAGGACCCACACATGGGCCTAAAGCTATTTTAAATCCCTGTTTCAGAGCTTAATGATGCATAAAGTATTCCTTGGGCTCTCACTGCTGGGATGATTTCCACTTGGCATCATTGTAAGAAATGGAAAGCTGGGGCTTTGGTCTGATAGTCTCATATCCAGGATGTCACAAACCTGGACAGTGTCCATGAGGCAGAATTGAGAGTGATGCAGCCACGTGTTGGCATTCAGCTCCATTTACTCCAGCATGTTCCTGGGGTGAGGGAGACCTTTTAAACTAAGCACCATTCATTGAAATAATTCTGTTCTTTCAACTTCCAAGGAATTACTTTGGAGAATGTGAAAGCTCTAATTATGAATATTCCTGCACTTCATACACACTATTGCAAAACTCACTACAGGCTCTTTGTGTTGCTTAGGAATATTGTTCCAAAGCTGTAAAATTCTACATACCTACTGATGTTGGTTTTTATAGAAAATGTTTTAGCAATGAAACACAGAAAAACAAAATTCTTCTGAATTCAATACCTGAAGTCAGGCTTTTTGAAACAAACTGTGAGTAATTATATTGCCCTGTAAATGTCACCTTCAAAACTTCCACCTCTAGCAAGGTTACAGAAATGAGCAAAAGACAGAAATGAGAGACACCAAGTAGAAAATTACTATTCTTTTTTCAGTAGTCAGATATTAATAGATTAGCAATTATTCAAGTTGTGTTAGTGCAACAATGCTGAGCTTAGATCTTCCCTCCTTCTGACTTGTACCAGCTCCAGTGACAGCCTATTTCTTGTGTTCACCCTCTTAAACTGAGGTTTGAGCTGCAGCTATGAAGGGGGACATGACTTCAATACAGGGCTTGGCAGGGGAGAAGTTAAATCTTTCTGAGAAATGGGAACTTACTCTTTGTCTTTCAGATAGCAGTCAAAACAAGGGCAGCTGAGAGAATCCAGTTATGGGACTATGGAGTAAGAATCAGTTAAAATGACCCAAGTATGAAAGGTTATGGGGAGAAAAAGATTCCATCCACTTTCTTCTCAGCGTTTTGTCATGTTTGGCTTTTGCACAGAATGCTGAACTGAAATGGGGCCCTTATTACCAGCTCAAGAGAAATAAATTTTTAATTCCTTTTCCTTATGTTATAGAGTGCCTTTATTTTATGGGCTTGACAAAGACCAGGAAGAACTTTGTACGTTGGACTTTCTATATGTGGCATCTTCACCACCTGAAGTGGAGCTCGTTTGCTTTGACACTGGCTGAGCAACCATTCACAGTGCTGAGCACACACTTCATCCTCACTTTGACACATCCTCTAGTTATTATAAGATGCCAGCATTTGCCCAAACTTTTTGACAGAGTCATAGGATGATTTGGGTCGGAAGGGACCTTAAAGATCACTTTGTAATTGATGTACACCAGGGACTCTAGCTTTGCCCAGCTCCTGACATTTTAGTGGAAGACAAACAACCCAAAAGGATAATCAGTTACTGTTCTCTCCTCAGTGTGTGCTGAGCTACTAATTTAGATAAGGAAGCCTGTAAGTAAGCCCTGAACCATAATGTTTTTCTGGATTGTAATCTTCCATGACTATGCAGTTATCTTTTGGTCATAACATTATCCAGCACTTTTCTCAAGCCTGTTTGAATGAATGGCACCCTAATGGCAGCAGCTGTCATTATATCCATCCTGTGGCTAAATAATGAGGTGCTGAGATCCTAAGCAAACAGAGTAAAGGGTGATTTATGACCACTGGTCTGACTCATGCTATTGACCCATGAAGGTGACAGAACGTAACAAGGAGAATTCTTACCCAGTTAATTTAGTGAGGGGAAAGTGAATGTGTAAAATGATTGTTCTCACACAGCTTAACCTTAGGCATGTGGTCTAAAAACCTAAGTTGGGAGACTAGTCTCTGATGCCTACATAGTCAGCAAAAAGAGATAGTCCTTCCACTCTCTCTTACAGGAGCAATACAGAACAGGAGCCTAATCTAACTCAGATTCTGGATTCTAGATGGTTGAGATGTGCTTCATTTATATGGGATTCTTATCAAGAATCAATATTCTGCAAGATAAACTGACTTACCAGCACTGTTTTTGTCAGGAAAGGCAGTTATGGCAGGAGAGCCTCTGCACATATAAACCCAGAGTTATTGATATACTGCAGGAGTCTGAAGGCAAACTGCAATTATATGCTGAAGGGTTGTGGACATTTTCCCCTGAATATTTTACACAAACAAGTTATTTGTTCATTCAATAAACCTGGAGCATTTCAAAGCAACTGTTTACATTAAGGATGAAACAGAAAATTATGGTTGGCAGAATTCCATTGTCATGGCTGGAGAGTTGTCAAGCAGATACATAAACACTGGGGAGCTAATGTGTTTATCCTGAAGGGACAGCTCAAGCCAAAAACATAATTTTTATCTGGAACATCCTGATGTGTTAGTGCATACACACCTATTGGTGGAAACAAAATGACCAAAGTTGGCTGGCAAGTCTGCTTTGGAGGCCTGGCTTGAAAATTCTGCACAAGCAAATGCTCAAGCACAGGCTCCACTTTAAATTACTACAGGCAGAAAAATTTATGCCTCTTATTGTCATCCTACTTTTAGTGTTATAGTGAGTCACAGTGTCTGAAATGGTTAGGAAGTCTAAGTTGGGAGGAGGAGGACATAATTCCTAGAAGAGAGCAAAACTGGTGTGTCTTGTATAATACTACAGGAAAATATGCCTCTCCTTATTTCTTGGGGTAAAAAAACCCCAAACAAGCTAAAGGATGAAGCTAAGGAAATACTATGAAGCTGTGTTCATGGGTATTTATTCAAATGCACTCAGTTCACTCACACTCAGTTTTCCTTTTCATTTTTCATGATGTATACAGGCCTTTGTTTGTCCCAGTTCCTGGGAAAGGCTGCACATATATAGACAGTTAAGAAAAAGAGGCTAATGATTTATTTCCAGCTTGGAAGAAACAATAACTGACCATGTAACTCACAAGCAGCTTCACAAAGTACCAAATAGACCAATTGAAACACAATAGTTTTTCAAACCCTGCCAGGCTGTAATATACTTACAAATAAAGTTATGCATAACCAATAGCTTCATAAATACCAAAGTCTCTTTGCAGAAAATTACAAACAAATGATTTATTCATGCCATACATAGTTTATTACAGATAAAACCCCTGCATCTCTAATTGCAAGACTTGCTCTGTTTCCTTCTCTTGTATGTGTAAGAAAATGAGGAAAGCAATTACAGTGGACCATTATTTGCCAGCAAAATATAAATTCTCTGAAGGAGAGTGGGCTAATTGTATGAAAGCCTTTTGCTAATTGTAGAACTGTTTCTGTGGGGCTATTTAACAGGGTTTCTTTTCATAGAATCTCTCTTTGGGGGGGGGGAGTGGGTTCTTCACTGCAGAGAAATCATATATATTTAGCTTTCAATTCTTGATGCTTCCTGGTGCTGAAATGCAAAGGCTCAGATTGTGTTGAATCAGCAAAAAAAACTTCTGCTAATTATGATTTCTCATAATACAAATCCCTACAAAACCAGAAGTAAAGATGAATCACACCTTATTTTGCTAAAAGGAATAGAGAAAGAAAGAAGGAAAGGAGAAAGGAAGGAAGGAAGGAAGGAGGGAGGGAGGGAGGGAGGGAGGGAAGGAAGGAAGGAAGGAAGGAAGGAAGGAAGGAAGGAAGG
>NW_020884893.1:1983862-2060443 GCF_003945725.1 Corapipo altera
AAAAGGAAAAGGAAAAGGAAAAGGAAAAGGAAAAGGAAAAGGAAAAGGAAAAGAAAGAAAAGAGAATAAGGTGATGTGAGACTATCTTCTGCTTGAGAACCCCAAGGACAAACTTACTGGCTGCTTGCTCACTGTGAATGGGTTCAACAAAAGTAGTGCATCCAAGGGAATCTGAACATCATTCTTGCCACTTTTTTACATTCTGTTACAATGCCAGGTTTTTGAAAGGACATTAAGAAAATGTTGGCAGTGGAAGGCAGAGGGGAAAGGCCAAGATCATAATTCAAGCTTTCAGCCTGGCTGTTTTTCCTATATCTGTGGTGTAATGCCAAAACTGCTTGCATGGAGACTTCAAGGGAAGTCTGATCCCTCCCACCTCTGATAAACTTCAAACCAAGAGGCAGAGATGGTAGAACATCCATGCTGTCAAGAATACTGGCATTTTCCCCAGTTTTCTGGGCAAGATCCACCTGCCAGGCACTGATTGATTGGATCATCTGGCTTTGCATTATAAGTGCAGGAATGCAAAACTTGCACAAAACCAGAGAGGCATCATCAGTGCAAGGCACTCATTGGATTCAAAGTCACCATGTCAGCATCAAAAATGGCATGGCAGCAATGGCTGATTCGTTATGTTTTGTGTCATCCAACTGATTGTCCTCAGTGAAACGTAGTTATAGAGGAAATGCACGTCTGATTAGAAAATTAACCTCAGTCCTTAGACATCAGTGAGAGAAAAGCTCTGTCCCATCAGTGATAAACAAACACTGTATTGATCTGCAGTTGTTCATGTACATCAATGCTTTCTCTTATGTGACAAGATCTCAGAGAAGAGATGTAAATTTAAGGGGTAGCAGTAGTATAATTCATGTAAGGGTTAAAAGGTTAAAAAACCACCCAGCACTAAATTAGTCCAGTTTAGTTTTCCCTGTGCTTGCTGAGGCATGTCAAAGGCAAGGACAGGGTTTTTCTCCAAATGAGGGATTTAAGACACCCTCTAGTCTTTGCCCTGTGACCCAAACAGCAACCTTCTGTTTTGTTAGATAAAATTAGTAATATTTTGTCAGAGTCTAAAGTAAAAGGTGAGTGAACTGTGAAGTAGGCAATTCTGACTTACTGTGCCTCTTGCAGCAAAAATTTCTCAGTAGGACTTCTTCCTTTCCAGTGCCTTTGAATCATCCAGCTTTCACAACCAGTGGAAGGCACCAGCAACTCGTGAAGAGTGAGAGATTTTATCAGTGTTTTAGTGTTTTCAGGGGTCATAAGCACAGCGGAAATTGGACAGAAATATTTCACACTG
Source organism: Corapipo altera (assembly GCF_003945725.1). Taxonomy (NCBI): domain Eukaryota; kingdom Metazoa; phylum Chordata; class Aves; order Passeriformes; family Pipridae; genus Corapipo; species Corapipo altera. The sequence goes on from NW_020884893.1 coordinate 1,985,163, forward strand.
AAAATAGTGGATTCCTCAGAGATTATTTGTTGTGCTGTACTAGACCAAAATAAGGGAAGTGCAAGCTTTGATTAGGGATTTTTTCTTTTAATCTGTGCCATATCATATAGTTAATGTTCTCAAGTAACACGGTCTGGATTAAGTTATCTTGGGAAGTACTTGTGTGTCTCAGTTCATGAAGAATATCCTCAGAAATATTCCTAAGGCTGCAGTTTGAAGTGTTGCATATATGTAGGGAAAATCCAACATGTGTAGAGATAAATCAGATTACTCATTCCCTGGGTCATCTTAATACAGCCTTTTGTCTCTACTGCTCTTTGGTTTGAAGTGATCATGTGCAATGAGTTGTGATTTGAGACTCTCTCATAATACAGCAATTCAAAGATGCAGAATTAAGACTGTGTGTTCTACTGCTTGACTTTGCAGTAGGATGAATGTCCCTTGAAATCATGTCCCTGTGTGTGTGTTCCTAAGATTAAAAAGGAAATCTGCAGTGTACTCATCCCATCCTACAGCAACAGCAGGGTTATGTCTGGAAACCCAGAAGAATGGAATAGATACCTTCCATCTGAGCTGCAGAATCAACATTAACTGGCTGCAGAAGAACATTGTTTTTGCAGAAGGAGCAGAAGGATCGATCCTGAATCTCAAAGTGTATAGTGGAAAGTTCAGCCTCATGGTTTTTTCTGTTCAGCCTCTGAGGATAGAAGACTCCCTGCCCAAGGGACTGTGACACAAACTTCTAGTACCACATATTATACCAGGGAATGGAACTGGAAACTTGGTGGGTGAGGCACAGAGAAAATAAAATTTTGCTGGATAAGTGACTGGGAACACCAAACACACAGCAGCAAGTCTGAGGGATGGGATAGCAGTGATCTGTGCACTCCTGCCCACATCTGGTTTCCTCCTCTTGCTTGTCATGAGCTTTGTTACACTGATACATGTCATTGCAGACTGAGCTCTGAACCCTTGCAGGCCCTAATTCCCTCAAACTAGCTTATGTTATATTGATTCTTTAGCTGTGATTATCTCAGCAGGATCCATATCCAAAATTAAATTAATTTAGAAGTAGTTTCTGAATACTGAAGAATTTGTTTAGAGTTCTTTATCTTAATAACCTCAAAATATATTGTTATAATATTGTTTACTTTTTCTGGACCCATTGTATTATACATATTATTTGTGTAGTGAAACTGTAATGGAAACCTATAAAGTGAATTTTTTATATGAAGTTTACATCTCTGGATAGAAAATGAAAGACTCTCCCACCAAAATTCACCTCTTATTTGCATGTCAGCCCTTGAATGTCATGTTGTTTGTGCTCTCTGATGGGAGAAAACTTTAAGCAAGATTCATGAGGAAGTTATAGTAGGAATAATTTTAAAATTGTTGTTAAATCTGATTTATCACTTGCTGAACACTGATGAGGGATTTGGCGTTGCACAGGTGCATCTGAGGGAGCTCTGCTGTGCATCTGGCAGATGAAAGGGACAGTCATGTGCCTTTATGTGGGGCTGTAAATATATGAGGAAGCAAAGGATGCTAAAAAAATGAAAAGGCAGCACATATATCTATCCTGTATGCTTCTGAATGGAAATAATTGAGGAATAATAGAATCTGTAGCTCTTCTGATTCAGTGGTGTCCTACCTGCTTTCCTGCCAGGGGTTTGCTGCAGTATTAAATTTCTCCTTTTGCAGGTCGAAGATGGTCACTGAACAGGCCTTTTGGTATCTTTGTCCAAATTACATTGAAATGACAAGCTGGAATTACAAGAAATGATGAGCTGCAGAGGCTGTGTGCCTCTTTTCTACCCTCGAGCAGTCTTGTTTAGGACTGTTTAACTCCCACTGACATTGTTGGCGATACTTGTTAAACACCGTTTCCTCCTTTTTGAAGCCAATCAGATGAGGAGAGGTGTAGAGTTACAGTAAACGTTTGTCTGCCCAGCATCAGATAGTAGAGAGAACAGGGACCTCTTGGTGGGTGGCATCATGTGAGCAGGTGAAATGGGATCCCTGCTAAGATACAGATTTCCTTGCAGGAAGGCAGCAGTAAACTCCTGCAGACCCTCAGTGCAGATATCTCCTCTTCACGTTCCTAGAAAATGAAATTTGCATTGCTCAGGATAAATGAGGAGTATAATCAACAAATAAAGGGATTTGGCTATCAAGCTGACAAATAAATAAATAAAATAAAGTAGAGCAATGGAAGGAAAGGGCATTAAAGTGAAAAATCTTTTTTTTTTGCTGGCATTTTGTGCTTTTTGAATAGAATCTTAACCTGGTGTATGTGTTATATCCGTGAAATACATATGCATGTTGTTAAGGAAAGAAGGGGAGCATCTGCCTTCAGCTGGTGATTAGTTTGTTAGACCAGCCTTCATGATTTGTATCCCTTTGAATTCAGATTGTCCAGAGGCTCTGCTTACTCATTAAAATTTGATTCAAACACATTGAAACCTAGAAAAGGGGCTTCAATAACAAGAGTGAACCTCATGTTTTATAGTCTTTTGAAGCCTGTTAAAGTTAGTGATGAGTTCTACAGGTCATTATATACATTCTTGCAAGGAAGATGATTGCCCAGCAGCATTGACCAGAATTCCATACCACAGTGTTAATATCACTAGCAAACATGATCTTTAACTAAGGGAATTAATGAGAAACTAAACTGTGTTGTTAGCTTGTTCTCCAGAAACAAAATAATTGATGGAGACTGCCGGAACACATGCCCATTTGACCTTTTCCCCTGACATCCACAGGAAGTTTTATACAACGTTGAGAATACAGAATACACTTTAAAATGTGTGTGGGGAAAATTGACTATATCTTTCTGAAGGCACCTATTTTCAAAATGTTCCTGAATGTGCAAAAATTAGGGCTGTTTCCTGCACTGAGCTGTCTGAAGCTGTCGCTGCACCACATCCTGGGGTCAGGTGGGCTCTGGCTCTGGGTCAGTCCCAGCTGTGGGCACCACTCCCAGCACTGGCATCTCAGGAGGTGACCAGAGCAGCCAGGCAGTGAGAACACCGAGCACTGCACACCTCAGGGGGATTCAAAGCAAGGGGGCACTGAGGCAGAACTGGAAGGGCTTGTTCCTGTGTCCCATCTCCCAAAAAACTCAGCCTTTTCTCTGCTTCTCTAATCCAATCATTAGTTTGTGATTCATTCCCATGGAGTTTACTTCAACAAATTTGTTCTTTCAGTTGCACAGTTTGCCTGCAAGTAGAGACACAGAAAAAAAAATGAGAAAAATGGGTACAACTCCTTTCAGCTTCATTAACTCTGGTCAGATTTTAATTTATTTTTAAGCTTCTAAAAGCTCTTCAGTATTGATTTTTTTTCTGTAGTTTCTTGTGCTTTTCCTACCTTATCTTGTACTTTAGGGAACAGATAAGAAAACTGATGACCTAGATTCTGCTCTTGGATTTGGCACATAGTACCAATGGCATTTGACATACTGAGGCAAATGATCTCCTTTTGCTATAATATAATATTAAGATATTTATCTACCTACCTCAGATGTTTCAAAGAAAATTCATTACTGTTTGTGATCGTCTCCATTTTGTCAAGTGCCACAGGAATATGATAACTTCACTCAGAGTTTGCAATGGCAATAAATAACGAATGCCACACGTCTAAACATTTGTAGAAGAAATGTATGATCTCATTTGCATGTGCAACTTAATCTGTGCTCCTTTCTGCACTTGGAGGCAAAGTAACTGTAGATTTTAAAACGAGTGGAGAAATTCATAAAGGAAAATCCACTGAAAGCTATTAAACACCAAAATACAAGTTCTCATTCAGGCAGTCTAAATACAGTAGCCTGGTATTTTGGGGAGGTATCCCTATGAGCTTCACTCAGACTTTGCTGGTGCCACAGTCAGTGCTGGGAGACCTGGGCCTGTGCTCTGACCTTTTCTGCCGTTTTTAGTCATTTAGCTTGGTAATCTTAGTTTTAGTAGTCTTCTTTTTGTGTCCAAACACAGATCAGTTTTGCTACCATGCCTTCCATATATGTGGATGTCCAAAGCACTAGATTCTCCTCGGCATGTAACAGTCTCTCACCTTTTTATCACAATGTGACCAGACAGATACGTGTCAATGCAAAGTCCCTCGGAAGAAGCTGCAATTAGACTTCACAAACATTATGCATTGCTTCTGGTGTGACATGGGTTCGTCTCAAGAGTCTAAATCACTGACACTTTGAAAGGTATTCTGTAGAATAAAAATGCACCAACCTTGGCAGTCATGCTTGTGAGCAGGGACCTTCACAAAGAATTAAAATGGGAAAGGATTCATAGTACCAAAACACTGGCTCTAATGCACTCTCTCAATCTGTTCTATTGCAGAAATTTGTGAAGAGTGCTTTACACACTGGTAGAGCTAATAGAGTAGGAGGTGGAACACTAATTACAGTACAAAGCAGCACTTAGAAACCCTTGGCAATACTTAGCTACAATAATGTACCCCATAGACTCTTTCTAAGCTTCAGCATTTCAACCAGGGTTTCGGGCTCTCAGTTTTTAGTCAGTAGAGCTTCCAGCAAAGCACCCATTGACGTCAGTGGGAAATAAGATCAGCAGATTCTGGCCCCTGAATTGTAACTATTTGTATAATGCAGTTTTCCTGTTAGTTGGGACACACATTTATGTATCTCTTTATGGAAGATTTTCATTTTTCAGACCTGCAGTGGAACAATGAAAAGCAACTTCCCACAAACTTAATGGAGCCCTGAGGGCTTCTGGGAGGGATGGTTGTGAGAGCACCCCTGCTTGGCATTGGGATCTTACACTATCTCTTGAATTTAACTGAACCCAAGTAAGACACTGGCCCTTCACTGTTATAATTATTGGAGGGACATACATTCAGCAACATGGGCTTGGTCAGCTGCCCTGTTTTCTCCCAAGCAGTGCATTTACAGCATGCACATGCTCTGAGGGGATTATTCTCTTGTCATTTATGGTATCTAAACTTTTTTCCTGATAAATCTAGTTCATATAGATTGACAGCTCAAACAATGTGTTTACTGGGTCTCGGGAGGAAACGTATGGCTCGCTTTTGGTTTAGTAACTTACAGAGATTAAGTTTTGCATAATGTGAATGTGAGGCGGGTGATACTTTGTAATGCTGTGAATGCAATTAGTGAGATAAATACAGAGCTAAATTCATTTTCTCTGAAAAGAGGCAATCTGATTGCTATGCAAAAAGCACCTTTATTTGTGATACTGGTGGTTCATAATGTGGTTAGCAATGCACAGAGTGGCATTTTGATTTGCAGCTTTAAAGAATGCTGGGATGAATAAAACATGGAATTAATTGCCAGAGAAGAACCTTTGCCAGACTAGATGAGATCTACTGTGCTGAATAGAAGCAATAAGCTATGACAGGCTCTGTTCCACTCCCAAAGGAAATGATGTCAATACCAGGAAAGGTTAAAAAGCACTTCAAATAATTTGCAGTGCCAGAAGCCCCTCCCCATCATATGTAGGTTGAGGGTAAACACATATTCCTGCATCCTATCATCCTGCAGTATGATTAGAACAGAGCTGTGTAAAACATCAAACTCCATGCTTTGTATTAATAAACTTGAATCAGTGGTGCAGTTGATTTTGACCTAGGGAAAGCTGTTAAATTGGGAGAATAGGCAAATCTGGATGTTTTCATATATGGAGGATCCTAAGGCCATACGTTATATATGAAATGTTCTAAGTACCTGCAAAATGTTGCTGAAATCAGAGAACATTCCACATGCCCGTGAGAATCCCCAGTATCAGTTTAGGAATCTTGATTTATGGATGTGTGTTTGAAAAGGCTGGAGGATTCTGGTTGTACCTCTAAGTAGCTGTTGTTGAAGTGAACTTGCTCTGTCAGTAGATTGATTTATAGGGAAAATTGAATTAATCAGTTCTGTGTCACATGGAAGTCCAGAAGAACAAAGTAAACATGTATATATAATTTTAGGAAACATATAGTAGCGAATATTATTTGGGTTCCATTATTTTTTACAGAGCTATTAAATTCAGCTGAGGTTTGTTGTGAATTTGCCTAGACCTACAGCTGGTGCATATGAATGAATACAGGAGCAGTTTTACCTTTTCTTTAGCTTGTGAACAGGTAAATCTTGTTCATTTTAAATTATGTTGTCTTTTATACTTTGAGCCAAATTGAACACCTCTCGAAAGTGAAATCCAGGAAAGAAACATGTTTGGAACAAAGTAGAGAAAACAAAAAAAAAAAAGATAGATAAAATTTTTTAAACAATAACCAACAAGTTTTAAGCACTGGGAAAACTGGTCAGTAGAGATGTATGAGAAAAGTATGAGATGGGACTGTTTCCAAAAAATAAAAAGAAAGCCAAGAAGTTTCATGAAGGTCCAGCAGGGATTTGCAGAATTTTTGTGGAGTTTTTTGTCAGCGCTGCAGCCCACAGGGTAACTGGTTGTGCAGGTTCCTCACCCTGTCCAAACTATGCTAGAGGCTGCACTTTGTTTCAGAGAGCTGAAAAAGACCTTAAAGCTGCACGTTACTGTCCTCTGGGAGTTCTGTGTTAGTTGTATTTTCTTGACAAATGCAACAACGCTGAGGAGAATCTATTAAAATAAATAATCTAAGAAGATGCAAGTCCCTCGTTTACCCTCACTTTTCCAGTGATATATTTTTGTTGACTGGTGATATGTCTTTCAGATTCATTGAGGGAAAGGAAGAGAAGACAAATTTTTGAGGGTTCTCGTGGACTTCATTGACTGCAAAAAAGTTCCTCAGATAAAAAGCAAAGGAGTATCAAGTGTCAGTGCTCACACATCTGGTGTGTTTGGCAATAACAGCAGCTACACCAGCACAGCAGAACTGAGAGGTAGTTATGGGGCTTTTGCTTTGGGGGGAATTAAAAACCAAAGGAAGAGGAGCAACTTCTATCCTTCTTTTACCAGATTCTAACACAAAATACACACAAACTCCTGCACATCTAGATCTTAGATTTATATCCCAATGTGCTTTTAGGAAGCACATTTAAGTGCTGAGGTTATGTGTCTAGAGTAACACGATATGGAGGAGGAGAAGAGATGATTTTAAATCTCCTGCTCTAGAGAACGGTGCCAGAGAACTCCCTGAACAGCACAACCCTTCCTGAGGCTGTGACAGGAGGGAGTCTCACTGATGTGGAGTAAGGGAATACGATCTCATTTACAGCTTAATTCTTGTGTTTGTGACCTGAGTGATAATAGAGATGGAAGAAGGAAATGAGATGTTTAAAGGAAGGAATGCATGACAGAAGATTTCTTTTTTTTTTTTTTTTTTTTCAAAAAGTGCATAGGTTTCATGAATTTCTCTTCATTTTTATGTAAATTATGAATTAAAGGTAGAAAGCTTAGGGGACTGACAGGAGCATCCAGCAGAGGAAGAGATAAGCAGAATATTTACCTAAACAGTCTTGAAATGAATAAAACACTCATACCAAAGCAATTTTTGTATCACTTTGTCACGCTTTCATTGGTATATTTTAGCTGAATGTTTTCTGCAGATGTGTAAACACCAGAGAGATGAAGTATCTTTTAAGAAAATAGAGAGAGAAGCTAGAGATTTCTAATGAGAAATGAATATCCATACCCTGGTTTTGTCTGCAGTGTAATTAACTAGAATTTGAGCTCTTTCACATGTAAATTAGGTCGCTGAGAGCACTGCCACTCTCAAAGCTTTTTCTCATTGTTTACTAAACTTTGCAGGTTTACAGGCTACCTTTTAATTGAAAATTCTTCAAATTTAAATTTTTGGTCTTTTGTGTCTTTTCAGCATTTCACTATGATCACATTATGTTATCTGATGCAAATCATACCATATTCAATTTAATCTGAGGTTAATGAATATGACTTCTTAGACTTCTCTGAGGACAGTAGTTAATAGAAAGATAGTTCAAAAAGACTATCTTACTTTAGAATTTCTAACCTCAAGAGTATTTCCCTGGTCTCTGGGTATTGATTCTCTGTATTTGACCTATTGCACTTGTGATAAATAAATGAAATAGATTTCTTTATTGAAAACTTCAGCTGCCTATCAGAGCAGACATGAAAGATTTTCACATATTAAGATCTCTGAATTGTGCAAGCTAAATAAAAGCCTACCATTACATTTTAGCTCAAGTGTTGTGGATCAGATTTTCGACTGTGGCCTCCACATGTATGATTATTTGTCTGTGGAGGTCTTCAGTTTACATCCATAGATTTAGGGACTAGTTTGTGGCAGCTGAATGTTTTTCATGCTCTGTGCAATTCTCACATTTAATCTCTGTGCAGGTGGTATCTCCAAATGCTAAAAGAAGGAATGCAGGAAAACTGTATGTGGGGTAGCTGTGAAACAATCTGATTCCTTGGCTGAGTCAAGAGAGGGTGGTTTGGGAGTCTCTGGGCAATGTCATGTGGTTCTGGGTGAAACCATAAAAGCCTCCTATTCAAAGGTCACATGGACCTTCTTGGAAGTGTCCTGGTTGCCAAAGACTGAGTTGTTCACATATACAGATCATTGCCTCAAAGCAGCACGTGCTGCTCATGCAGCAGTATGGGGATCATGTTACTTGAGTTTTCAATAGCTGTTCTCCTATGGAAAGAGGGTTTGTCATACTGGTATAAAGAATCATATGTAGTTTACTGGTGTCCATGGCAGGGATTGTCCAAGTAACACATTTTAATTAAAGATGCAAAAAGGAAAAGCCCAGCTCTTTAAGTCATGTACTGAATACTGGTTCAAAAACTGGGTTAACCAAGCATTAAAAAAAAGCCAAACTCCTTCAAAGTAACACTGTGGTGAGTTCATGAGATTTTAATTGAATGTAAACTGACACAGTGACTCTGTAATTTGTGGTATCCTAGACCCCAGCAGGGGCATTAAGAGACCATCAGAACATTCCCTGAGTTCCAAACCAGGAACAACTGTCCTTTGGAATATGTTTGCTTGACCTGTGTTTAACAACCATCACAGTATCCACTTCGTGACCTGCCCCCTTGATCCACTTTGCTTGCTGTTAGAATGGTCCTGTCCATTCCCCACACAGATTTAAAAGCTGTTACCACATTTCCCCTTGGTCTCCTAAAACTGAAGACAATTCATTTCAGTCTCTTCTAATAGCTCATTTTTCATGTATGTAGGCTGACTTATGGGGTTTTTTTGTATCATCAGTTTGGCCTACATGCCATGTGCAGCTATCATCTCTTTTCATTTTCATTGCTTGTCTTAGCTATTTCTCCAGTTTTCCAAGACTCCTTTGCATTGTAGTCCTGTCTGAGATCAGTACACGAAGGCACCTGCTGATGGTTCATCGTACACAGTGCAGTGCTTTTGCCAGAAACAGCCAATAGATTGGCTGTGTCTGGTGATTGGCAAGGGATTGGAAAGGTCTGCATTCCAGCTGCTCCTTGGTTGGGATTCACATGTGGCAAAGTATGTGCATACCTGCATGTGTATGTTCTGATAAACTGAGCAGAGGATATGAATTTGTCTCTCCTAGAAGATGGAGATTTCACAGAGGTGCCATCTGTGTAATGTTGCACTGTACCAGCCAAGAACTGTGCATTTTGGTGAACTCTGCTGTAGAGTCACTGTGCTGTTCTGCACTCACACTGATAGGATCTCAGGAAGTGTGAGGTGCACTTGCCAGCTCTCCTTGTATCTGCTTTAGCTGGTGGACATTATGGCCATGTAGCCATTTTTCTCCTTTACATTTGTTTTGATTGTTTTGTCAAAAGGTTAATTCTGAAAAATTAAAGGCTGAAAATTTCCTTGTCTTCAGGGTTTGCAGGATGTATCAGTGCATGGCTTAATACTGCCATTTGAAGAATGCCAGAGTGAATAAGAAGAAACTAATGTTTCTGTAAATTGAGAATGTAATATTGCTACTGGTACATACAATAAACTGCCAGGGAGAATTTTTCTTTAGTTCTGATGCTTGAACAAGCCTATTAAAAAGAAGTCACAAGCTACTTTGTTTTCAGACATTCAGACTCATCCAGTTTAGGCACATTCCTTGTTTGCTTTGAGCCCATTTGAAACCACTTTGTTCTACATCTGTACAGTCATCTCAATTAGATTTTAACGTGAAAGCCTCATGCATAAGGCCCAGTGAACTAACAATCAGGGATAAGGTCACCATCTGCTCATATAGTCAAGGCTTTGTGCTTAGAATTGCTTTTTACGTTCAGTGACAGGCCCTGAATGGCTCTTACAAAGGGTCAAATGAAAACAGGAAACCAACAGAAGGCAGCTCTCCATTGTACAGAAACCTGTTGCAGAACTTCTTAATGTTTGGGTCAGGCAACCTAATTTGTGTTTAAGATAGAACCTTTTCAACCATCTGCACATTGATTGCAAGTCTCAGATTTACCCTTCTTGTCAATCCATTAACTTCCCTGAAGCATTCCCAGGGGTGCTTTTGGCTTTTACTTTGCTTTCAGTGTTTTCTCAGCTGGTTACATCTCACTCATCTGTACTGTGCTTTTGCTCATCTCATCACTGTTTTCTCGTGCTGAAGAAGATGGGACTGACTAATTCTCATGATAACCCAGTCCTTCCTAAGGTGGGAACAGGGACACTGTTACCTGTTTTTAAAGTAGCCAACCAGTTCCCTCATTGCCATCAGCCCCTGACCCTGCTTAGGAAGAGTGACCATAGCATGCAGTATTTCTCCAGCAGAGCCAACCAGTTATGGCTATACTCTTCCTGTACCTTGTCTCCAGCAGTGAATGCTTCAAGTTTCCTTATTAAAGACCAAACATATTCCTGTCTTACATGGACTGACTGACATCTGATATTTATGTCAAGAACACTAAGTTCATAAATGGAAGCCAAGAGAGATCAGATTTATGGTCTGGGCACTGAAGCCCACATCAGTTTAAGCACCTGTATTGCTATTTTATTAATATCCTCACTGTCCTCATTTTTTTTTCTTTTTTCTCTTTCATTAGGTACACTTTCTCCAGTTTAAGAAAGGTAGGGTGAAAATGCCAAACACAAAAATCTGCAAATTAATGTTGTCACTATGCATATTAAGTTGCTGACTGTGTCTGGAGTGAAGAAAACTTTGTAGGAGTTGTCAGTTAATGAAAACATTACTTAGGATTAAACCACACAGATCCTGGCCTTTTGTAGATAGTCAGCATTAGCTGATGCTTGTGTGTGTGTGTGTGCAGGGAGAACTGGTTTTCAAGTAGTCAGTGACTTGCCACAGCTGTTCAGAAAAAGGTGCATGGTTAATAAGAATGTCCCTTGGGCCTGGCACATGTACCAGTGCCTACACTGGGAGTGAGCTGCACTGTGGGTTTGATTCTCTTCCAGACACAGCATGAAACTCAGCTCAGTGGTTGCACAGGCATGTAAAGAGAGCTCTAGGCTTTAAGACACACTCATTTTATCCCAATACCATGTTACATTACCATACAATGAAAACTAGAATCGTTTTAGTCAGTCTGCTAGTAAAATGTCTACAGACAAAACACTGCAAAAGAAGAATCAGAAACCTTTTGTGTTCTCTGTAGAGCTGCTTACATTGCTTTTGCCTGCCCTGTGAAGAAACAACCATCTTCTTCTGCAGAATTGTGCCTCTTGGCCTTACCTGTGAGTATGGAAGGTAATACTTGGAATCAAATACCCAGGAGTTACTGATGTATGAGTAAGTCAGGGATGCAAGTCATTGCAGTGTATATGTTCTGCTGCAATGCCTTTATTTGCACACTTGATTAGGCCAAAAATCTGTTAACCTAAAGCAGTGCTACCTGATTTCAGTCTTTCCACATTCTCCTTCCTTTCAAAAGAACCAAGTTATGTACCAGTGCAGCTTTTGCTGTTGTAGATTTTATTGTGTATAAAGACTTTCTGTGTTAAGAGTATAATTGAATACCACATCAGCTCATCCTGTCACAAATGGAAATTTGGAGACAGATCTCCTGGATTTTATACTTGTGGTCTCCAATATGAGTGAAATGTGGTGGATGAGGAAATCATCACATAGTCACAGAAAGCTCCTCAGTTAGTCTCCTACTAAAAAGCCACTGCAGCTTTGAAGTACAATTAAGCTACTGGTATAGTAATCACTCAAATGTGTTCTGTGTGACATGAAGTCATAACTATCAACTCCCTGGGGCTCCAGGTGCACAAACACATTGCCTGGCTACCTCCTTCAGATTTCCTTGGTTAAGATGGTAACTGGCACTGAAAGGACTAAGAAAACATCATAGAGCAATTTGCTTTTCAGTTTAGGTTTGACAATTTTGAATAATTTATATTGCATATTAACTTCTTTGGATGTTTCTATATATAAAATTTTCATATTCACTGTTAAGGAGTTTAAATACAATCAATAGGGAACACAAGATATGCCAGTGTGTCTCACTGATGACAATGCATTCTAAGAAAATATTTAGCATTACCAGAAAGTTTCAGTTCTGGGCAGGATTATTGACCTGAATATCAATCTTTGTGGTTCTGAATTATTACTTTATGCCCACAAGACCCTTCTCTCCTTCCACCTATGTAAAACACTTCAAAAGGTTGGATAAACCTATTCTTGTGTGTCCTGTGAAACTATTCTGCTTGTCTAGCTCATGCTGTTGTGTCTTGAAAAACCATATTTGCAGAGATTTGGTGTCACCTCATGCCCACATCCATGAACAAGTTCCATGGCAGATGAAGGCATACATTTTTGGAAACACCTCGTACATGTGCATAGCCCAGTAGGTAAATACATCTCAACAGATTAGAAAAGATAAAAATCACACCGTGGCAAATCTGAGCACAACTTTATCAAATGATTTCCTTATGCTGGTACTAATGAGGAAGCTGGGAGTGGTGTTGGGTTAGCTGACACTTCCCAAACAGGCAGAGGTTTGTGAGCAGCTCTCTTTCTGCAATACTTGCAAACAGATGTTTGCTATTTCCCATCAGTCAAGAAAGTCCCCAAACTACAGAAATGCCTTTTCATGGTTTCAGACAATTACTTTCAGAGCAGAAGCAATTGTTTTGGGAATGAAAAGGATTTACTACTCATAAATTTAAGTCAACGAAACTGAGAAAATAGAGGGCTTGATACTGACAATTTGTTAGCTCAATGGTTACATCTGGGAATATTTTCAGAGGGGACTGGGGATGCTGGCAGTGATATACTTGATAGTGGATAGTGATATACCTGACAATTGTGACTTTTTGTTATGTTTGCCATTTCTCTTACTGCCACCACTGTCTATGTGCAGTTATGTATCCTCTCCACCTGGCCCAATCCAATTGACTGCCAGGATTCCAGGGTCAGAATTCGCAGTGAGGAATGGTTACTAATGTGAATTATGCCCATTTTCAGGATAAAGGAACTACTTGGCCTTAGCCTAACCCAGGGAAACACCACCAGTGACTAGAGTCATAACTTTCATGCTTATCAGAGTAAAAACCAGTGCACTTGTGTCTCTGTGTAGTTTAGGATACTGAGTTTTAAAAGTCGGGGTTCTGAAGCTTGTCCCTGACTTTTCATAGGCCAAGCTGGAGAAAGATTCCTGGCTGTGGATCCATTATCTAAGATATCTCCTGGATTTATGCCATGAACTATAGAATTGAGTTCTATTTTAAAATTTAATTTTTCTTCTTCAGAGCCAACATTTCAAAAGTTTGCATGTGTGAGTGCACACGAGCACATTTTCTATGCCTGCTTTTGAAAATCTGGTTCATGTATGCCTTTTTTTTTTTCCTGACGGGATTTTTTAATGCTGTTTTATTGTGTAACTCACCATGTTGTTTTAATAAAACTCTTTGTTCACAATGAGTCATTGTGAAACCAGGATTAATATTTTGGCAGCAACAAATGCTAAAAACTAGAGATTTCAGTGTGCTCTTGTGAGATTTCAATCAACACAAAAGGAATTTGCAAATCACTCTGTGCTCAGGGTGCTTCTCACCCTTTAAGAATGCCCTGTTTCATTATAGCAGTAGTGAATCTGGCCACGAACCTAGAGTAATTTAATGCAAATGAAGCACAGTTGCTGTTCTGGCATCATATAAAGGATTTAAATTACCAAAATATTTAGCTTTAAAATTATATGACCAAGGGACACATAGACATACATGGTATTGATTTTGGTTTAGTCTTAGAATTTTGTTTCTTGTACTATAATAATCAGCAGTACCTAAACACAAAAGCATTCCCAGAATAGATTTCTCTCAACAAAACAATCATATTTTCTTCCCCCATTGGTCAGGATGGTTGTCTACCAAAGTGTACCATTAAATTTTGACTGTGTCAGTCGTATATTAGTTTTTTAAAAAGCATGACTTCATCTTCTCATTTACAGGAATTGCAGTGAAATCACCACAGGGAAGGAAGACTTACTATCATATGGTGCTTCTCCTTTTTCCACTATCAATTAAATACAAAAATAACTTATGCAGAAATTATACCCTTAGCAACATGAGTGTAGAACAGTATTTTGAATTATTTATTCTGGCATCATGCCAGACTGATGGTGTACTTCCTCCAACTGATATAGTTTTTTGAGCTAAAGAAATACATATACTCCAAATCAGTTTTTCCAGTAACACTTTCACTTCTTTCATGTTATTTCTCCGATTCTTCAGTTCAGCATTAATTTGAGAGTTCACTTTCCAGGAAGTTCTGTCATGTCATTATTCCAGCTAGACAAATTATATTAGTAATAACAAAACCAAGCCAGGCTTTGACCATGCAGACCCTGAGAGTTATTTGCACCACAGGGGGGGGGGGTGGTGTAGGCAAGGATTGTAGCAATGAAACACTGAAGACCTTTTTCTCCAAAAAGCAGAAATGTTCATGTGTTCTTTGTTATAGAGCTGAGACTTCACAGTTTCCTCTCTTCTGCCTGATAGTTGGAAAGTAGGTTTTTCCAATAATATTTTCCTTTTAAAATGTCAGCTACTTTGATTATCCTGAGCATGTCTGCTTTCTTTTTTCTCTACTTTACCTCTAAATTGTAAAAGAATTGCATCATGATGTTGGTGCCTCATAGGTTCCTCCTTTTTTCACCTTAATTAGCATTTGTCTGGGTAGAGATAAAGGGACAAGGGAGACTTGAAAAATTCCATATCTGTTGACTGTTTATATTGGTTTGATGTCTTTGTAGCATTATATATTCTTTCTGTGAACCACACTTAAAACTTATGGCTTGTGAGTCTGTATAAAAATATCACATTTATTTTTTCTCATAAAAGCATTTTCAAACATTATCAGTTCTTAGTGCAGTAGCCCAGGTGCTCCCCATGGGACTCATGTAAGGCCTGTGTATATGCAGAGATCCATGGGAAGCATTTGAACATGTGCTGGACTCATTACAGAGCTTCCACTGATTTTGGAGAGCTCTGGTTGATACTCTACATACAACTGAGACTTACAAAGCAAAATTTCAGCATTTCAATGTACTTTGTCCCATGCATATATTTTTGTGTTTTGAGTATTGTCCTTAGAGCAAAAGGTCTTCTCACTGTGGTAATACAAAGTACCAACACAGGTATGTATATACTGAGAAATCTCCAGTAAAGGGCCTAATGTAGAATTTGAGTTTCCACTTGGAAATAAAATACATAGAAATAAAAGTTCAGAAGGTTTTGTTCTGAAGTCCAGTCCAGAACAGGTGTGTGCAATCTGTAAAGCCACTGAGGAGCAGAACGTTATAAACTGGAATCAAAACATGACTTTGTGATAAAGCAGTATCGGAAAAACATCACAGATATCTGTAACACTAAGACAAGATGTCTGTTCTCCCTTACTTAATATTTTACTTTACAGTGACTGTTAGAGTCAGTTTTTGGAGTATGCGACACATTATTTTTGAAGTCAGGACTTCGAATTGTTACAGAGAATGATTAATTACCAAGTCTTAACATAATTTAATGTGGCTAGTCAAGCAGGTAGGAGGAGAAATATTAGCAGATATTTTACATAAATTTTCAGAGTGTACAATGAAAAGTTGCACCAGACCAAGTTGCTTTGATGTGACGTGTGCAAACATACTGATGGAGGAATATCACCTTGCAAACTTCTGCTTTCCTTCCAGATATTTTTATTTTCTGTATGGTAGATTATGGTTCATTATAATGTATTTCCACCACAGGGCAAAACATAGTACAGGAAGGACAGAATTAACACTTATTTTACATCTCTGGGTTCATGATCTGCCAGGACACTTTGTAGTCTGCTTTAGCAGCAAGGGATGGGATATGAATCTAGAGAAAACTTTACTGTCAAAGTATTTAAATATTTCTATTTTAGCGAAGTTGTCTGGCAATTTGTCACTTGAATTGATTTCCTGAAAATATAAGTCCAAAAGATCAAACAACCTATAGCTGGGTTACCCTAATAGCAATAGTTAGACCCTGAGTTTAGCTCAGTTGGTTTGAGTATGGTGCTAATAATGCCAAGGCTGTGGGTTTGATCCCTGTTATGGGCCATTCGCTTAAGAGTTGGACTCGATGATCCTTATGGGTCCCTTCTAACTCAGAGTATTCTGTGACTTGAACTTCCTGAATTCTGCCTGTTGCAGAGGATAAACACAGAATCTGTGCTCTGTGTATGTGCTTATCAATGGAAACAAATATTGGAATTAGGCTGTTTCTCCCAGATTAGTCAAACTCTTTCACTCTTCGTTGTCTGTGCAAATTAGGACAAAACCTACTTCTTACAAAACCCTTTGGATGCTCTTTTCAGACAGGATAGGTGCTGGTATGAATAAGATTGATGACATAAAATTTTTGCCTTGGTAGTGATGCATTTTGATTACTCCATTAATGTACTGTTCCATATTCATGGGTTTTTTTACAGTACTGTCTGTGTTACCGTTAAAAACAACAGCAAAACAATTTTTTCGTCGGCATTTGGAATTAATGAAGCCTGAAGTTCATAATGACACTGTGGCCCAGCTCACTCTGGTGGAGCAGCCCACACCTCTCCACAGTGCTTCGAGTTCCATTCCAAATTTCCCTGCTCCTCAGCAGGTGCACAGTGTTGCTTCCCATTCCCTTGGTGCCTGCACAATGAGAGGCAGCCTGTGCTGTGACTGATGCTAAATAATGTGTACTGGAACACACGTCATAACTGGGTAACCACAAACCAAAATATGGGGCCCAAAGTGGAGAGGAATGAGCAGACATGGTCTCACCCCTTAGGACAGACTTAGTCTCAGTTTTATTTATTGAGATCTTTTATTTAAGGAAGGTTGTAGGAACTTGGCTATTCTTAAGGCAACTTCATGAGGGTTAAGATTTGGGTGGCTGCACAGAGGTACCTGTGTCCCTATAGCCAGAGTATGTCTAGCCCCTGGAAAGATCATCCCATGGAGAAATACTTTTGATTTCTTGTTTTGGGGCCTGGTTGGAAATTTTCAATGACTTCCTTATCCTTACATTCTTTGTTCTGTATGGCAAGTCCACGTGGCCCTTTTGGTCATTCAGGTGCTTGATAACGCTGGGAACTGAGGCACGGGGGTGTGTGGCACAGCTCTCCACATCTCACTCCACTGCCCTTCCCAGCACTGCTCCTGCCTTAGAAGACGGGATGAAGCTGCAGGCGTGGGATGGAGGATTTGTTTCATAAAAGGATATGTATTCTGTTTGAAGTGGAGATTTTAACGATTTACCTTTTTCTAGCTATTTATTCATTCACTATTGCTACATTTTGGTGGCCTTTGCTTTCCAAACATGTTGGAAAGTGTTACTTAGCTGTCTGTAAAGCATATTTTATTTATATTAACAGATTGTACGTGCAAATCAATTTTCATCCATAGCATGATCTTACTCTTATGTTGATACATACGAGTTTTTTAACCTTTAGAATGTGGGTTCATCATAATTTCCATCACTTATACAAAAGTTCTAGAATCTGAGGACAGGTCTGCAGAGTAGGTAGGCACATATTACCATTTATGCAGGCAGGGCAACTAAGCATAATGTTTTTATAGCCACATCTCGATGGAGTAGAAACTGCCATCACTAGATTCCCCCTGGATCCCACCTCTGTAATGGGCTGATCAATCAGCACATTGTTGTCATCCATTCCACCTTGAAACAGTTTATTTTCTGGTTTAAATCCAGTTATTTTTGGAATTATTTTGAACAGAGCTCTCTAAAAGGGAAAACAGCTTATATCAATTAGTAGAAGCAACCATATGTTCTGTAGCTTTGCAAAGATCCTATTTAGAATTCTCAAGCGAAGTTAGGGCATGTACATATTTTAAAATAGAACATAACATGTCACATATGATTGTGGCAGAAGGGGAGCTGAAATGCAATAACATTATGAATACCACAGATGAAGCTGTGTGAAAACCCAGAAATATTGATATGTCACCTAATTACTGCCAGAGGCTCTGGGACAGACTTGTGCCGCACGTGCTTCGCAGGACAATTTCTTTGGCATTGTTGAGAGGCAGCCTGCAAGATTTGCTGTCCCTGAGGCCTGGCAACAGCACAACCAAGGGTGTGACTGCCCAGGACAAGGCTCGTGCTGCTGACATCCAAGGGTTCCATGTGCTTTGACTTCCACAGGCCAGTGACCCACCCCAAGAGGCCAAACAGCCCGCACTGCCTCGGGGGGTGCGCTGTGTGTGCCCGAGGATGGTGAGCCATTCCTGTAGGATTGGTCCTTTGCTGCCTCTTGGGACACTGAGCAGGGAAAGGTCATTGAAAAGAGGGGACAGGAGAAAGTGGATTGACAGGGAGGTACAGCACAAAAGGGAAAAGACAGAAAAGCTCAGTCTTTGCAATTATAAAAGGAAGAGAGTAGAAGTGTGAGAGGTGGCAGGATGTTTCAGGATTGGTTGGGAGTGTCTGAGGACAGGAGAAGGGAGAGACATCGTGAGAGAGGAGGGAAGAGAACAGGGGGAAGATGGTAGAGGTAGGAAGTTATCTCGAATAGGGAGCATGAAATGCTTCACAGCAACCGTGGTATGAGTATGGAGCCAGGAACTGCATTAGAAATTCATGAACAGAATATCTCTGCTCTAAACCTTGCACTGGATTTGGGAAGAAAAACACTTGGGATGTAACAATTGCCTGCCTGATAAGGCAGTTGTGTGTGTGCAAGTTTTTTCAGGCCTTTAGCCAAGAAGGGAGGGATTCTAAGGATATAAAGTAGTTGGTATTCTTAAGAAGAAAAACAAATGTCAAACACCAGGAGCTGTCATGGCCATCACTCGCATGGTTCGCTTCATGGAAGATGGGCTGTGGAAGTTTCTGTGGGAATTGATCATCACAGTTTGGTGGTACTGGCAAGAACAAGAAGAAAGCTAAGGGCATTTTTCACTATTTGTAAGACATGTTTGCTCTGTACTAGTTAATAATTTGTTATGTAAAGGAAGGGCTCTTTTATTATCCAAATTGTTATGTGGAGGAAAGTGCAGGTGCACGTCAGAGGAAGTGACACGACTTGGTTGATACACTGTGACCCTCAGCCTAAACTGAGACAAGGGAAATGTCACCATTAATGTGCCTTCTCTAAATGAGGGGAGTTGAACCAGTCCAGCATGTGATTAAAGAAACGTGGAGTTAGAGTCTCCTGTGTCATTATGTTGGTCTTTAGCTGAGCTCTGACCCTAAGCCGTTCAATCACCATGAAAGCACTGCTTTTAACATCCCATGGTTCTCAGCAGATGGAGATGTATTTCAAGATGTGTATATATTTGAATGAGACAAAGCAAGCATAAGGCAAACATACAGATAAGTAAAAATAGACTAGGACCCAAAGAGCATTTGCTTTTTCTCTTTAAAGGTGAAATACAACTTGACGACTACTGAATATCTTGTCCTCTTTGAAGTATTTGTTTTCTATTCCATCAAGTTAATTTGGTCACATTTCAAAAAATGTTGCTCTGCTTCACATTTCTTGTTTAATGCATAGATCTCACCCACAGAGTCCTTGGGTAGAGAAATT
Organism: Corapipo altera; assembly: GCF_003945725.1. NCBI lineage: Eukaryota > Metazoa > Chordata > Aves > Passeriformes > Pipridae > Corapipo > Corapipo altera. The sequence continues at coordinate 2,005,084 of NW_020884893.1, forward strand.
AGAATTATGAGCCATAAAGGTGTTGAAATTTTGTAAAAATGAATCCAATAAAGAAGTTTACTTATTATTTCTTTACTGTAGCCAAAAGAGGCTCACGATGTTTTCTTGCCTGGCACCAAGGAATGATAATTTTGGGATAGACATCTGACCATTACTGATTTTCATAAGCCTAAGGAATATGAATGAATGAATGAATGAATCATGGGGTACACTTCACAGACCTGAAATGCTCAAACATTCACCTCTTCTTCCAGTCTGCAGGAGACAAATTCTAAGGAGCGTAATAAACCAGAGCAAGTGTATTTTTAAACTATCTCTAAGATAATCATGGTATGTATGGCCAGTGAACCTCTTTTATGTGCAAAGTATAGGTACATATGGATTTTCACTTGATGCAAATAAAGAATATAATGAGATTTATTTTCTTTGTAAGGCACTTTAAGGTCTACTAGTGAAAAAACTGTGTAAAGGCTGGATATTATCATCTTCTACTACTTTTTTCAAAAGACTGCCAAGGACACCTAACGTGTAAAATAGTGTTCTTATATCAGAGACTAGTAAAAATTCAAATAAATAACTGAAGCACTTTTTATAGGTTTTATTACTTTTATACATTTGAACAATATAATCCCTAATGAAAATGTTGATGAACCTCTATTTTATCATCATTTGTTACTCTATAGAGAGTCTTAAATAGTGGGGGATTTATAAATTTTTAATTAGATTTTGATAACTCATCTTGGGGTCCATGTGTATTCGTGAAATCTGCCCCTTGGAAGAGCACAGCTCATCAGAAGGCTGATGCTCAGCTCTCCTCCCGCCTCAGCTGCCTGTGCAGCTGCACGAGTGGTGGCTTGTGCTAAGAGCTATTCACAAGTGCTTGTGCTGGGTTTAGGCACAGCTGTACCTTGGCCCAGTGTTTAGGTTATGATAGATTGCACAGTTTTGGTTACCTTTTAAAAATTTGGCAAATACACGCAGAAAAGTATGATTTTGTGTCGATTCTCCACGACTTAGGGTGCAACTAAATATGGGAGTGCAAACATGGCTGGTTGGTTGATTGCAGTTGAAGGCACAAGTTATTTGTACAGTGTTATTGAAAGTATTTGCATAACAGACATGTAAACCCAGTACCAAAATATAGTTACTAAAACTCCTCAGCTCGTGGACACATACAGGTTAGGAATGTTCTCTCTTACAAGAGAGAACAGTGTTGGAATTGTAGTAGTCTTCTAAACTACACTTCTTGAATGTGCAATTTATCATTTAGAAGGGCATTCCATCGGAAGGTTGTTTTGGCACAGAGGTAATGATGTTGTGTATTCTGAAAGGATGGAAATGAATTGTTCTGTAGTTGCTGTGGAAATAGCTCTTTACTTAGCTTGAAAGCAGGGACAATGGAGGCTGGAATGGTGTAAAATTGTAATGAATCCTATGTAATATCAATCTATCTTCATGACAGCAGATGCAAACCTTGCAATACTTCAACTGGCATGTAATGAATATGTTACATCACTGTGCCAACAAGCTGCTTCAATGTTTTTGTGGATTTCAAAACACTATTGAAAAGTGTTTTGCTGTTTGCTCCTTTATATCTGTCTAGGAATGGGAACAGAACTGGATATGACTTACATCTTGAGCAATAATAAGTTCAGTTTAGATTTGTATGAAGGTAGCTTGTTGGTTTCTTTAAACTATTTTCCATTCTAAAGCATGGGATTATTAATGATGTAACTGAAACCATCAGCCAAATCAAGATTTTAATTTTACCATGAATTGCACACTATTAACCATTTTAGGATTAACCAACAACAGGCCATGTGTTCTTCACTCCAAATTATGACAGCTGTCTTAAAATGAGCAATCCCCTACTCTTAATGTAACAGGGCCGATTTTATCCCTCGTGTAACACCCAACAGAAACCTGTTGGATTTACATCAGACTCTGATTTTAAAGTATGGGATTTTTGTTTTGAAAAACAGTTTCATATTACACTATTCTTCCTGGAGACAGCCGTGTAGTTTTGGGGTATTATACAGCTTCCCTGAAACCTTGCCAACCAAGGTCTGATCCCATTCCAGAGACTGCCAGCCTAAGAAGAACATGGTCAATTATTTTCCTTTTAATCCCACTGCATTTCCCTGAGGAGCAAGGAAAAGAGTTACTTCATTGCTTGGCATGGATTTTGTAAATCCACTGCCGCTATTTCAGTCCTGGTGTTCATATGGAGTGGGAGAGCAAGCCTCGAAAGCCTTGTCTCCAGAGCTGCAGTGTGCACACATCAGTGTTTGAAAAACCTGTTCTACCATTCAGCCAAGCCCAGTAAATAAATTATATTAAACTACAAAGAAAAATCTAGCCAAAAATACTTTTTTTTATTAAGTTTCATTACTTTATTACATGCTTTTCCTGGATTCTCTGTTTGAAATATGTCATCACAGGGGCAAATCTGTGTATGGTACATATAACATATATTATATATCTATATGAACTCAGCTGCTCACAAAAAAAATATAACTCTACATAATCTAAGATTGGCTATGATTACATTATATAAGTGAAGTTTCAAAAGCTTTCAGTAAAAAATAAGTTCTGAGTCAGTGAAAGGTTGCTCAATGATCTTTTTATTTTGAGCTTTTGAGCAAACCCATTACCACTGGCTCAAAATGCACCCTCACAAGTATTTTTCATAAAATCTGACTTCCAAAGTGCAGCCCAGAACATCAGCTCTGGTGAAGGCTGATGAAAATCCTCTTGCTTTGACACCTAAATAAATACAGTTGCTTTATGTGTGAGCACAGTGTGTTGTGGCTACAAACACGTGACACCCACAGCTCTCGTAGAGTAGATTTGAATGATTCATTCCCTTCTTTAGACATTCTGGAAAAATGGAAATTGAAGAAAAAGAAAGAAAATATAGAAAGAAACAATAAGCACAGTTGTCTCTCAAGAAAAAAATCCCTCTATTTAACTGCTTCATGCTGTAACTGAGTCAGCTTCAGGGGTGATAGAAACATTCCTGCTGTTGGGATATGAGGTTTGACCAGAAGCTCCAAAGCCCATCTACTCACTCAGTACAGTGACAGACTATGCCTGGTGCTTCACTTTGCTCAGCTGCCTCGGGGAAGAGTTTTTTAGATAAGGTTTTTCTCACTCTACACTTTAGAAAAGAAAGCTACTGATCTGTTGGACAGGTAAAACTGAAACATAGCATCTGTTGCTATAGCCCCACTAAATTAAATGAAGCTGTTCCAGCTTACTGAATGTCTTGCCCAACAGTTACAAAGCAGTGAGGTGTAAAGAAATGGAAGAACCTTAGCCCTTGTCCACTCTGTATATTTTATGGAGCTTCACTTTGTGTTTCTTAGCCTAATTTTTCATATGAAGTCTTAACAAAGCTTTTTGATTAGGTCTGGTTCCTCAGTCTCTTCTCAAACTGATTATGGTTGCAGCGTTGCCAAATTTCAGATAATGAACAGTAGTTACAGGTAGTTGTACAGCTATATGTATTTCATAGATTTTGCATAGAAAAACTGCAGTCAGCAGACTTTTTTCATTTAGATTTATATCATAAATTCAAGATTTTCTATCCAGAACAGTCCATTTTTCTATAAAGCAAGTGTTGTTTTATTAAATGAAGCCATAGCTTTTAACATTTTAACTTTGAAATAATGACCGGGCCCCAAACTAGGCTTTAAACTATTAATGATCTGCCATCTGGTGGCCTGACTTGTTTGAGCTGTTGCATTTCTAATTCCCACTGATGTAATTATGCTGAAGTCAATGGCATTAATATGCTTCTTGTGGTTAATGAGCTTGGGTGGGAACAGCATCTGGCCTGCTGCTGTCCCAGACCTTGTTACTGTGACTCAGTCTGGACCTGTGTGATCTGCTGGTGGTCAGGCCACTCGAAAAATCAATAGTGAACTTCCTTTTGCTGAAGCAGCAAAACCTGTGCTAACCTTGTTCTGGATGAAATTTCCCTTTAGCCATCCCATTTTACAGAAATGGCAGTCAGAGGTTGTGTTGCCTCTTGGGTATTACTGAGATGGCTGATAATCCATTTCTACCCAAAGCTGTCATGTATTATTCCTATTTATAGCTAAAAAGCATTGAATTAAGTGCTGAACAATTGAGATTTGTTTATATTGCTCTCCTGTCCTTTCAGTTCTTCCTCGTAGCCCAAAGGCATGGGAGATCTACAGACTGGTTCAGCTCCTCATTTCTGTAAGGGTTTAAGATACATTGTACAGCACCTTATCTAAAGCTATGATCCTGTATTATTTCAGGGTCGCATCTTGTCTAAGACTGGAATAATTTAAATGCAAAGGAAAGAGATCAATGTGATAGGATGGCTGTATGTTCAATTAAATATTTAGGGGGCATGACTTTTATACCAGTAGCATAAGTAAAGTGCAGGTCAAGTGTAAGAGCTGCAGCAGAACTGAGGTACCAGCCTTGAATATACCTTCCTAGAAAATACCTCCCTTGAATATACATATTTTAGGCAATTAACAGAAGGCAATCTGTGGTTTAACACTACTGACATTTAATAGATCTAAAAAATATTCCTGTGTGGTGATTTTTTTGTTGTTGTTGTTTCTTAATAGTCAAGTACAGCAAGAAAAACAGAACCTGATATTCAGGCTGGTTATTACATTCCACCTTCAAAAGGGCCTTACAAATGTAGACAAACTGATTTTATTTACCTAGGCAAAAGTGGGTGCAAAAACCACATCAACATTTCTACCTACATGACTTTGCTGTATGACAAATTTACACCAGAATGTGAAGGTATTTGGGTGATAGGGATGTGATTATTTCATTGCACCTGGGAATTTGCATTATCTTGGCTGAAGGGCTCTGGAGATGGCTACGGAGCCAGTGTGCTGTCAGCAAGGATGTATTTTTATTTCTCCACACTGGTGTTCTCTCTCCCTCAAAGAAGGAAGATTAATATGTGAACACTTGAAAATCGATACCTGCTGCCCCAGCAACTTCCTTTAGAATTAGGACTTGGACACAGAATTTTAACAGCTCCACAAATGGGCAAGTACAATCTGATGAAGGTACCTGAGCTTTGTTCTCCTGGTCTGCTGGGAATTCCACTCTGTGCAGAAATAGCAAATGAGGTGAGAAGGAATGCCATGGAAGCAACTGAATTAATTTTATCTGCCAAGGAAGTAGAAAGAGGGAAGAGACACAAATGTAAGGTCCTGCACACTCACACTCTGTTGTCATAACAACTTAATTCCTTCTGCAGGCTGCTCCAAATGGCACTGCCCAGGCACTGCTGTCCATGGAGGGGACCAAAGGCACTTCCCAGCAGCAAAGGACAAAGTACAGCCCTGCTTGGCACATGAATCCTTTTGCTGTATGCATTGCAGCCAAATGTGAGTATTAGGATCCGTCTTTCTTGATAATCTCCTTTATTCTGCAGGTTTGTTTCTTTGGGAGACAGAGCCATTTAGCAGTTGTCAGCAAATAATTTTTTTGCAATCAACAGATAAATATGGTTATGTAATTATTTTAATAGAATCATCCTGTAGTCTCTATAATTTACTCAGACTGTCTCTTAAGAGTTGGTTTTCTCTTTTACTGACTTCTCATTCTTTATACGTCAGGAAAATATCCCAGTGGATTTTTCTAAGCAGGGTGTAATTATCCTTTAATTTCTGCCTTAGCCTTTTCTATCATGAGTTTGTCTGCATCTTCATTTTGTTGTCCTTTCAGCCTTCTCACTGTTACATATCTTATTCCTCCCCAATGCTTCTTTCATAAGCTTGCTTAGTCTTTGCAAATAGTCATTCCTAAATGTTGACCCTTTTTAATGTGAGTGTATTTGTGGTTGGTTGTGGAGCACACAAGCCTAGAGCTTTTTATAGAAGCCTTATTTTATAAACCAGAGCTCTTATTTTTCCCCCTCCCCCCACTTTTCCCACTTTCTTTAATTACTTCCCACATAATTTTCTAATTGATTTTTTGAGGGAAAATTGCTTTCTGACACTTGCAGTGCTTTTCCTGACTTTTCTCTATGTGTGTGTTAATTTTCAGAATGGAGTCTCCAATCAGTGTGCTCAGATACACTTCCCTGAGATGGTACAGAAGTTGCCTGGTCTGTTGTTCCCATGATTAAAAGTATATGATTCTCATTTACACTAACTCCCTTCTACAGGGGGCTGGCAATGTAAAGGAGATTTATGGTAACATTCATCTGTTCTCATCATAGACTGCTGCTAAATATAAAAATTCGACCGTGGAAGTTTTGGGTTGTGCCCAGACAGTCAAAATATTTCTGTTTGTAGCAGTTTGTTGTTCAACTTTATGAGATTTTCAGTTACTCATCTCAGCACAGAGATACTTCTTCTGCAGTGTGTATGAAATAAATATTATGGTTCATTTGGTCTCTGCATTCCTTAGATTTTAAACTATTCACAACAGTTGTATTGGTCTTTAAGGACCTTTAATGTCAGCAGTATCATGAAATTCTGTAGTGTTTTTATTCCTTTATTATAGTTCATTATTACTACCTCTCAGTCTAACCATTGTTTCCTCCAGACTTTTGTCTGGTTTCTTTGTGAACCCAGTGTCCATTTCTTTAACCCCAGAGCTATTCACCTCCAGGAGTGGTCTTTGGTTGCACCTCCCCAGCACATTTATCTTTAGATATCAGCTGTGATACAGGAGTGAGAGTTCCATAGAAAAGTCTGGTTATTGCTGGGTATGCCATAGGTTGTCTCTTGGGATTATAAATCATCACTTATTTTCCCCAACTTCCTCATGATTTTTGACATAGAAGGTGACTGTCACTAGCCAATCAAAGTTCTGTCAGTGTAATTATATATATATATATATGTGTGGTTTCTGCTTTTAATTGATCCAGTCACATATTTCAGGTTCCTTTGCACTTATAATCACTTCTCAAAATCTCAGCTAAGAAGTCTCTGTTCAGCTGGATAACACTGACAGCTTAGAATGTCCTCAGGTTTTAAATGAACAAAGATCTTCTCTAGATGCTTCACAGGCCTCATAGCTAAACCTAAGAATAAGAATATTCTTCAAAATTCTGTGACTGAGTTTGATCAGTCTGTGTCCTATCTTTTTAGTACCTTTTACACCTGAAGCTTTTTAGTTGATGGGTTTTATCTTTCCACTCCATTCCAATGTGGCAACTGGGAGGAAATGGAATCTTTGTTATTTTGGTTTTATTTGCCTTTCTACCTGTTAGGGGATCTACCTCAACTGCATAATTATCACCAGCTGTTTTTGCACCTCTTTATACATCAAAATTGAGCATTAAGTTCTATCTTCTTACTAACTCTGCACATCTGACAGTCAGATTGCAGCTTTGTTTATACCATGATTCATTGAAGCTGGGAGATTCTTAAAGTTTTTGAAGAATTGTTTGGGACTTATTTTGCTTCATGGCACATACTGTTAGACAAATCTTCCATTTTGTAGTGATTAGGCAGGTTGCTAATATGCAGAACAACCTGAGAGAAAGTTATGTCCAGGAGCTGACTCACTCAGTGTTTCACATGTTAAATTATACATGCATTCTGAAAGAAAGTTCACTTGTTTGAGCTGGTTTCTCCAGTTTGCAATCTGGGTTAGCCATTATGAGAAGAGATAGAAAGTGACAAATTTATTGGAAACTTTACTGCTTTCTAGGAATGGGACTGAGACCACCAACTCATTTACAGGTGGCCTCCAAAGAGCTATAAAATGAAAATTAGTTTTGGTCATTGCTGACCTGAGGCTAAATTCAGCCAGTGCTCTACAGCTGAACTGAAAAATTCCCTGTCCCCATCCCAGCCATCTTGTATAAATAAGTATTGATATGGGTTATTTTTTCCCTGCTACAGAAAGCTGAAAAAGCAGTCATATATCTGGGTAATGTCATGAGAAGGTTATAGCTTACCTTTATATATATATATACTCCAATACTCCAAAAGTAATCAGATAAATGAGACTTTTTAATGGCTGATGATTGGGTGAAAGCTTCTCTGATTAAAGATCAAAATTGATGGAGTATCAATCACTGCTAGTTTTGATTAAGTACCTCACTAATCCCTGTCACTGTGTAATGACGATCCTGTAAGCAGTCTGATTGCTGCATGCAAATCATTTACATTAATCAAGTGACAGAAGAACAATTCTGATGTACCTTGCTGTTCAAGAAAAGGTGCTGATGTCTCATGCTGAAAGAGCTGGATGGACAGCATAGCTTTAGGAAGAAAAGCCTGATGGAACTGCATTTAATGCTCTGTGTTCTAAAAGCTGCTATTACAAGCAGCCTCTTTTGCTCTCACTGACCCAGATCCAGACTTCTAAGCTTGCCACGAGCAGTTCATCAACAAGTCAAATTTTGTAGGTAAGAAATTTCAAATGTAAGTAGCAATTAGCCTGAAATCACTCTAAATTAACACGTATTAGACTTCATGAAAGGAAGAGATCTTTGCTCTTCTGACCAAACCAAAGAAACAGCAGATCTTGTATCCTGGGTGTCTTTGTTAATTAATGATTTCTCGATGGGAAACTAAGAACCTTTGTAGTAAAACCTTTACTTGAGCCTGTAGTAGAACATTTGTTGTTAAAATAAAGCCAAGACTCAAATCTACAAACACTGTTGCCCTTATATGTCCACCTGTGGATCTCTGGAAAAGCCTCTGGCTATCACTTCCAGGTTTCCAGAAAACACTGGAGCACTTCTGGGATCCCAAAACATGTGGCTCTCTGCAGCAAGAACCTCTTGGACAAATGTTTTCAGGGCTTTTTCAGCAGTTGTAAGAAGCTCTGTACACCAGTGGTGCAATAGAAATAATAAATAACCACTGTACAATGGATATATGGTCAAAGACTCAGAGAACACAGCAGCTTATTTGAAAGAGCAATATAGTACCAGTCTTTAAATTAACAACATAAGAAAAATGAACTCCATTTATCACATAACTCATCTGTCTCAAGTATAATATGTGTCAGGCTTTTGTATTATTGGTGAACTTTATAAACAAAGCAAAGATGGTTTGTCAATGATAATAAAGCAAGGCAAAAAATATTTCAGAGAAACTTAAATTTACAACCCAAAGCCTTGGATTCCATCACTTCAGAAGCCTGGCTGAATGGAATTGAGTGTCTAATATTCAAGCATAGTTGCTATAATTTTTAGGTGCTTGTTGGACATTTATTCATGTGAATGGATGGGCAGTGTCCAATTAATCTGTACAAATCAATATTCTATTTCTCTGTTCAATTACAGTAAATTAATGTAACCCAATGCTTTCAAAAATACCAAACTCATTTTTAAAGGCAGAAAAAGTCTGGAAGAATGAGAAGCCAGAAATGGGTCTGTCTACTGCCTACTCTATTTAAGAGTTTATCTTGACATTTGTGTGTTGGCCCTGAGCAATCCAAATGGCTTTTGCCCACATCTCCTTGGTAGTTTAAGCAAGCCAAGGGGATAGAGTATATGAGATTTACATGTATAATAAACATGTATAATAAATATTAGAGTCACCTACCAGGTTGCAGCTCTGCTGGATACAAATAGTATGAAGACATCTGCAGAGAGGACCATATTTCATTTGTTTATATGAAGATTTTTGTGTCTTAATGATATGATGAGATTAAAATGAAACTAGTTGCATGTAAAAATTTGAACTAGAGGGTGAATGAAGAGACCTAATTTTGGGTAAGTCTTGCATGTGCATGCGAGTGACAAACCATTCTTTTAATAACAGCTTTTTAATTCTATCAGCTATAATAATCTTTGAAAGGGATACTTTGTGACAGGCATATTCAGATGTAAGCAAGGCACAGATTTGCTCCTCTTGAAGAATAAAGACATATCTTCACCCTCTTGCCCCCCCAGTGCTCCTTCCTTATTCTCATCAAGCCTCAAAACAGTTTGATTTCTTAAAAACTAATTTTCCAATGAACAAGAAACTACCTAATAGTGAAAGCAAAATTCAGGAAGTAGTCATGAAATGTTCAAAACTATTATTTTGGAGTATTTTGGTAAATCTTTCTTACTTTAACTTGCCCTTCTCGAAATATGTTGTTCTCATGAAGGAATATAATGAGAAGACTTGGGTATGAATAAGTGCAGCCTAAAGACCGTGCAGCAAACAGCAAATTTTTGTTCTGCTTTGAAAAATATGTTTATCCATCTCACCATAGCAGGTAGAACATATGGGATATGGGGAATAAGTCTGTATAGTCATTAGAGGATGATGAGAGCTCAGGGGTATGACAACCAAGCCTTGGTAGTCTCTGCTCATCTTGGGCCATTTCTGTTCAGTATTTTTCTGTGTGCTGAGGAAATGGAATGTTGTTGATGCCATTTTTCTGCACTTGTCATAATATGCTACAGGAGCAGGGAAATATCCATGATTATATAGTCATGAGATAACACTGTTACACAACTGCTGGCAGGAACAGAAAGGGCAGAGACATCCATTGTTCTGACAGCCTGTCCATTTTTAACAAAAAGATTCAGTAAAAATAATAGGGAGATATATTAAAAGAATGTTGGTGAGTTTTTAATGTCATTTCTGTTACTGAAGGTTGCTGAAAGACTGAGGAAAAACAGTTGAATATGTTAATATCCAAAAGAAAGTCAGAAACAACAATACAGTCCTTTAAAGTTTAAATGGGCTGGAACTAATATTTTAAGATTGTGTCTTCTTTGTGAAGTGTACAGCAAAGATAAATTTTTTAAATGTAATAAAATGTGAATGTGAAATTGTGAACCTAGCAAACCCCACAATAGTATGATTCTACCTCTTCCAGTAATTTCCTTAACATTTTATGTGTCCCAAGCTTCCCTTTGTTGTTTTCTCTTCAAACCACTGAAGTGCTTTTAATGTCTTGGGTCAATAGGAGCATAGAATACAGAAATTTCCAGACTGGACAAAACTGGGGGTATATCTACTCTAAAATATAATCTCCAGCAGTATCCAAGTGCTATTAGCAATAAAAGTATTCCAAATTTCTCAAGGAGGTTTCATGGCCTTGTATGATTGCAGCAGAACTGATGTCCAATATGGACAGGGGGGTTTCTCTTTCTTTTTTTTTCCCAGTTTTGAATTCACCACCTGCTTTGGAGGAATACAAAGCCAATAGCAAATGTCTAGAAATGCTTTTCTTGAAAATACAGGAGATATACCTATAGGTCATAGCTGCTCTAGGAAGACCCACTACTTAGAAATTAATCTTGAGATGATTCTGCTTGGTGTATTTCCAACATTTTCCTACCTTAGCAGCACATAAATAGCACACAGAGCTGATGAAAAGCATTCTTATCACCTTTGTTCTAAGTTGTCTTGATAACCTGCAAAGGAATATCCCAAAAGTGGGGTTCACCTGAGCAACTGCTGCCACTTGCAGGATAAAGTACATTCAGACTATGGCTTGTGACCAACAACTTCTGAGCCCAAGTTGGGTGCCAAATGGTATAGTGCACTGTGGGTTGACTCATCAGGCAATTTAAAAATGTGATGAACTTTTTTATTAAGCAAAGATAAATAAAAATAAGACTGAAGTGATTGGATGTCTGGGATCCACTTGACATCACTTTGCATGCAGAGATCACTCTTCTGTGGTGTATGCTTTTCATCTCTCTTCAGCTTTCCTCATGGGGATTATTTTACTAAACAATTGCCTTTTCTTTTTTACATCTTCTGAGAAGTCAGACACTCCTTAGTTTATATAAGAGCTCATTTATGGAAAATGAACTGAGATAGTTGTTTTCAAAAAAGAATCCTGTTCTATGTTCTGTCATTTGTCTCAGATGCCTCCAATTTGACCATGTAGAGGAAAGGAAATAAGGCCCCTTAGCTCTCAGCACGAGGCATAACAGGAAGTGGTTTGCAAAAGTTCTATTGGAGAATGAATCTAAATCAAAACGATAGAGAAAGGACTTCAATGAAATCCCAGACAGAGATGGAATGGGACTGAAAGGGTGAGAATTCTTATTTCTAACTGAAATCCTGAACTTAAATTAGAAAAGCCTTCTTAGAAGTGTAAAGGATTTCTACTTTTTTCTGTGCCCTTAGACCCACTGCATGTTCATAATGTGGCATTTAAACGTTGTTACACAGAATGAAATTCATTTTGTTTTGGAAGTCCTTTAAATTAATACTTTGATAGCCTTATTTGCCACCCTGACATTACTTTCAGAACAAGCACTAGCTACGTTGCAGCAGCTTTTCAACCTACCAGCTCTGACTTGTTAAGCAAATATCCAGCAGGGTATGAATAGCAATGGTATTCAGTAATGGGAACATCCAAGTTCTTCACACACTCAAGACACATTCTGGCTTTTTGCTATTGTAACAAGACAAAAGTCTTTGAAACTGTGCCTTACATGCATATTCTTCTACATCAGAAGTGTTTCTCACTGGTCATAAAAGTTAAAAAAACGACAGAAACCACATGAACCTACCCATTGCTCTGAACTTTTTGCCACCTACTGTCTTCATTTCCATCCTAATGCTGCTTGATAAGTTAAAGGAGTTAGCAGAAGATGTCCTGTGTTGCCAATAAATATTCATGCCCACTTGAAGTCTAATTCTCAATTACAAACCAGAAAGAACCTCGGATTTTGTCCGAACCCTCCAACCGTGAGAAATTTTTCAGGGGACCTGCATTTAGAGAGCAGGGCCAGTGTAATCCAAGGGAGTAATTATCTCTGGCCATAATAGGTGACTCGTTCTCCACAATGTGAAGAGTCCCAAGGCAGCACTGCAGTGGGACTGGCAAGTGTGTGTGACACTGGGTCACCTGGTGGGACAAAACAACAGGACCCGTGTTTGTACAGAACTGTGTTTGCTGGTGTGGTGTGTTTGTGTGCTTTGGGTTTTTTCCTTAAGGAGAGGCATGGCTACTGAAAATAAAAAGGATAAAGATCTTCCTTTCTGGACGGTTTTCATGCCCCAAAGTCCTTACATGCAAAGGCTTTGGCATGTAAGGCTTCAATTAGGAGAAAACCCAAAGGCAACAGGTTACAGTCACTGACACTTGAACTTTCAGGACCTGATGATTAAGGTCAAAGACAGATCTTGTTAGGAGGACCTGGAATGAATCTAGATGTGCAGGACTTGTTCAATTTGGCATGGGACCATTTTTAGTTCCTAGGTTTGGATTAATGGAAGTTATTGTAATGCATTCCAATAGCTATATTAAGTTTTTAAGGAGTCACCAGTTCTGGAAATTCCTCTCTTAATTTATTTACACAGGATAATCTGAGGTGTACATTGAGCTCCCGCAGTGATTATCTGACTTTTGATATTTTGGTGAATTTCAAAGATATAAACTTCAATGACTTGGTTAAATCTCCACTAATTAGTGAAGTTCAGTTATTATATGTATTCCTCTAGCAATTAGTAGATGTACATTGGTGCCAATGTCAAAAACTGGATAGAAGCCAGTCCAGGGCTCATTATCTCACCAGAAATCCGTGGTCACTAATCAGAATTTTATAAAGATTAGAAGGTTCCCTGCTGGCACTTAGCTATTAAATTCCATTTATACTGTTGCCCCATAAATACTAGAAATTCTCTTTTGTTAACAGACTGTTCATAGAATCCTCTGAAAATAAAGTTTCATTTGAGGATGACTGAGCAAAATGGAATCTAATTAGGCTAGAAGACCCAAACCACCATAATTTCTCACAGTGTGATAATGCTTCATGCTTTTGAAGCTCTCCTGCTACAGTATTTCCAAATAAATGTGTGTCATTAAATTAGGAGGGTTTAGCAAGCTGGGATGCATCATTCTGGTCTAAAGGGCAAAGATTTATAGATATCTATGGAGAGAGATGGGATTTTGGAAGTTAAATTGCACCCACGGTGCATTGCTGCATTCAGAACTGTTTCACTTTGCAGCAGTTTTAGAAGAAAATCACCCTTCCAGCAGAAGCTGCTGGTCAGCTTCTTCCACACAGAGAAGCTGGAGGGACACAGGCCCTTTAGTAGGATCTGCAGGGTTCAGGAATGTCAATGTGTTGCATACAGGCTGATAAGAACACCTGGAACTTCTTCTGTCCTGGTTATAACATAGGCTTGGGAAGGATGAAAGTTTTAACTGCTCCTCTTTGTCATGTGTGTAAGAATAAACTTGCAGAGAGAGGTGTTCATGTTTCTAAATTGGTTGGCTCTGGGGTCTAATCAAATGTCATGCCACTGTGTCAGTCTTTGTGAGCATTTATCTGTAACTATAGTTTTCTATAGTATTTGAAAGAATTTTTGGAAATCACATATAACCGGAGCATATTTCCTTGGTATTCACAAGTGGCAATGCTCGTATTACTGAGACACTTGTTAGTGATAATCAAACAGGTGGTGCTGATATCTTAAATCTTCTGCAGAACAAATAGATTTCTGCTAATGCCATGGATCTTTCAGTTATTTCCTTATTTTGCTTTTCTATTCTCTTCTCTGCTTACTGACCAACCCATCCTTTGGTCCCCTTTCTGCAATTTGGCCCTCAGGAGATTTAGAATTGTTGAAAAAGTATTGGACCCTTGATCTCTGCATGAAACACTTTGAGTGCAGATGAACACTTGGTACTGATATTTAGTACTGAGGGAAATACTTGCTTGTTTTTCATGAAGACATTTGTTAATGTGCTAAAAATCTTTCTGTTTTAACTCACTGGGTGATGTGTGCAAAATTATACTTATGCACTGAGGCCACAGAGAATGAATAGCCTGGTAAGCACAAATACTGCTTAAATACCCTGCAGCAGGTGCTGCACAAACCCTGCTAACCACACCTGCAGCCAGGTGCTGCATTCCCTCCCCCAGCTCCTGTGCTGACCTGCAGAATTGATCTTCCTCCCTCTTAACACCAACCTGGAATCAGTCACTGTGCTTGCACCCATCCTCAGAGGGCTTTGCAGTACTGCTGAAAGAAGTAAGTAATTTGGGTACAGAACCACAAGGGTATTTAGAGACAGGATTTAGAATTCTCCTTTAAATTATTTGCATTTGTAAAGGAAAAAGATGAGGAAAAATTAAGATACGATCTAGCCTCTCACATAAATACGCCTTAATTTTCTATCACTTGGATATTTAGAAAGATAAAAGGATTATTAAATTAAAAGTTAAGTGTGCAGTTGCAACATGCAAGAAGTGATAATTTTGCATTTAAACACATTTACATAATTGGATGAGCCACTAAAGGTCTGATAGAGAGTTGAGCTACTGTCGCTGAGTGAGTTACCACATGATGACTGAATAAAACCACAAGCATCCTTCTGGCCTGTTCTAAATACTGACTTCAGAATTAAGTCCCTCTCACCAAGCTTGAATCTACTGATTTATCTCACATTTTTATTGGCTGAAAGCATGCATTTGATAATTGCAGTGTAGAGTGTGGTATGTATTTCGTGTAGAGTGTGGTATGTATTTCATGCATAGTGAATACTTAAATCACAGAGGATTGATTCTATATCTGAGTTCTGAGGAGTGTTTAACCTCCAACATTTCTGGAGGGAATCGATTCAATCAGAATTCCTTTGTCTTTATGACAAGGTTTCTAAAGTCCCTGGGGATGCCATTCAGTTTCTTCAGTAATTAAACTATGTCCCTAAAACTTTCTAAATATTTTGCTTTCTGTTACTGTATTTAGTTTTGTTCTTCAGTAAATTCTGTTTTGCAATCCCCACCTGCCTACCCTGCTCCCTTGCTTTTAGATTAATTGCTACACCATTGGAGAGTTTTCAGATTCAAAAGACCAGGAACTGTAGGAACAGGACTGAGAAAATGATGTGCTTCTATTGGTCCCCATTTTTCTAAGTCACATCCTTACGAGGAACCTCCTTTCCTGGGATCTCTGCATCAGTAGATGATGCCATCTTAATTTGCAAGAACAAGGAAGCAAAGAGAAATGGAAATTTCCTGGTCCTTGGTTTTTTGGTACACAAGGACTTTCCCACTCTTCTGAAATGAGCTCTGGGCAAGCAGTTCAGCTGGAGGAGCTGTTTTGCTGGTGGCATCTCAGATGTTTGGCACACCATAATCTTTTAGCAAAGCCTGTTGTAGAAAGAAACCAATCATTCCAAACAAACAAATTAGAGCTGTTTCAGTCTAAGCAGCCTCTTAGAACTAAGCAATGTATGATTCCCAGCAACACAGCTGAATCATTCTGGGTGTTCTATAAACACTGGAGGATGCTATTCCTACAAGTTTATATAAATTCACAGATTTGCTATGAGGCTTAGAAGTACAAAATACTGCCAGGAGAATGGTGAAGGCAATCCTAGGCAGCTCCTAAGCACTTCAAATGCATTTTCCCTTTTGGGCTGGTTACCTGGAGGGCTGACAGCTGTGCTGGCAGGGGCTGACAGCGTCCTGAATCTCTGTTGTTAGAGAAAATGAGCTGGCAGAGGCTGCTGCTGCTTGGTCACTCTGGGACCCAAGTCCCTTCTGCCATTTCATTTCCTACCTGAGAACTCTTGTTAGAGGTCCCTCTCCTCCTTGGCCTTCCAAGCAAATGTCTTGTGACTTTTGGTAGTGAAGGGCATTATATGCAGCTTATTGCATGCAGAAGACTGATCCCTCTGGATTATCCTTTTTCATTCTTCACAGATAATTCAGGCTTAGTGTCACCAGCATATTTCCAGGGTATAGGGTACTCCAAGGCCCATACAAGCAAGAAACCAGCCTGGAATGTTTCACCAGTACCTTTATAATAAATCTGTAATCACCAGAAATTATGCTGCCTCTGACAGCAGACTAAACTTTGGTGATCAAAGGGACAAAAATGCTCCATTAGCAGTTCTTCCCACTGAAATGGAGTTAATATTATTTTGCAATCTTGACAGCAGCTACATACACGAAGCAGTCAGAATAGGGAAAGGAAGCAGGAGTGAAGCTGAGGGTGATCCAGAGCTTAGGTAAAGGAGAACAAAGGGGTGTCTGCACAGCACAAAGCAGGTACCTGAATTACCACCAGGGAGCTGCCAAGCTTGGCTTGAGAAGCCCTGCTCAGCAAAGCCCTTCTCAACAAGGCTATTTAGCCCCTGTGGAGAGCTGCACTAATACGATTATATGACTTCAGCTGTGCAGTATTTCTTGCTCAAAGGTACCTAAATCTTTACACAGGATTAGCTCATACAGCATAGAAATACTGTTAAGGAATTGCTTGGCTGTTTCTGAGGAAATGAAAAGCAGGTCAGTGTCCTTGAGTGCTTTGTAGAGCTCAGAGGAGAGCAGTGGAGCAGCAGCCCAGGAGTGTATGCAGTATAGGCATTCTGCTTTGTTTTGCACTCAGCCAATGAAATAAATGCAAATTTTGATATTGATATTGTGAGAAAACGCCACTGAAAGGAGATTCTCCTGCTTTATATGTTATATAGCATAGCTTATAAAAATTAAGCCTGTTTTTATTATTGGAACTAAGCCACGGTAACACCTGAACTGCTTTCAGAAGCTTCAATGCTGTTTTATTTTGTAGGCTTGCACTGATTTCAACTTGGTGTTTTTATACCAAAGCACTTTCTGACATTCATTTATCAGCTTGGATGGTTTCAAAAAAAAATGGTTAACGTTCCTGTATAAAAAGCATAATCTGCAGTGATAGTGTCAGAATTGAGTGGCAGTTTGTGCAAACTAGGTGTGGAGGAAATGTCTCTATTCCTTGTTTACAATTAAATATGTTGTGGGAGGTAAAAGTGGATCATCATGTTCTTGTGCACAGTAAATGATAATTCACATGTCTACCCATCAACTGCCAGGCCTAGAAATGAGTCTTCTCCATTATCAAACAAAGCCTGTGATATCACTGTCTTCAAATTCAGTTGTGAGTGTCTTTCTCATCCTGCAGGGATGGAGGCCACTCTGTTTCAGTGGAATCTCTGAAAATCCAAAGTGTCTTCTTTCATTAGGAACACCATGACTGCTGTATAGCTGAAATCCTTGCCTTTCAATGTGGAAATGCTGTTCTGTATTGGGTAACTACCAGTACTCTGGTGATGACAAATAATGACTTGGCTTCTGTGCAAGTGCATTGATTATATCCCTTCTTGGGATTTCCTCTACATGTATGTCCAGCTGACATATTAACACAGGATATAGTGTTAATAATTTTCCTTTTCAATGGGGTGAGGATCATTTGCATGGCTATGCACATGGCTTCTTATAACATTGATGTAGTGTTTCACATGGATCTATCCAAATTTAATACAGAACCTTAGCTGTATTCATCCATGAAAAAAAAAGAATTTAAAGTTTGGAATAGGTCTGTACACTGACAAACCTATGGAGTATGTTAAATGGGCACAAGTTTGTGGCTGCTGGACTGTGAGTGGGTGTGGAAGCATCCAGGCTGTTCAGCATATGCCGTTCATACAAGTGCTCAGGTGCACTGAGGTTTTGGGCTAATGGTCAGGACTGGGCATCTGAAGACAACAGAGTGGCAAATTAGGGCTTTATTGATCTTTTACAGCAAGTGGGCTTGCTTTCTGCCTAGTAAAGACCTTCCCACAGATATTTAATGTATGATCATAGGGCAATCATCTCAAGTATGATCATACATCAAAGCCACATTTCATACTGTTGGTGTTCCACAGGTTCTCGTGAGTGATTTGGCAGGAAGACACAGTACAGCTCTGTACATCCCTGAGCTTTTTGTCCTGCCTTGTGATAATGTCATTCTGCCTCTAGTTCTGCCCAGCCTCATATGCTGATTTCCCTTCTGCCCCCATCAGCAGGAATGCTAATGGGAATAATGCTGAGGACATATGTAGGTCCTGACAGGATTTTAGTCCATGTATGCACAGGATGCAGTGAACATAAGTTCAGGCTTTCAGCATATTAATTTTACTTGCTGTTTGAACAGGCTAGCAAATTCTGACTTCTGTTTCCACTTCTCAGACTCAGGGGCAATTAAAATAGTAGCAAACATGACTTCCCAACATGGGTAATGAGACCAACTCAGGTTGTAAGTCATTTGAGACTGCACTGATATATGTGGTTAGTCACGTGTGAACTAATGCTTCACAAATTTATGAAGCAGTTTTGCAGTACCTAGAGGATGGCCACCTCCAGCTCCTTGACTCTTGTGGAGGATCTCTAATTGGTTATAAAGCCACAGCATCTCTTTTATTCAGCAACTAAAATTAGAATCCTCCAGAATTAGATTGGTAGCAGGGTTTAAAATTTGTACTCAACCTACAAACGTAAGTGGTGTCCTTAGCTGGTTTGTTGATCACAGAATATAATAAAAAATAATTTTTTCTAATTTAGTAGCTGTAATTTTTAACTTTAGGAATTATCAGGAAACTGGTAGGGTGTTTTTCTGAAATTCTTTTCAGATACAATTTGAATCTTGGAGGATTTTAGCAACTCTATATGAATAATGTGGTTGCTTCTTCCCTTCCCAAATATTTCTAAAAATAACACTGGTGAAAGTAATGTACTGTTTTTCAAGAAAAATGCCCTTGCTTGTTGAAGTCATAACCTGTGCAGCACTGCCTTTCTCAGCTTGGGAAGTGCTGATCACTTTTGCAGTGCACCTTTATGATGTCATCCAAAGAGACAGCAAATATTGCAGATTAATGCTGCCAAAATTGAAGTAATTACTCTGTGAAAGTGGCAGGCGAGTTCCTAAGGCCATATGGCATTATCCATAGTTGGGATGATAACTAATGGAAAACAGCAGTATTTCTAGGACATGAATGTTTGGCAACATATACTTGACTAAGCGTCTTAGTATTGTAAATATATGCATTTCTTGCCAAGAAACCAAGGAAACCACCCATCCTAAGGGGAGGAATCACATCGACTCTCTAGCAACAGAAAATATTTGTGAGTTTGAGGTGAGAGTGACATTTGCCATCTCTTTAAGTAAAAAAGTAAAATTTTGCAGGGAGCTCAATGTCCCTCAGAGTTTCTGTTCTGCTTGTAGTCTGAGCATGCACAGGGTATGGAAGTGGCACAAAATAACCTCTTCATGACCTTCAGGGCAATTGCAGAGGGCTCCTTGTCCCTGAACCCGGAGAGCTGGGAGGACAGGACCTCCTGTGGCATCAGGGCAGCTCTGGGTATCTCTGCTCTGGCCCTGGGCAGCTGTGCAATGAGTGAGAGCAGGAGCAGAGAGCCTTCCTTGTTCACATGGGTCATGATGGGTCTCTCAAAGCAAAGCTGCTTCTGAGGGAGCTCTGGGAAGGCTGCAGGGCTGTAAATGCAGCAGGTCTGGCCTGGGAAGGACACACTGAGTACAGCAAAGGGGGGCTGAGGGGAACAGCCACAGCACAGTGCTCAGGGAGGAAGGTTCTCCAGAGGAAATTGCTTCTCTCTTCTCCTCTTTCTGGCAATAAGACATCAGAAAGAGGGACATTTCAGGCTGGATTTTTTTCTGTCCCTTGTAGCTGACTTTCATCAAGGCAAGGTGTCTTCAGTGTAGGTAGCTGAATGAAAAAGAACACCTACACTGTGTCAGATTGGGCACCTGAACTAGCACCTTTCCGCTTGTAAAATTGGGCTAGTTATTTATCCTTGGAGCTGTGAGGGGCATTTAATTACTGTTTATAGAGTGCAGAAGAGCTAATGTGAGTTAGATAGTTTGTATTCATAGTATCCATTACACTCCTCAGCCCTAGAAATTGCTTAGAAAAAAATGTTCTTTTTCACTTTTACTGGAATACAAGTTGCTACATGTTTCTGTAACTGACTGGTTTTTTAGGGCTTCAAGATATTTCGTTGTTCCTTCAGAGATGCCACAACGAAAACCTTCAATGTTTTTTTGGTAAGTGGCTCATGGCACAGGTACTTCCTGTGTTTCACCTACATAATGTTTAATCACACTTCTAATGTCTTATTTCTGGCATCCTTTCAACTAATTTCTATGCATTTAAAATGCCAAATGTTCTAATATTTTTTTAAATGCAAGAAATTGGAGACAAAATTTACTTTACATATGGAAGAAATTACAAAAGGACGTATTCATACATGCCACTGCTCTGGAATTTGAATGTAGGTAGATCAGAAACTCAGTTTAGGCTGTGGTAGCTCAGAAGATAATGCTGCTGAGAGTAAATGTACACGGTGTGGTTGGTTGTTATTGAACTTGCAGGCGAGGAATTACATTTTTACTCCTATTTGGATATTCTGAGGACCAAAAATGTCCTTGTATCCTGACTACATCCACTTTGAATCCAGCACGGCGATGTATTGCTCAGAACTGAGACACAGAATAACAATTCCTCTGTTTTGGTGGGTCAGAGAGGGGGAAGAAAGCTCCCATTGGAAGTCTCTACTCCGGTAGGACTTTCAGTCCAGTAAGTAATGAGCAACACTGCTGTTCCACTTGAGCAGGCTGTCGAGCTAAATATGTTTCTGTGATGCTGCTTCTGGCATAGCCTGCCTAATGCATATGCAATACGTGTACTCAAGTAAAATAAAAAGGAAATAAAATGTGCTCTGAGTGTGTGAGCTGGAAAACCTTATGCCATTTTTGTAATTAAGGTGGGTGACTTGGGTGTTAAGCTGTATTTCCCTGGAGCAGGGGAGAGGAGAGGCCTCTGGTGTTGAGAGTTAGAGCACTAGTGCAGCCAGGGTTCCTGGAGACATAAACCAGAAATTATCAGCCTGCATGCCTGTGCCCTTGGCAATCAGAGGCAGAGTGACAGATGGACTGTAATGGTTCAAGCTCTAGGACATATTATGGTCCTTTTGCTGATGCAGACATATCTGTGGAAATAAATGGCAAAACCTGCGTTGCAAGATGAATGACAAAGAGCCTGGCTTTGAGACCCAGAAACACTTGAGAGAAGTCAAAATCTCCTCAGACATCAGTGAGTTTTGGATCTGTCTTTTCACAGGTGCACTCATGTCTGTTCTAGCTTTTAGCCACTAGTGACCAGAAACTGAGACAGATGTACTTTTACAACAGATAGAGGGGCCGGAAAAGTTACAGCTGACTGTCTGGGGGCTTGCAAGGGCTACAAATACAGGAGAGCTTTTCCTCTGTAATGCTGTTTTGCCTTGTCTCTGTTAGAGGTTATACTGAGCACCCTCTATTGTTGAAACCAGGGCCAAACCCGATCTGAGATAAGATCAGAGATTTCTTTCTCACAGAACAACTGCATAACAACCCCCTCTTCCAGTTAGACAGGTATGAATAATGCTCAAACGAGGCAGACCAGCTTCTGCTTCCTATGTGCTGGAAGGCATGAGGAGGCAGGGAGGGAGGCAGCAAAAAGATTGGGAGAGCAAGGACATCTGCTGCTTGAAGACAAATCTGATGTAATTGGAGTAACTGAAATGTGGCCAGTTCAGGAAATAGGCTGTAATATTACATTACCCAGATACAGAGTTTAAGGACAGGCAATTGCCACTGGGAACAGAGAAGGAGATATGACAGTATAAATGAGGAAGGACATTATGCTGAAAACAGAATAACATGTGCATGGTTGGCAACTAAAAGACACCTTGAACTGGAGGCTGAAATGGTAAAACAGTTATAACAGAAAGCAATTACTGATCTCCCAGGGCTGGATGAAAAGACAGATCAGGAAATATTTATGCAGATGGAGGACTGTGCTTGGGCCAGGACATTGATCCTGTGAAACTGCAATTATTCTGCCATTGACTGGAATGAGAATTACAGAGGGACTTAGGAAGCTAGAGCTGGGTGTATTGACAGATTCCTGTCACCCTGCAGCTTGACAACCAACAAGATTTGAGGCCATTTGGAAAAAGCTGCAATGGTGAAGCAAAGGAAGCACATCTGCTGATGCCAGTGCTCTCAGGCTGGAATGACAGGAGCTGAAAGTCAGGATGGAAGGAAATTGATGTTGATTGTGAGTGTGATTCTGATTTCCAGATGTGGGAAAATCCAGGCTCTGTTGTACTCTCTGGGCTGTAAGTGTTGGGTAAAGTGGAGATCATTTTACTGGATGACATACTGCATAGTTTTCAAGGCTGTCTGTCCTGACACAGGTTTGAAACAAAATCACTGACCCTAATGGGGTTTGGTTTTCTTTGTCTTAAACTTTTAAGAGTATATAGTTAATGCAAATATGATTTCTAATTAGGATTAAGGAAGTAGACAGCAAGTATGTGGCCAAACTTACAAAGACTTAGCTTTTGTAAAGGACAAAAAAAAAAAGGATATTTATTCTTGTTAATTGGGGAATGGATTACAAAATATTCCAAAATGACAGTCGCAGAGCACAATTTAATTCAGTTTGTTTTGATTAGACAAAAGGAAAGAACTTGGTGCTTTTAAAGGGAAATGTAAAGAGGTATTCTAGATAAGAAGTAGTTCCTAATAATAATCAAATGTTAGACTGAGGCTAAATAATCAGGATTTACTGTCACTGAGACACATGTTACTGCAGTTATAGTAATTGCATCCAACAAAAACGCAAGTTCTCAAGCTTACCATCTTAATATGTACCATACATATTCAGATTAGTTTGCAGTAAAACAGCAAGGGACAATGGCTTTTTGAACCTGCTAGTCGTTTCTGATGTACTTGAGTCATGCTGTGGCATCTGTCTTTCTTGGAACTAACCAATCCTATCACTAAAAGCAGTTAACTCATGATTTGTTTGGTGTATTCAAGCAAATAGCCTTGTATTTGCTTTGATGATTTTGTGACTATGTGAGGGTAAAATCATCAAGTTGACACTGAAGAAAGGAATCTTTAAAGCTTCCTCAGAGGGTTACCATATAAATCTAAGCTAATGTATAATCAATGACATAACATTGGTAGTGAAGCCATAGGAGGGAAGTTTACAAAGAATGTAAAAAGTGTTTGAAGAAACTTCCTAAAAGAAAACTCCGTGAGCAAATACTGGCTAGTGGCAGAAAAAGCTTCCCCATTTATCTCACTCAAACAGTGCAGTGACACTTTTTAATGTGCATATGATAATACACGATAAAACAAATTCATATTAATGCCAAGTCTGTAGTTTCTGTCTTTGGATTGTTATAAGACAGGATGGTACAAGTCTGATGAAGAGGTAATGCTGACCCCCCTCCATGCTGTTTGCAGGCAGAGTGCTTCCATCCAGGTGACACACACTGAGGTAGCCAGTGTTGCCATACATTTTCCACCTGCTAAGGGACTAAAGGCTGCTTTTGATTTACCTGTTGCAGCTGAAAGAGAAGTTGCCACTCTCCTTAGTGACAGACTGCAATAGCTACTCAAACACAAGTGCAATCATTCAAAAGTTGGGTTATCAGAAAGCCTTTCAGTAGCACTTGCTGTCTAACTCATTTGCAGGCACTGACAGTCTCTGCAGCCAGGGCTGGACTGTGACAATCACACAAACTCCACTGCCCCTTAAGCTAAAGGAGCTCCTCAGTGGAGACTGGCTGCAGCACAGCCAGCTAAAACTGGGCTGGCTTTTGCAGATGCTCAAGAATTATTGCTTGAAAGGCAATATCTGTCCTCCACCCTCTGGGTGAGGCAATTTTGCTCCACAATGCTCTAAGCTGTGCCAATGGGACTTCTCAGTTTCTTGGCTTCAAATAAAGCTTGCTTGGATCCCACAAGACCCCACAGAGCAAGCTCACATCTATTTCCAAAATACCTTCTTGCCACAGTGTGATCCAGCATAAAGCTCTTGAACTTAGGGTGTTCTACCTGCTGTGCTTCAGTGTGAGCCTGGAGGACACTGTAACCTTGAAGGGACTGGAATTTATGTGTCTGGAGGATGGAGAATTGTGTGATGTGGATGCAGCTAAAGCCAGCCTGCAAAAAGACAACTCAAGGAGTTGCTCTGTCTGGATCACAGAAGGAGTTTAGGCTGACGAGGTGGGGATAAATACTTTTTCTATGAGATGCAGGTGACAGCAGAGTAACATGAGCCAGACAGAGCTCTGAAACTATCACACAAACCTATTGAAAGGACAATGACAGAGATGCAGAGAAGGCCCTATTTCAACAGTCCTTGCTTAGATAATCTGTCCCACAGAAGTCTTTTAAAAGCCATAAGACATCATTTACAGGAAGACCCATGCCTTTTCTTACATTGCCATACCATTGTTGACTATCTGGTGGTGTATATTTGTAATGTAATGAATATTTGATGCAAAAAATTTCTCTCGTGGGAGCTTCTGCAAGTTGTTTGCCAGGAAGGTTCCTAATGACTTTTGAAGTGTTAACCCCTTTGAATGGACAAATTATATTCCTCCACTCGTTCTGCCAGGTTCTCAGTAAAAATCTGCAAATCTCTTTTGGATCGAGAGTAATGGGGCAGCATCACACATATCACACATGGATGTTAAAGATCATCCAGGCCCAACCTCCCCCTGCCCGGGGCAGGGACACCTTCCACTAGACCAGGTTGCTCAAGGCTTTGTCCAACCTGGCCTTGAACACTTCCAGGGATGGGGCAGCCACAACCTCCTTGGGCAGTTCAGGAGTGATGTGAGCAGAGCTGGCCAAGACTGGGGCAGGGCAGGATGTAGAGAGCACACTCAGGAGGTGATCTAAGGACAGCACAGTAATGATGGGTCCTTTCAGAAAGCTGCAAGGAGGGAAGAGGGACACAATACAACGGGGCCATGGCCTGGAGGAGTGCTGCTAAGCTGCATGTTGCAGCAGTCACAGCACTGGCACAGGAATAGGGGGCTCTTCTCTGTGGAGGTGCCTGGGTATAAGGTGGTCTCTTCTGCATATGCAGGTTCTTTCTAATGCACAAGCTTCTGAGCATATTTTCACACACAGCATTAACATACAAATAACATTAACATACAGCCTGCTGAACACTAGCTAGAAATGTGTTGCTTTACTTGTAATATGCAGATGAGATTAGGGCTAAAAATAATACCTAACTGAAAGCTCTGGGAGCTGTGTCTTTCTCCAATAATTTGTCTTTCTTTTAGACACCAAAGAAATAGTAAAGATTGTCACAGGAACAAGAAAAAGATCTTAGCTTTATTCCTTCTGCACTCTGCAATATGATTTTATTCCCTGAGATCAAACAGACTGTGTTCTGAATGTCTTTCCCCCTCCCCCTAGACGCCTTGACTGCAGTTCTGAATGTCTTTTAGGAACTTTC
This sequence comes from Corapipo altera, assembly GCF_003945725.1. Lineage (NCBI taxonomy): Eukaryota > Metazoa > Chordata > Aves > Passeriformes > Pipridae > Corapipo > Corapipo altera. Next base: position 2,031,103 of record NW_020884893.1, read on the forward strand.
TTATTTCTGCAAAGGGAATCACTGCCACCTCCTGGTCAACAGACAGAGAATAATAAAATCCCTCCACCCACTCGAGCTGTACCATCGCCCCACTCCCTGGGAGCAGGGTATTCCAGTACCATTGTTATACCAGTTTTTTATCTGAGCATTCAGAGAAAAAGGAAACACTTCATTCATTTTAGGTTGGCTGCCTGGTCCAACAGGTCCTGACTAGTCAGATTTGTACCTTTGTTCCATCCTTGGTGTAATATGTGAATGGAGTCAAGTCAGGTATTTTTGCTAGAAGAGCAGGGCAATTTAAGCAATCTTCCCTTAGACAATGTCTTAGATTTCTTTAACAATACCCCTTGCAGATCAACAATACCCCATCATGCTACAGATACACATAAATTCTGTCTGTACTTTCAGTTTTGCTTCCTGAAGTGACCATTTCAGCCACAGGCCATTCAAGAGCTTGAAAATCTGTCTGGGTGAATGGCTAAAGGCACAGCTGGATGCCATCAGTCCTCTTAACTAGTCATATATTGCCAGGAAACGCCTTATGCTCTCTTTACAGTTCAAGGATATTCCTGTGACTGGATGTGAAGGGACAAAATGATTGCCTTTCATTTATATGGAACAATAGTTTCCATATAAAGGCATTTATGTCTCCCCCAGAAATCTTAATCTTTTGCATGACTACATTTTCTATGATCTTTCTTTCTTCATCAGAAAATCCTAAAGTGTGTGAACTGATATGCAAATCTTCCTACATATTTATTTATGCAAATACCAGTTTCAAATGATCATCTCCTAACTTTTATCTTCCAATATCTTGCCTTCATCTGACCCCTGAGTTCACAGGCAGAAGTAATTTAAAAACTCCAGTGAAGTATTGGAGTGACTCTGCCAGCTGGTGCTGTGTAAAGGTTGCAGTTCCAAATTCCAGGATGGGTTGTACCTTGTGTCTGGAAAAAAATACAGAGTAAGGAGGCAAAGCTGGAAAGGATCAGTACAGCACTTCGAGAGTTTGGCTTGTGTTTTACAAGCTAAAAAAAATCATTAAAGAGTGAGACCAGGGGCTTGCAGCCATGTCTCATTTAGATTCATTACGCTTGTTCACATCCTTTCTGTCATCTAATTCCACAGCTTTCTCAAAAGACTCAACATGCAAGAAAAAATTCAGCCAGAAGTTGATACTTGTTCTCAACAACAAGATTAGGAGCAACATTTGATCTAATTTTTTTTTAATCCTAGTTCCCATTCATATCTACAATGAAGGGCAATGGTTTTTTATTCCCCACCCTGTAGCCTGTGGGACTTTCAGGGTAAAGGATTTTGTGTCTAATGGTTTTCATCTTCCTACTTCTTAAAGAGCAGAGAGTAATCGAATGGCATTCTTTCTCATACTCAGTAGGCCTCTGCTTATCCCATTAACTGTTTCTAGTAAACAAATGACCTCAGAGCATTTTGCTATGCCGCAAAGATGCATATGTTTGTATCACATGTATCAGCCAAGTGTTCCATAGTGCTGGAAAAAAAAAACAACATATGCAGCAGAATAGATAATTCTTCCTGTCACTGGGAAATAATTTAGAAGAAATCAAACCTGACCTCAGTAAGTTCTGGAGCTTTTTAATTATCTTCAGTAGACATACAAGATGAATGCAGATTAAGATTTTGACCTGTGTTTGATAGAAAGCCTAACAACAGCAGACAGCAAAGTAGGAATAGTGGCAGATTTAATCATGGATTTTGCCCACATTCAGCAGACCAGCAGGGCACCCATTTCAGAGACTCATAAGATTATTCTTTCCCTGTGAAATCCTCTTGCTGCTTTCTGGTTCACTGACAGCATCTGAAAAAGTGTTCTGATCTGATGGTACCACTAACAAAGGATCTGGACCTTATCAATAATGGAAATTGCAAAAGATTTCACTTCTAACCTGGTAACTGATCTTTAAACTGACTTCAGAGAAACCTTTGCCAACCTTGCTGAGCTGGGAGTCAGTGAAAGATTGCACCTGTTTTCCTGTTCTCTCCTACAGGACCTGCTTTTCTGTTAGTCAAAGGGCGAAACACAGCAATGGTTTTCATCCTAACAGTTTTCAGGTTTAAAACCTGAAACCTTCAGGTTGACTGTCAAGCCTATACTTTTCCAAATTTCTAAACAGCACAGGGCCATCATGTGTAGTAGGCTCCACAGTGTTGCTTTCTGCTGGAAAAGAAATCATTCTTTTTCACAAGGTCCTTTCACATGGCTGAACCTCCTCCTCTTCCCTGTCTCTTTTCAGCTTTCCCTCCCCTGAGGTTTCAGTTGGAAGGTTGTGGTCACTTGGCAGAGGATGATGGATGTCAGCAGCAGTTTTTGTGCCTTTGGAGGAGGCACAGGCAGGGCGTGTTCCCATCTGCTCTCTGTGCCTTTGTCACAAAGTCAGCCCACATTTGCCCAACAGCGTTCGAGGGGGATAAAGGGAATCCTCCAGCTTTGCACTGGAACACATGAGAGTGCTGGCATGAGCTGTTTGTTCAGCTGGTCCTGAGCTGCACCAGGGAGCCCGTGGTAAGTCCCTGGCAATGGTAACAGCCCTGGCTGCCAGCAGCCCTCTTCAGAGCAATTCTAGTGCCTGTGGCTGCAGCCCTCCACTGGCCATCAGGAAAGCCCTTCCTCAGGTAAATCTGTGTCCAGAGTTCCAGAGAGGTGAACACCAGGTTTTACTCGAGTACCTCAGAGTGCAGTTGCAGCCATGAAGAAGGCAGTCCAACAGCTCATTCCTGCTGAGGAGGAGAGGTGCTTTCCCCTGGCACCTGGAACTGCTTCACTGGCCCCTGCTGGGGGCTGATTCAGCTTTCTAACTGAGCAGGGAGCAGGGCAGAGGAAGAACAAAGGTATTTCTGCTGACTGAGCAGCTGAGTCAGTTCCCAGAGAGTGGGATGAGAGCCAAGGCTGGCCCAGGACAGGCTGGAGCAGCGAGGTTGGACCTTCCCTTCAGTGCAACTCTGGCTCTCCAGGCACACATGCCTTGCTCTCAGGGCACCCACCCATCTGACCTTACAGTGAAGCTACAACTGCTCTGCCAAGCAGCATCTAGAATCAAATGAAGAGATTTTCAGGGAACTAAATGAAATTAAGAGAAATCTGTTGGTTTCTGTAGAAGTTTTTTCTTGGGAGAGGATTTCCATGTTGCAGGATGCATCAATCACGTGGGTGTCCTGTGTATAAACTGTTGATGTTTTGTGGCTCTGCAAAGACAGTTATTTATTAAAAATCTTCTCCATATAAGACAGAATATTGTGAAGAAACTATAAACAGGGAAAAAAAAGATTTCATCATTTTACTATCTGGCATATTTTCATCTTTGTTCTACAGCATTAAATGTCATGCTGTAGCACTTACTGCAGGACTGAAGGAGCTGTATACAGGGTGATCTGAATGCAGGGTACCAAGATCTCCTTCCCCTTGGACTGACTGTACTTTCACTGCTTTCCGTGGAGATGCATTATAAAAAAATTAACCAAAAGCTTCTTAGATACTGTTGATGGGATTCATCTGTACCATTAGCTATTCATCCTTTAGAGGTGATTTTAATTTAAATATCAAATGATCATTCTTCCTGTGAAGAAGCTGGCTTAAATACCAGGGAAAAAAATCATCCTGACATGGTTTTGTGAAGCAATCATTTATTATGGTGTTTTCAATCAGGAAATGAAACAAAAAATGTCTCAGTCTTCCCTTTGGCAGTCCCATGCTTTTCACTGTTTTGTGGAAAAGAGGAAAAAAACCCAAACAGATGATTAAAACATAACGTCACTTTTAACCTTGCTCTTTCAGAGACTGTTATCTTTGTCGTTTCTTATTGCAAGAGCTGATGAACTGTAAGTGATTGGTAAGAGAGAGAATAGATTGTGCACTTAGCCTTACCATCTGACTTGGCTGATCTTCCAAAATGCAATTTATTCCAAATGCTAAGTGTGGTGAGTTTAATGGATCATGGGGTTAAAGTGAGAAACTGGAAACAAATGCTCTCTAACTAAAGGCCAATCAATAACTGAATAGTTTGACAATCCCAAACCTCTGCCACTTTAATGTAATTGGAGTGTATGGAAAAGACATCACGTTAAAGCACCTACTAACATCAGCTTCCATTACAGGTGATGGCACTGTGAGCACATTCCTCTCACACTGGTTTACTGATGTGAAAGGAGTGGGAGTGGAGAGTTGTGCTGTCTCTGAAATCTATTTTGAGGGATTTTGTAGTTTTACTCAGATTGCAGTTTGCTGTGTATATTGGTCTTGGGACACACATGGAAGCTCTCAGTATGTTTGAAGATGTTTATGGGTTGGTCTGTCTAAAACTAGCCAGGCTGAACACCTTCAAAGCTAATTTTGGGAAGCCTCTGCAGCAGTTCACCATCTATCTGTGTCTTCTCCAGATGAGCAAAAAAGGAATATTCCTGGAGTGGTATTATGCAGCAAACCATGTGAAGGACATAATGTGCAAAAAGATACGAACAGTGAAATTCATTTTTAGTAATCACCCTTAATAGTGTTCATTCAGTTGTATCAATCAAAAATTGCTTTCCAAAACCAATTTCCTGCGAGTGCTGGCATGTTTGTGCCTTACTCATATTAATAAGTGGGAAAATCCATTTGGAGAGAGAGACTGGGAGAGATTCTCATAATTTCTTTTGGATTTCAGAGGCAAGAAGCAATTTCCCATCTGTTTGAGTGTCATTCAGCTGCAGTAACGAACAGCCCAGGGAGGAGCAGTTTTGGGCTGTTGAAAGAACCGACCTGAGTCCTCACCACAGGCTCTGATGAATCTTTCTGCACAGAAGAGCTGAGTTCTCCACATCTCTGTTTTGGAAAGCTCATTATTTTATGTGTGTGTGTGTATAGCTGTATGGAGCCTGAAACATCTTGCTGACAGAAACCAGCCAATTTATCCCAGTGGAGCAAACTGAATATTTACTTCTTTTCTCTCTTGTGATCCAGCCACTCCAGGCAGCATTGCAAACCTGGGCTACTGTTTTTAATGCATTGTCCTCTCAGGTGTAGATACAGGCAGCATAACTGTAAAGAGGTGCTGGAAATTCCTTTGCTTAACAGGTGTTTTTGTTTTTCTTTTTTAGTTTTAATTCTGCAGCCATTTTTTAGAATCTGACAATACAAATTTCAGATTGACAAGGAACACAGCATTAATTTGGAAGAGGGCATGTGTCCTTTCATGAGTTTCTTAATCATGAATCCAGAAGTATGTTTTCAACTGTGATAAAATACAACCTTAATGGTTACCCAGTATTTGGTTATTCTGGGAGGAGAAAAAGCCTGCATAGACGGCTGATCACCAGCAACTTCCTGGAAGCTTCCATAAACAAGGTAGCTTGGCCCAATTGAAGAAATTTCAGTCTGAAGAAAAGATGACTCTTATTCTGTCCTTTGCTATCTTGACATGGTAATTTACCTTCTGTATATTTAATTTCTCCACACACAAAAAAGGGACGAGGCTTTTTGCCAGCCAGCAAATGCACAGCTACTTGCTACAGATTGTTAATGCAGAGGTATGCTGAAATTCTAGCTTTAATTCCACTGCTAATCGGAAATTGGGAAGTTTCCTAGAGCCTTTATCAAAAAGAGACATGCTAAGTGGGACTGTGGTTTTGTAAGCTGTGGCCACTTGTCATAAAGTCTTTCCCCCTGCCTGATTTTATGCCTGAAAAAGGCTGTTGAAACCAGCAGGGATTTTACTTACTGCTGCTTATACAGCCATTTCCATGAGATTTAATGTATTTTTCAATTTTATGAGTATCCATGAATAAAACTTAAGTAGTAATGAGGAATTAAGCTGGAAATATGTGGTCTCCTATGGTTTTTTTTTATCACTGTGAAACCAGACTCTGATGAGTCTGATCTTAAACTATTAAGTTAAGGCAAATTCTGAACAGTATTTTTGACCTTTTTTAATGGATATGAAAACCCAAACTAAAGGAAACTCCTTTGATGAAGAGAGAAACCCAGACCTTCTCATCAGGAACTTTTCTGGGGTGTACCAGAGAGGAAGGTCAGGAGGAAGAGCCTCTGAATTTGAAGTACAAGTGGTTCAGAGGTCAGAGGACTCCCATGCTCCCATGAAACAAAGTTATTTCTGTGCTGCAAAAAACCTTGTATGGCACAGGGCATATTGCTTCTGTGCAGAGTCTCAAGGTGGTTCAAGGGTGTTTGGGCACTTAAACCAATAATAGTTCTTGTAGTGTTTAAGACACCATGGAATTAATAAGGTTTTCAGCTACAGCTTCTTTTCCTTTCCTAACAATTCTATCCTTCTAGTTTCTTTTTCATTGCCACAGAATGCTGAACTAATGGTTCTGGGGAATGGTCCATGAAAACTGAAAGATTTTCCAGAGCTTGGGTATCAAATTTAAATCCTGACTTTGTACCTCCAGTGCCTAATAATTTATTTTGTGCAACCAACACTCTGCAGTTGCTGATGCTGCATTTTAGTCGCCATTAAATCACTTCAGCCACTCATTACTGCAACATTCTTCTGCAGCTCTTTTCAATTGCCTTTGGATTTAGTTATCCTAAATGACATTTTATAATTTGATTTTTTTTTTTCCCGCAAGACTATTTACCCCATTTATCAGATCACTGGTGAACAAATCCTGGCAGATCCCAAGACAGATGAGAGCAGTGTAGTGCTGATCACACCCACCTATGTGAAAACTACTGTTTGTTTCTTGTCACTCCACAATTTTAATGCAGCCATTTCAGTTAAGAGTTAGATCTTGTTCTCATTTTCCATCAGTACAGCAGGGAAATAGTGCTTCCTACTTTATAGGGATGCCATGGTCATAAATACATTTCAATATTACCAAAGTAATCAAAGTTAGCCAAACTGCAGCCAGAGGAGCAGCAGATACAGAGGATGCTGGATTTCACCCCAGAGCTGGGAGTCCCTCAGAGCAGGAGCTGGGAGGCCCTCCCATGTCTGGTAATATAGATAATATCCTCAGTTAGCAAGGATGGATAATGTTTATTCCACTGCAGCAAAATGTCACAGCAGCACTGGGGAGTGTGGTCAGGAGGGTGTGGAAGGGAAGATGAAATTCCAGATCACCAGTAAATGCAGCCCTGTGGTGACCAGCTGAGGCACTGGCTAAGGCTAAACTTAGGGGATATGTTGGTAAATAATGATTGTTTGTTACAAGAAGTAGGTGTGAAAACCCCAAAGATCCTGAATAGTTGGCAAACTACTGTTCTGTAATTTTGTAATTATCTCCTCTTTATAAAAATAAGCGAACCACAGCCACAGTCTAGACTTCATCTCTGAACCCTGATGTAATTTTCAAATGAGAAATATTAATAAAAGTGGTCTATAAAGCACTTCTGGCTAATGGAATTATACTGACTCCTCTGTCAAACTTCTTGGAAAGACAACTAAACTGACTTTTAAAGTTAAATCTCTTTAAAAGGTAAAAATACTTCACCTGTGCACATAAATTGTCCTCCTATTTAAGCAAAGTCTTTTAGACAGTTGAACTGATGTGTTATTAGTAAGAGAATGCACAATAATTTGTGAAATAATCTGTAGACAGGCAAGAATGAGGTGAATGTGTGGTCCACACTGTTTAAAAAGTTGAAGACTTTTGTTGGGTTTGAGTTATATGCTCAAACCTGTTGGTTGTTGCTGGCTTGCACTGTGATTCCACTGAATTTATGGAATCTAAATCAGGTGATATACACCAGAGTAGGCAAAAGAAATAAGGCCCAAGGTTTGTTATTTCTTGAAAGAAGGCATACTGTGTGTTGTACCAGCTGTAAAATTGCTTCTTGTTTCAGAAAACTACAATGAACCCCCTGAAAAATAAAATAGAGCTAAGTTCACATGGGATCAGAGATGAATGATGCATCCTTGCCAAACGACTCTCTGCAAGCACTGCATTCATGTGATAGCTTCATTAACTTTCATGCAATAATTTGTAGATAAATTTAATCAAAAAAGCAAGTATTTGAGCACCTCTAATAATAAGAATTTGATTTTTGCACATTAAAACTGTGATAAAGCCTTACTAATTATTTTTAATTATCTCAAGATGAAAGTACGTCAGTCATGTAAGTAATTATGTAAGTAATCTAAAGCTGATTACATAATAATGATGATTTGCTCACTGCCTTCAAAGTGCTTATAACCAAATTTAATTTTAAGCAGGATCAAGAAAATAATCGCTTAGTTCAAACATTAATTACTAATTGTAATCCTAATTCATTAAAAACAGACTTTTTTTTTTTTCTTTTGTTTTGCAGACTCTGCAGGGCATTAAATTGACATTTTACAAAACGAGTCATTCTTCTGGCAAGGAGGAGCATTTCTCAAACGGTTGAATCACGACGGCCAGAAGGGACCGTTCAGGAGTCCCGAGGGGGCTTTGGCTGCTCAGAGAAGGCTCTTCCAGCAGCAGCTCGGTTTCTCCAGAAGGAGTCGTGGTCCCTCTGCCCCCGCAGCAGCTGAGCTTTGCTGTGAGAGCAGAGTGAGCCCAAGGAGCACAGGGAGCAGTTTGGGTGAGTTTAGAGGTGTAGGAATCCCGAGGTTTATTGCTTCTGATGCCTTAAGGTCCATCTGGTTTTTTTTATTTTTCTAATTTTTATAAGCTTTATAAGTAGTTATATAGTAGATTTTAGAAGTAGCTGTATCCCTCACTCTTTAGCACAGTAGTTTACACATTCCTCAACCCCTATTACCCCATATCAATATCCCCTGAATTCCATTAGAAAATGTTTAGTCTCTTGTCTAAGTAGGCCCATTTTGTTTAGGGAACACTTGTACCTTGGCCTAAACTGCAAGAGTACAGTCAAGAACTGGGTGAACGTGTGCCCCCTGTACCCTGAAGAAGATGATGATGATGATGAAGAGGATCTCGAAAAGCCCCTGGCCCCAATTCCCAAGGGGTGTGACTGAGGGTGGTCCAGGGCAAAAGCCAGTGGGTGGACAAAACCTAAGATTGGACAGACAATATTATAAATTGTAACAACTGTACACAGGGGGTTACACACATGTCATGTAATCTTTATGCCTAGGCACAAATTAAAATCCTTTCCTTATCTCACCTCTAAAACTAATTTGCCTCGGAGTTTTTTTCTCCCTGTATTTTCTTTAGGCATCACTTCCTTTCCAATCCGGGCTGGAGATGGACAGAGGGGCTGAGCAATCTGTGCAGGATTTGGTCTGGGACCACAGAGCCCAACAGCTGTAGGGCTGGTTTTGGGGGGGGTTCTGCCCAGCCTCTCTGTACCTGCTAGTACCCCTCCTTAGGAACTGGGGGAATACCAACACCCTCCAAAAATGGGACAAATTTTTGGATGGTAAATTCCTTTGGTAAAGAATTACCTTTTTTATATGTAACTCTAAATTTAGAGTTCAACTCAATGGCTGACTGGTCCTACAGGATACATTAAGAAAAAATACAGTAATATCTCAGTAATTTTTCTGATAGTAGATCTTAAGCCCCAGTGAGATTATAACCGTCATGTACCATTCCTGACTAATATCACCCCTTGTTCCTGCAGCTAATTCAGTCATTTAATTTTGCTCACCACAGCCTTGTGCCTTGTAAGCCCTGGGTGATCAGGACTCCACTGAAGGGAGTGCTACTGTCATTTTATTGAGGATACTTTCAGCAACATTTCCCATTCAACCCGTATTTTTTTACCGTAGCAGTTTCACCTTTCTCATCTTTTTGCTCCTCAGAGAATCCATCTTAATCTCAGGCAGAACTGGACACAGCTTGCATGGCTGGAAAATCAACAGAACTACAGTTTCAACAAGGAATTATTTAAATTATGAGGGAAAACCAGGAAAAAAGTAATCTTTGTTCTTTTTTCTCCATAGGGAAAGTATTATTTTGTATTGACTCTGAATGCTCTCAGGCAATCACTAGACTTTGGGATAAAGCACTAGGAAACTTTAGATGTACAGCTGGGGGAATGAAAGAAAACAGTGCATTTTTCTGGGTCCAGTTTTTGTCCTTTTGCAGAAGAGGGGAAAGACATTTAGTTCTTTAATTCAGGCTCAATAAAGACAGGATGCAGGTTGTTCAGGGAAGTAAAGAGCTATTTTAATTGTCCCTTATCCCACAAAACGAAAAAGGATTCGACCACCAAGTACTTTTTATTTTCTCAGTCTTCAAGTTCGAAAGGTTCTGCTTAAAGCAATAGGCCAAGTATTCTCAACAGCCCAACAGAAATGCATCCTGTGCAGATACCTTTCAACCTTCCAAACCCAGGAGGAGTGCTCTGAATCCCATCTGATAGAGGGCTTATTGTTCTGCCAGGCTGGGCAGCGTTTGTGGAATGGCTGGTTTTCAGCTCTGACAGACACAAGCATTCAGCAAACCAAACACACACAGAGCAGGAATGATAAAATGACAGCAGGGATTAGACGATACAAGAATTTGAAAAATTACATTAAGACTTTTATCTTTATGCAGGATACACGTACTTAGTTAAAACTACAGAAACATGACAAAAAATATAACACTATTAGTACAGTAGAATCCCTCAAACTTAAATGGGAAAACCCTCTAAAATATTCTCTACATATTTTTTCCTTTTACAAAACATTTGAAAATGCCAATCCCATGAACTGATATAAAAATATAATATCTGGTACATTTTCCTAAAACCATGACAAGTTCTGTTTCATGCAAAAACATACCCTCCAACTTGTGTCATTTTGGAATTGTGCCCCCAGGCCAGACAAGGTCACTGATATTGGGTGCAAATGCAGTGATGATACTTGAGCTCAATCTTACTTGAGCTACTCTAGCTGATGATTGATTAACTTCCAAAAGCCTTTTAGATTTGGCCTAACTTAAGGTCACACTACTGTGGCCATTGCTACCCTTTGTACACAAGGTAAAAATAAAGGCCTTTCAAAAAGCATGTCCTCTTCAAGGAGTTATTTGTCCTGTGATGTTGTATCAGTGCAGGGATTTTCATCTTGTGCTCTTGGCTCATCTGGAAACATCTGTGAAAGCTTAACTATGAAAATCGAGCCTTTTGTTCTAAAATAATCAGGTCCTTTCTCTTTAATTCACCACTGATGCCAGCGTGGGCTTCAGAACACAAAGGTGAAACCCCTTCAGCTGATTAGGATCCGGGTACCAACAAATCTTTCTTCTGGTACACTTGATTTCAAGAGTGGGTAAGAGCCTGATTCTCGGGGTATAAAGGCTGACAATTGGAAGGACCTTAACAATATTCTCAATTAACAATGGCAAACTGGGTGATATTCTTTAACAAAGTGAAAGGTGCTACTCTGCAATCACAATTGAATAACCTCTTGCCAGGACCACAGTTTTAAAATATTATTCACCTAAAGTTTACTTATGTGCTGAATTCTGATACTCTTCAAATCAAGTAGAAACTGCTGAAGTTAAGGTAGTCTAGAGAAACTTTACACACAAATATGAGTTTATTCTTTTTCCCTAATGAAAACAGAGATGTTTTACTAGGTTCCTTGATGGTATTAGTGCACAGTACTTCTGAATGCTGAAACAAGGCAGAGAAGTACATAAAAAATACACTCAGTTCCCTTTTCTTATACCAACAACTCTCAATTATCTTATTTATGGGAAATAAAAGCAGAAATTTTTATGTGTCATTGTGATGTTTATCCTTTTTTCTAGTTTCCTGTTTTTTCAAGTCATTAAAACTATATTATACACATAAAGCACCATCAGTTTTCAAAGCAGTTAACAATTTTTCTCCTTTGAATCTTCACAGTACCAGTGCACACAGATAGTTCCCCGTTCCCTCCCCAGACTGCTGTAGAAAGGAAATGTGAATTACTCAGTATAACCAGTGGAGCCTGTTGAGGGTGAACACAGAAATTAATGTAAGGACACGAGAATTTGTTCAGTTTATATTAAAGAAAGTGTCCTTTGGTAATGAGGTGCAGTGATGCTGTGACAGCCCCATCAACACTGTATGTACTGTGTTACCTAAGGGGAAACAGGAAGGATTTGTGCCTAGGAAGGAGCAGAAGGCTCAGAACTCAATGGCAGGGCAGTGGTTTCTTGTGCTAATCAAAGCCATGGCTCTCATGGTACAAGGTGGGAAAAATACCTTTTGCTGTTTGAAAGCTTTTCTTCCCTGTGCAGATGAACAGCTACTGCAGACTTGTCTGAATGGCAAACTTGAACTTCATATTTTAAACACTGGTGCTGCATAAACACTAGTCTTGGATACAAACTGTATTGGGTAATTTGATTAACCAATGCGATCTTATCAGTAAGGTTGTGTGCTTTTGTGAATAAGCTGATTTCCTGAGCTGTTTGTTGAGGTTTTTGCCATTTTAGCCATTAACAATGACCAGGTGTTTAGAAACTATACCAGACATTTATAATGACAAGTGTTAGGACAGATGAAATAACATACAAATGAACTGTCAGGGAAGTAGGACTGTTTCAGATGTTTTTTACATTGAAATTCCCAATTATTAGGCCTTAGTGTTTTAAATCTTCAAATCACTTTAGAACCATGAAACAATCAGTGCTCAAAATATTCCCTAATTATTTGCTGATAAGAAATATGACAGAAGAAAAAGAATTTGCCAGAGTTCAGGTGGACTTTTCAATGTCTTTTATTCCAGATGGAAACAAGATGTATATTTGTCTAAAGCTGTGGTTTCTCATCTAAAAATCCCAGACTTTAGTCTGCAAATGAAGAGTAGAACAGGAAAATGTCTAATGCTGGCAGGTGGCCAAGGCCTGGGTTTGAAAAGCAGTTTGCACCTTGCAGAGGAGAAAAGCAGGACTATTCACCCAGCTCCCCTCTCACAGTCAGAGCAGCTTCTGCAGGGCTGGGCTGGGCTGGGTCATGTCCCTCTCAGCCAGGCACCACCTCAGCCTTCACTGAGGTCACTTTTTTTGACAGAGCCTGACGAGAAAAATGTTTCTCAGGTCCAGAAGAATTTTAAGCCAATGTTTATCCCTGATCCCTGGTACTCCTTTTTTTTTTTCCTTCAGGCTGTATTTATGTTTACGTATCTTTACCTTTCTCATTATCTTTTTCTTATAAAGATTCCTCTTTTCCTCAACACCCAGCTACCCATTTTCATATAATTAATTAATTATTTGGCCTCAGCACAGGGCCAATATGTATGAATGCCTCACCATCCCAGCTGGCCATTTGTCTCTTAGTGCAGGCTGAGCTTTCAAGATTCTGTCAAGTTGCCTCTGCATCATCTTGTGACAAACTCTAGGACCAAGGTCCTTTTATCATCAATTAACAAGAAATACAGCAAGACATTTTGTTCAATCTTTGAGTGCATGAGCTAATATTTGTACTGCAAAATTCAATCCCACTCATTTCATCCCCTTCAGCCTTCAAAGTCTTACAGGGATTTTTGTGTGTACTGGGATCCTTTGCTAGAGTAGTGTCTCCCAACTCAGCATCAACCCCAGCCTGCTCAGTGGTCAATGCAAATGCAGTGGTTAAGCCAATTCAGTTACAAGACATATACATAAGAAATTCCACTTGCAGCTGCCACCCAACTCCACTTTCTTTTCAGCATTGTCTTTTTTCCTATAGCCAGCTGCTTACACACATCATCATGCTGCTAATTCCCATGTTCTCCATCTTGACTGTTTTCCACATTTTCCACACATCCACTGTATCAGATGCCCCAAATCTATGAAATCTGTACTTGCTCAGTTGTGCCAGGCCTTACTCTTACTTTGCTTTTAGCCCTGGGAATTCCACAGACCTAATCCCTCTTTGCTTGTGGGCTCGGTTGTGCATTGCCCTTTTTTTTTTTTTTTCCACTTGAATCTGTTCTTTTCCAGCACTGGATTCAAACCCCACAGTTGTACAGCATCAAAACAGGTTTTCTTTTCTACCCTCACAGGAAGTCTGCAGTGAAACCACAGCTGTAGGGGGCTGCACAAACAGGAAGAGTTTGCCTCTACACTGCCAGTTTGAGCTGATATCAAACCCAGCTCCCCCTTACTGTTTAAACTTCAGGCTCCTCACCATTCCATACAAGTAACAGAGCTTAAACTGCTCAAAAGAACTTAGAGCTAAGAAACTGAAGGGTGTAACAGAAAATAAGATCATACCTTCTTTTCCTTATAATATAAACCAGCTTTTAATAATAAAAACTTCTATCACGTTTTCAGTGAGAATTACATATACATTTCAGTGTAAAACAGTGCACAGTGTAAATGCCCTTAGATACCCTTCTCTGCATCTCTTGTGTTGGCAGTGGCTGCAGATGTGGGCCAGGATCCTGCCCAGGCCATTCCATGGAGCTGAGCTGGTGGAGACACAGCCAGGGGCTTGGCCCACGTGTTCCTTCTTACTTTTGGGTGTTCCTACAGTTCTTATAATACTAAGTATATTTTAAGTTGAGGATTCAGTGAAGAAACATCCATTTCTTCTACAAACAGCAAATAGTGAGAGTAACTCTCCCAAAATTAACAAAAAAGTGCATTGAAATAGTGATCTGCTCATCTGGCTGCAATCCAGAATGGACACCAGCACCAAACCCCTGGATCCCACAGCTGGCAATCCATGGGCTGTCCTAGTTCCCTGCAACAGGTTAGAGCTGAATATTTCACAGAATATTCTGGGTTGGAAGGGACTCACAAGGATCACTGAGTCCAACTCTTAAGTGAGTGGCCCATAACGGGGATGGAGGCCATGACCTTTGTGTTATTAGCACCAGGATCTAGAGAGGCTGCTGTAGGTCAGAGGAAACAGTTAAAAGTAAGAGATCAAAACAAAACATGTTCCTTCCCCAAAATTATTTCAGTCTGTGAGTGAAAAGAAAAAAACATTTAAAAATTAAGGAACAAGGTTCAAAACAATCTGCATCCCCTAAATTGTCATAAGCCATTTTGTGTTGAAGACAGGATGGAAAAAACTTAAGAGGCCTTCACATCCAAATGAAAAAGTCCAGTTTTAGGTGTTGAGTTGGTTTTTGGATGTTATTAAAACAAAATGAAATCAACTAAAAACCAAACAACATCAAAAACAACCCCCCCAAGCCTTTATTTTCTAGAATATACATCACTGCAAAGCACTCCTGCATCTCCTGACTGGGAGCTGGTTCAAAGGAGGCTGCAGAGAATCGGAGCAATGGGGAGTTTCCTGTACACCTGCTGTGGTAGGGAGGGGTGGTCATGTTAAGGCACTCACTCCAAAGGAACATTATTTCTATCCTGAGACTGCTGACATGTTTTGATTAGTTTCAGCCAGTAATTTGGAAAAAAATTACTGTGCTTAGGGTAATACTGACAGAATGGAGAACAACTTTTCAAATGAGAAAAAATAAAGTACATTATTTACAGGATTCCTTTTTTCTTTTAACTTAAAAGCATCCCTAATACATTTTAATAACTGTATTAAAGACTACTTAAATATTGAAAGATTTTAAATAATGTAGATTTTTTTCAGTAAACTGGGAGTAGCTGTGTAACTGCCAGCATATTGGTCCCATTTTAAACAATATAATTTTTATTTAAATCTTGTATATATAATAACATGATCGAAAACACATATTATTCCACTCCACATAAATAAGTATAGTTCTTCTGACCTGTTTTAAAAACTACATCTGTTCAAATAATCAGATTATAAGACTGTATTTTTTCCTTTTTAAAGATTCCTTTAAAATCCTTCACTCCCAATCTCTCCTCTTCACTAGCACTGTATTCCAGAGTATATAATCATAGGGCATTAGTAAAAAGTTAATCAAAAACCTGGAAGCTACAGTAAGTAAAATGAAGTAATGGTAAGAAGTATTATGGAATGTATACTCTGCAGCATAGAGAGATTGGCTCTCACTGGGCTGAAGTGGAAAATGACTCCAGAAGAAATTCTTTATGTTCATATTTGAATAAACCATAGACTGTGCTATCCTTTGTTCAAAAGTGCAGGTCAGTTCATGAAAAACTGGTGTTTCTGAAGCCACTGCACGAGGATGTCGACCAAAATCCTGCTGGCAGTCCCAGGGCTGCCAGGGCAGCACAGGGAGAGAGACACGTGTCCCCCAGCACTTCCTGAACCAATCCAGAACCCCAAGTCCACAACCTTCAGGTGGCAGCACAAACAAGTCACCAGTCAAACTGCACTTCCTTGAAGAGCAATGGTCACTGTTCCAGGCACCTGGCAAACGGCAGCAACGTCCATCCTCGCCCCGCGGGGTTTGGTTCAAGAATTTCTTCAAGAAGTCAAAGAAACACAAGAATCCTGCACGTGCTGCAGGAGCTCAAAGGCAGGTTCCTGGGGCCTGGGGCAGCAGGTCCATCTCCCCCAGCCAGAGCAGCACCAGCAGGGGCAGTTTGTGGGGCCCTGAGCAGGGCTGCTCCCCTGGTGCTGCCACGAGTGGCTCCCACTTCTATAAATCCCCGTCTGTAGGCGGCTGGCACAACCTATAGAGCCTTTGGGGCAGATGAAGAGGAGGGAATTAAAGATCACAAGGATAATAACAAGGTTACTGCCATCATATATGGGAGTCAGCAGCTCCTTTGTCATTCTGCAATTTTTAGAGGTAATGCCATACCAAGAATATCATAATTTTTAATCTTAATCATTGTAAATTTAGAAGTGCCTCTAGTAATTTGTTAACTAAGTATTTATAATCATTGTTTACAACATTGTTTGAGGCTTTCCATCGCTCCCTTTTAATTTTGGGTCTTCAACAGTCCCTTCTCTCTTTTTCTATTTCCTTTGGTTTTAAACCCAGTTCAGCATTTTTCCTGAACAAAAAAGTTCCCCCCTGCTCCCTCCCAATTGGAATACCAAGCACATAAAAGAACATATTTGCTTGTTGACATGGTTGAACAAACTTTAAAATTAATAAGCATATTTTCTGATAAATATTTTGAGTCACAAGATTAGCAAATTGAGAGCAGTGCTTAAACCTAAGCACATGTTGACTTGTCATTCATACACGACTTTGTGGTAGCTTTTTCTTGGCTGTTTTCTTTTCATCTGAATAAAACCAAGTCTTTTATAACTTCTCTTTCAAGAATCCTACTAGAGAGTTTGACAAACTTCAGTGTTAGGTAATACAATCCTGAGAGTTAATATTAATTCCCCAGATCTCCTTTTAACTTAGTGTTCAGTTTTATTTCCCATTATGATGATGGAACCCAGTAGGAACACACACATCTGAGCTTTATTGCCCTGAAATAACCCAAGTAAATAGTCCTGGAATTTATGGCTGTGATTTGGAGTGTATTCAAAAGAACACACTCAACACAAACAAATCGTCTTTTGTTTGTAAAGCTATTTCTTTTTGAATGTAACATGCTGTTATGGTCATAAAAATGAAACCAAAGTAACATACAGCTGTTAATAAGGCAAAATAACCTCCCTGCCAAAATCTGATGGATGGCACTGGGGCCATGGTCCAGGAGCCAACACCATCGTTTTATTCCATTTTGAAACAGCAGTTACTGGTTTGCCTTCATGTAAACAATGCCATTAATGAACAAAATCAGAAGTTCTCTCATATTTGTACAGATGGATTCCGTATATATTGTCATCTAAACCACGATGATTTGTTACTGCCATTGAGGGGAAATGCTGTGTTATGGTTTATTAAAGAACATTCTTTTCTCATTGCTGAGAGATGAAACTGGAAAAAAATTGATCAGAGTTACTTTTCTTAAAAATAAAGGTATTCTTTTCCTGTAGAGAGAGGTGAACATCTCGAGCTCCCTTTAGGTGCAGTGGGATTCACAAATGTACAGAGCTTTTCAAAGCTGCTTTCTAGACAAACCCATACAGAACCTGTGCAACAGACCCTCCTTAGGGCTGCATTACTGTGGGGTTCCTCTGACTGGCAGCACTTGCTCTCAAAGCTGCTCTGCCAGAACTCAGCCATCAGGCTCTTGTAAGCACACAGTGGTATCAGTTTATGGATTATCTTTGCATATCTGCACTCAGACTTTGCTGTTCAGGAGTTTTTCTTTCTAAGCATTCCACACATGGCTGTCAATCCCTAGCTTTGCCAATGCACAGCAACAGTCCAAAAAAGATCAGCTATGTTTGATTCAGAAAATGTAGAAGCTCTTTGAAGTTGATGATATACAAATTGCAAGCAGCAAAGCTCATTAATCTACACTGCACTTAGTTTAGTACAGGGAGAAAGGAGGACAGGATTCTTCTTTTTTTTTTTCTCCAGTATTGCTACTAAGATCATCTCTGGTTATAACAGGAACTCCACAATTGTTCCAGAAACATAAAACCAGCACTCAGAGAAAATGCATAATACATAATAACCTACCGAGGTGCACACTGTGGCATTTGGTCCATCACTTTCAGATTCTTGGCAGAGATTTCAACCCTTGGTCCCTGTGGAAACAGAGAATTTATGGTACTAACAGTATCGATAAAGCTGATGATCCTTAGGGGAAAATATTGTAATGGGAGTATGGTTCCTATCTGAGAATCCATTAACTACTTCTAGAAGATTTGGAATCCATTGGGTGGAAACATTAGTCATCTGTGTTTACTTAAAGGATGGAATTAGTCCCAAAGCATTTTACAAGCACTGCTGTCTAGCACTAGGGAATATCTGCTATTTAACACTGTGGTTGACTTGGTTTTTTTCTGTACTGAAATTGTCTTAAGTATGCTGCACAGTCTATCCATCAAGGCACACACTTTAAATAATGTACACTGAGGCACAGATTTTAATTGCTGTAATGGTTATACATGCAAATGTTCATTTGTTCCTGTCAAACATAGGTGTAACAATTCAGACATTAGTAAGGTTATAAATTCATAAGTTTGGCTATGTGGGTTTGTAGTGCACAAAACACAGTGCCCACCAAAATAACCCGGTGTTTGTGCCACGATGTCCCTGGCATGAAGATGGTGGGTGCAGCAGCCACAGCCAAATACTCACTTGCTTCCTCATGATGTCTGTAGCCTGCATGATGCACTTGGGCAGGAGGCCGTGGCTGCGGGCCAGGATGGCAGCTTGTTCCAGGGACACACTCAGGGTACTCCTGAGCAAGGGAACAAGAGACAGGAGATCACAGATCAGCTTGAAAAAATATATATATGGATGTACAGGACACTTACCTGCTCTGCTAGTTGGTTACTTATCTTCACTTGCTTAGTTTTTTTTAGCTACAAAACTATTAAATTACCTCAGTCCTACATTTCCAGTCTTGTTACACTTAGATACTGCAACTGTTGGAGTCTCAGCATCATTACTACAAGGCTGTGTGTCACTGCTCTTCTGCATTGATTCCTTTAAAGGGATTCACAAAAGAATCTTGACTTTTGAGACACTGGAAGAACAGTGTGTTTAAAAATCAATGTGTGCACACACCAAGATTCTAAAACTATTTTTGAGCAACCTCCTACATGTTCAGTATGTGACTGAAGACAGCAAGTTCTGTGCTCTCAGATCACTCAGTTGCATTGGTTGTTGCACTGAAACACAAAAACTTTTGTGTGTCAATACTAATTATTAACAAAAGTATGAAAAGTCACAACCTACCATTTAGGTCCTTATGACATCTCCTTAAAATTTACCTTATTTTGCTTTGAATGGAATCAAATCTCTAGGAAGGACAGAAGTTCTCACCACAGCAGCAGGACCCAGGTTTAACCCTCACCTCTGCATGCCAGTGCCACACATGGTGATCTGACAGGCTCCCAGGCGGTAACAGAGCTCAGAGGACACAGGCAGCAAGGCAGCTCCTGATGTGGGACTGCTGGAACATCCTGACTGCACTGCTTTGGTGGTGATGAAAGACTTCATCAGCCTGCAAAGCTCATCCATGGCATTGATAGGGCGAATGAGCTGAACAAAGCAACACAAACACAGTCAGTGGCATATTTACACCTTCACTTGTATTTACAAGCCTTTATCCTGTATCTAAGCACAATATTCTACATGAGAGTAACTCCCACACAGGAACAACTAATCAGAACATACATGAACTTTGGAAGTGGCAAAATACAACTACTTAGGCTCGGGGCAATTCTTTGCAGTTCCCACTAATCACACACATCCTCTCCAAAGCAACTGCAAGGGTGGTCTCTGGCTTTGTGTTCCCTGCAGCAGCATTTTCATGCCTTACCTGCAGATATCCACATATGTGGATATCTGCCCTGTTAGGCAGCCTGCCTGTACATGAGATGCTGGGCAGCACCATTTTCCTCTTGGTTTAACTGTGAACAAAGTGTAACTTGCAAATGGAACATTTCTTCATTTTCATGCATCTGTGGGAGAGGGAAATGAGCCTGTTCTGTCTGGCCTCAGCCACCGTGTTGGTGAGGGGCAGGCAGGGTCACCCAGAGCCTCTTTAGTGCCAAATTAGGGGGGGCTGTGTCTAAGCTGGTTCTGCACATTTTCCTCTCAACAGAAGAACTGCAGCCAAGCTCCAGAGAAATTCACCCCTATAGGGTAGGGAACATTTTAAAATGCTGTTTGGGTTTGTACAGATCTGCCATATGAGTATCCCACAGCTGGGATTTTAGAGATGTTGAAATAACACTTCTGTGAGAATTTATTGCAGAAATAAACACAGCAACAATACCTGGTCAATCTTCACTGCAGTAGTATTGGAATCAGTGGGCAAGTTTGATCTCTCTAGGTAAAATGTCCTGCAAAAAGGTCAGCAAGGACTGGATTAGTTGGTTGTCCCAGTTCAAGCACATATGTGTGTATTATCTTGTACAAAACAGTTGAGCAAGCTATGCTAAAAATCTGGTACTTGAGGATCTGCTTTCTTACTGAACCATTGTGATGGCAGTGATTTACAGACTCTGTACTAAAAAATATTCCGAATCTCCATTTAAGAAAATAATTTTAGTTCTGCACAAAATGCTGAGGTCAAATATGATGGGCATTTCACCCTGTACAGTGCACTCCTGAATGAGCTTAACTATGGGAAGAAAATTAACAAGTTTACCACACAATGAGGATCTCCAAAAATCCTATTTGTTCCATCACGAATGGAACCTCTTTTTCATTAAATTTTAAAGCCCTTAGGAAGGAGTGCTCTGAAATTTCCCGTGTCTTTTAGGGCAAAGCAGAAGCACAGCATACCTGAGTTTCCGGTAGTATTGCTGCACTTTCTCAAGTGAAATACCATTAATTTGCTGTGGGAGTTCTTCCAGAGATGAGCCAGCTGGTTGTGATTGCCCCTCTGTACTCTCTAGAGCTGAAGAAGAAAACATTTTACTAAACCTATGTTCTTAGTGTTTTTTTTAATTCATTTATTTATCTCTGTACCATCTCATTCATTACTCAGTGGATGATTTTGTCACTGATCGTGTCAAGGCTGATTCTGTTACTGCATTAATTTAGTGTGTTTCCCAGTATGGGAGTACAGTGGTGATATCCTAAAGGTGACCTTCACAGAAAGCACTTCTATCTAACAGCAACTATTCCCCATTAATGGTCCCCTGAAGGAAATGTCCTGTATTGTATTTTCGTGGGAATATTTGCTTATCAAGTCGATTTCCAGCCCAGATGATTCTGTCATGCTGTTTGCTTTTCAAAACACTTCCCTGTAGCCTGGGCACACCTCCTGATCCCACACAAGATCAGACCATCCATGTACTCCAGTAGTGTCTCTGTGGCCATCAGAGGAAAGCATAAAAAAGTCCCAAACAGGCATATCTTGTTCTCATGACTGTGCCTTATCTAGTACTCCCCAGGTCTTCCTAAAATAGAAGCACCTGCTTCTTAAATGTGTCTGTAGGTCTCAGTAGCATTTTTTAAGAGCTTCACGGTCATTCTTTATTTGGAATCTGTCAGAATCATCAGTTAAGCTTATTTTTCTCAAGAAAGCTTTTTATAGACACCTTTTGTGAAGAGCACCGTGTGCAGTTTCAAGCTTCCCCCATTCTGAAACCGAGTAGGCAGTTTGGAGAAGTAGTAGCTGTCAAGATAAAAGATAACCTTCAAGGCCTGACGACTTCCTTCAATGTGGTAGAAGACATGAGTATCTGGAGAAATAAAGATAAAACACTTACTGCTTTACCACAGCAGGGGAATTGTGAAACCACTGCTAAGAGAGTTTGTTAGATTACCTAATGACATTTCCCATCTCCACGATAGGATGAGTAAGGGAGAGCCTTTATGGAGAGAATGCAGGCTCTGACATACTACACTTAAAAAGATATCAGTTAGTGTGATTTAGTCTGATGTTTGATGCAAATACAATAAACGTGGTTAATAATTAAAATCCCATGTTGTTTCATGGCATCTCAACCAGTAAACATGAAGAGAGAGCTGGCAGGGTAGGACACTGGACACTGGAGAGCTGGGGATTCACCACAGGGAACATGGTGAATTACAAACATCTGTCAGGAACTGCTCATCATCTGTGACACCTCTCCAGGTACAAAGTCACCCTGATAAGGCACAAGCCACAGCTACACAGCACAGAACGGGCACCACCATCCCACCCTGTCAGTCCTGCTCTTTATGCTCTGTGTTTGCAGCGCAAACTGAGGGACTCCAACAGAGAAGCTGCCTGGTGCTCTCCAGGTCTGACATGGTCTCCTACATCATAATCCTAGAGGATATTAGCCCATAAAACATACAATGACCAAAAAAGAGCTTTAAAGAAACAGAGAACACTCACTTGCTACAAGACTTTCATCCAGCTGCTTGAAATAGAAGGCAACTTTGTCTAGTTCAGCCAGAGTGACCTGGATGTCTTCCAGCATGGTGTGCTCCTCCTTCTGCATGTAAAGCAAGGAAACATACACAAATAGGTTATTATGTGGCAGGAAGGTGTCCTTGTTATGGGCATGCTTTGGTTGAGGAAACCTAGAGCAGAGTGCAGAGCTCTCCATAAGCTCCATCCCAGCCAGGGAATTACTAACAGCTCCTTAACTCATACTGGTACAAGTTTAACCACCCCTTGCTTAGGTGTCATTTGATGTGATTCACAGAGATGAGAGGTTTAAGGAGTGAATGTTTGAAGGGATCTCTTTCTCCAAGCTTTACTCTATAACCTAAACATGTGAAGAACAGCTGATCAGTTACTGCAAAATAAATATTGATACACTGCATGCAACGAAAAGAAACAGCAGTTACATACACAAATAGTTTGGATTGTATTTTATAAAAAAACCCCACACTCAATCTACAATATTTCCACAGTCAAAAAAAAAAAAAAAAATCCATTTTCTATACTGTCAGAGCTACTTGTCTTTATTATGCTCCTTTTTTTCTTAGCATTTTTACAGTTATGGCAGCTGATCTGCTTAGCTGTGGTTCATGTGCTCGTCAGGTGCAGATGAACAGTACAAACGGGGCTGTGGTGTCTCACACCACAGACCTGAGAGATGGACTGTCCATTTGTCCCAACTCCTGTAATCCTCCCAACTTTCTCACCTGTTTGGGGAACACGTGTCCTCACCAGGGGATGGCAAGGGACACTCATGTCACCAACAGCTAGGCCCTAAAACCTCCCTAAATGCAGCAGTTGTTCCAAATGTGAAGGCAGACCAGTTCCTGTGGTGTTCTGGTGTGACCATGGGCCTGGTATTTGTGAGGAGATGAAAATGGCAGGATAAGGAATATGGACACTTGGTTGCCAGCAGCAGGAATGCCCAGAGTTCGCTGTAGTGAGAGTCTGAACATGCCACCAGAATAAGGGGCTCCAGCTGTGCTGTGAGTGGCACAGAATCACACAGGCAAGTGTGAGCAGACCCAAGGGTGCTTCAACTCTTCATCTTACCACAGTGGGGGAGAGAAGGGACTGGTAGTGCAGTAGAACTCCAGTGGCTGCAATCTGCTCCAGCCACTTCCTGCTGGCATCTCTGCTGCTCTCCTCGTATTCCCCGTTGTTGTTGTATCGATAGTTGAGGGCAGCCAGTAACTGCTCTGAAAAGGTGCAAATAGCAGCCACAAGAGACTGAGAGAAGATGGAATCACGTCTCAGCTGCAGCTCAGTATCTGCCAGAGAAGGGGAGAGAAGCATGAAGAAGTCATGAGTACACTTGTCTTTCATCTCACTGCCAACAAAGCAGTTTGTACGTGGGTGCACACAACATTCAGCCTCAGCTTTGCACCAACTGAACAGTGTGTGTGCTGTGTGACCTGGCTGGAGAGATGAGGACAGCACAGCTGGCATACGTGCATCTTGCAAAATTTTCTAGTCCAGTAAACTGTTTATTCCTCTCTCTGCCATCTGCATGCTCCTTCTGACTAGAAAGAGCTGTAACTCCTTAGATACAGCCATATCTGGACTGATTCCCTTCTTTTTATGTTTACAGAAGCAAAAGAATTATTGAAAGGTCTCTGTCCTTACTTCTCTCCTGGTCTATTACAGATTAATCTTCCTCCATCCATCTGTATTTTGTGGGCTTCCCATATGCTTAATGCACTAACTGGGCCCATCCATATGGTACCAATTGGTTTATGTTTCCTGGGAGAATTTCCCCTGCGTTAACTTTGCTTCCAGTGTCCCTGCCAGGCAGCCACATGCTGGTCAAAGCAACCTTGTCACACTTAAGAGGATTGCAGGCCAAAGAGGCACATGAATAAGTGAAGAGCTACTTCTCAGGAGCCCCCAGCTCCTCCAGCAGGCTCTCCCTGGCAGGGCAGAGTTCCCCAGGGAAAGAGGCTGAAGACATCACCCAGAGGCTCTGAAAGTCTGGATTATTTTTACAAGCACTGAACACAACAGACTGACTAATACACTCCAGGCCCTGGGCCATGTTCTCAGCTTAAGGGTAACCATCCTTCTTTCCAGAGGATGTTCGTGAAAATGCTGCAGGAGATGGAGCACACAGACAGGCACTTGGGGACACATTATATCTGCCATCACTAAAAATAGCCTTTATGGTCACTTGACTGACCATCCACAGGCTGCTTTGGACAGACTCATGGACCAGCCCTGGCAGGAGCTGAGAGGTAACTCAGAGCCATACAAGTCTCTCATCTTCACTCTACAAAAATCTGAGAAATCAAGTCTGGCATAGTCAAACAGTGACAGCATATTTCAGTTATTTATTACCTCATTTTCAAGCAAACGGACACCAAACAGATGCTGCAATTACAAAAAGACTGTGCATTGGCTCCTCAGAAAGACCTGTCTCTTGCTCTGCAAGCACATGGGGTGGTGCAAGGTAACAGGTTCCTGATGTCCCCTGTGTATTTAGGAGCTCCCTGTCTTTGTCTGCTCCTGGCTGTAATTTCAGTATAGACAATCCTAACTCCCCACACGCCTGTTCTGCTTGGAAAGATGACAGAGTCCACGGTCTCACAGAAAATTGTGCAATACATCTCATTTTTGCTGCGTGTTCTCACCACAGCAGGAAGCAGTAAAGGCTGTCTGGGAAGGAGGGTTGTGCAAAGGAAAAAATGAAGACAGTAAGAAGAAAAACAGTGGTTCTGAAACAGCAGCAACCAGCCAGGTAACACAAGCAGGCTCCAGTGAATTGAAATCATGTAAACTGAAGAACAGACATCAGATCCATGGGAAGGCTGGCCTAGATGCAGAGCAGGAGAAATGTCAGCATAAAATGCCCGGGGAAAACCTCCTAAATGCTAAGGAAACAACACATCATATTCTCACGTATGCACGTGAATGCACATAAAACTGTCTTAGGGACTTCTGATGCCTGTTGTTGTTCTGCAACAAACGAAACCCCCTTACCTGTGCATTTTAACAAGGCCAAAAGCAGCTGATTCTTCCCATCTAAAACAGTAAAGACAAGGAATGCTGTGGTCAACATAATGCAAGGCAGGTGTGTTTGGTCAACAGCCTCCCCACTCCCCCAATCCCTCACCCAGTCTTTTTACTCTGAGAGTCGTCACTCGCACAGACACGTTCGTGATTCAAAAACCCAAGGTGTAAAGCAGAGAATTTTCCTGGCTACATACTCTGTGTTAACTTCCATGAAACTTGTAGATGAATCCCTAAGGAGGTGATTTCTGCCCAGTGCTTTGCCCTGGGCTGCAAACATCAGCTTCATCTCCCGTTTCAGCTCAACCAGACTGCAACAGGTTAGGATGTTGCAGCATCTGATTAGCATTCATTTCAGTTTGGAATATACCAAGCACCTCTCTCTTCATTTTCTAAAAGTATAGGGAGATGGATCAGTTTGATATCAATCTGAATGGGCTGATGAAATAAAATAAGGGGGGGGGGAAGCTCTTTGGAATTGCTGCACAGGTGCAATTTCACCATACAGCACCAGGACTCTGCAAACCATAACGCTCTGCCTGCTCCTCTCTAGAGCCCAGGACAGCCTTACTACAAACTGAGATCAAATTATAAAATCAACTGCTAGGCTTGACTAGACCAAGATCTTTTCTCCCTGAAGCCAATAACAAACTTTTCCTTATTTACAGACCTTCCACATGTTTCTGTATGATTTCCACAAGGTTCCTGATGCGCACTGGAAGGTTCCATGGATCTTCCTGAATGCTGGCTTGAATGTTATTCCGGCACCTAACTGTGGTTTCTTCCTTCTGCTTAAATTCTAGAAAACATGGAGTGTGTTAGCCCTTAAGGAAATGCTCCATAGCTGAGTGGCTTAGGAGTTATAATGTAAATACAGATGAAAGCAGAGACATAGTATCAGTAGCAGTAATTGTGAATTGAAGAAGGTTCTTAAATAGAACCACCACAGAGGGAAAAGACTATTCCCATACTCCCAGTAGCAGCAGTCTCCCTGCATTGCTTTCAGGACTGTGGGCCTGTGTGACCTGCACAGAGCAGGGAGCTCTGCCCCACTCCTCAGACACAGAACCCCTCTCTGTTTCAGTTGTCAGGTAGATCTGGAGTCTCTGACTGTGCAGAATCACATCAACTGTTTGGCTGCAGCTGTCACATCCCATAATACTGATGAGAAGTTCTGAAATATTCTGCTTTCTTTCACCTGATGGAAGCTAATTATTTAATTATAGAGCAGAAAATTTACTCTCCAGGACTTAGCTACGTAGCTAAGCCAAATACTCCATTGTTGGGGATAAAATGCATAAGCAGAGAAACACAGAGAAACTGTGCCAAGTAACTGCTCCAAGACAGGAACAGGGGAGCATTCCAATGTCCATCCATCACCAAAAGGTGTCTGTGGTAGCTATTAAACAGACACTGTGGTGCAGGATTCCAGCTGAATGTAAGCAGGGCTTGTCTGTTCCTCAGTGTGATGAGAGTGGAATCATCAGTTAAATAAAAGACTCTCTCAGCTAATTAATCTAGTTTTAATAAATGAGACTCTGTTTAAGTAAAATAAAATAAGGGAAGTGTCTGTTGTTTCTGCACTTCATTCCAACAGTGCATGGAAAGACTAACACTCTACACAAATGTGAATGTGTTTGTAGAGATGAGTTCATGTAACAGAACTTCACATGATTTATTCCTGGAGTCAGGAAAAAAAAAGCAGGAATGCCTCTCTAGTTCTAGAGCTTGCCACTGTAACTAAAAACCAGAACCTGTCAGGAGTTGGAGTGTGACTACAGCACCTGGGGTACAGCAGGAGTAGTAGGAAACATTTCAGATTTCAAGTGGGAAAGGAAATGCAGCAAATGTTCAGAAAATAAAGTCCTGTGTATTACAGGGACACAAGAAACCACATCCTGAGCCCCAAAACCACTAAACCCAAAGTCTCATCGTGGTCCCTGAGGAAAAAGAAAACACAGTATCATCTGTTTGCTCTCTATGGGAATCAGTTTTCAAAATAAATGTCATGTGAGGATGAGTTTACTCTGGCAGTTATCCATCTGAAGAAAAGCAGAGTAAGTCATTAAGCAAACTCGGGCAGAACCTTTTGGTGCCTCAGATTTCCAGCGTTCAGCCCCTCCTCAGCTTATCAGAGCACTCATTCACCTTGTATCTGACCTATCCCTACTTTGTACCTTTTGAGATATGTTCACATCAAAGGGGGGATTTGGAGACTTGTGAAAGAGATGTGAGGATTCAGCAGCATGTAACAAAACAGTGTTCTTTGTGTTCAGGAGGAATTCACATGAAAACAACCTCTAAAGATGCAACATTTCAGTGGTCAGAAAATTTCAGTGGTACCTGCCAATAATGCCTGACTGGGCAGACTGCAGATCTAAGGAACTCTCTGTGGCCAGACAGCATGTGTGCAACCATGGTAAGCTCTTAGGTCTTGGAAATCACATTACTAAATACAATCAACCTACTTCTTTACCTTGCAAACTGTGGTCCATTGGAAAGTGCTTGGTTTCTTCAAAGGCTTTAGTTATTCCTGGTCCTTTTAGAAGTGCATTGATTGCATCAACCTACAATTGGAATGTTATGCATCAGTGTAAGACTGGCAGAAGAAAATCTGAACAGAGCTCTTGTGGGGAAATGCCCAAACCATTACACTGTTTGTATTTTGGAACAACTGCCAAATAGCAGTAGGACTTTGTAGCCATGAACTGGCCTCAAGAGCCTCCCTAATTTAACACAGCATTTTGCACAATGATGATCTTCATGCTGATAAGAGAATATCAAACCATGCTCCAGTGTCACACATCTATAAAGATATCTGCAGGCCAAACCTGGGAGAACCCTCCTGCAATCTGCAAATGAGATCCATTTACATCCTACAAATCATCAGATGTTTGTTCACCTTTTCTTTTTTTCATGGAAGCATTTTTCCCCTTAGTCTCATACCTTAGATAAGGCAGGTCAGCCTTGTTTAAATCACATGAGGCAACTGGAATGTGGACAAAAGTGATTCCTCAGACCATCCTATAATATACTTGCTTACACAATACCCCAAAATCTTGATAGCTTGCCCTCCTCCAAACATGATTTCGTGACACAATTTAGTACTTCCAATTTCTTGCACTGACATTGATAAAGAGAAAGTAATTCTGTGTAAGAATAACGTTTTACATACCTGGTTAAAAAGGTGTTCCAGACAGCCATGAAGTTTGTCTTGCTTGTCTAAAGGAATCCTCATATCATTGGGAAGCTCATCTCCTAATAAAGGAGAGATGAAAAGCTTTTAACTTTAAAACATAACCTGTGACAAGGCCACAGATGACACAGGCACACCTTCACACTGGTGGGTGAACAGTGATTGCTGCTTTATCTCCAACTCTTAGATCAAAATACTCATTATTTTCATATAATGCAAGTGTCCAACAACTAAAGAAACTTATCCCTGTCTCATACCTCTCCCACGTTCCAAATTTACTGTGGTTTATTAGAAAAAACCAAACCTCTAACTTTCTGTTCTTGTTATTTGTTTTGAAGAAACCCCATTTGCAACTTAAATATGCAAGTGCTTATAATCAGCAAAGACTTATCAGCTCTGCTGAGGGGTCCAGCATGAGGAGGATTCCTGTGCCCTGTGCACACACTCACCTGATTCCATCATCCCTGCCCAGGTGATGTACCC
>NW_020884893.1:2060453-2140312 GCF_003945725.1 Corapipo altera
TGCACACACTCACCTGAGCCCATCTCATCACTGCCCAGGTAAGAGCTGTTGCTCCTCACGCTGGTGTAGGACAGCACCGAGTCCCGGTTACTGTTACATTCACTACAAAGAAAAGCAAAGAGGGGAAGAACAAAAGCTGTCCCTACACCCAGCCCCTGACACAGCAGCATTCTGGCTTCATCAGCACTGCCCCCCCCACCTAATCCTGTTCCACAAATGCAAATGACACACTAATGACATGCAGAACAGCCCTTAGCAAGGCCTCTGGGGCTGGACTGCCCCAGGCTGGCTTTTCCTAGTTGTAGTGCCCACTGAATGCCCAGTGTATCACTCTGGTTCTGTACAGTGCAAACGGCCCTGGCACCCTTGGCTGGGTCATCCCAGAAAACCTGCTCTGAGGGCATCAAGTAGGGGACAAATAATTGAGTTTTTAACTCAACATTTGCTACAAATTTTCAGGATATTACAGCATCCAAATCCAGCATATTGAGAGGCTGCAGTAGCACAGATACTGAGATGGGAGAGGACATTTAAGGGATCTATACCATCGGAGAATCAGGTACTGCAGATCCTAAAACTACCTCAGAAAGCAGAGGAGTCATGACAGTCAGCTTCATCTTGGCTGTGCACACCTGGAAAACTCTAGTGTGAATCTCCTCTCTTTAAAGTTCACTTTCCACTACCTATAACTTAATAAAAGTAATCAAAAATGCTATGGATCTCAGGCTCTCCCCTTCCAATGAAATGACAGAGGTTTTAATGGTACGAGCCCAAAACAAAGCTTACAGAATTCTTCAAATTGTCTCTTCCTCTGATTTTGTTTTAGACTGACATGAAAGAAAAATGTAAGAGCAACTGGAAGAACCCTAATTGGGGTCCTTTGTTAAATCTAATATCAAAGAAATCTGTTTTTTCTCAAGAAGATTAATACTTATGGCAACTGCTCTGCTGTACAAACCCTTATGAATTACATTTCAAACGATCCCAGTGAAAGCAGCATGACTAATGCAAACAAGGTGTTTTCTTATCTGTAATTTGCTTGGTTTTGTATTTCCTCAATAGTTTTTCAAATCAAAACCCACTAAAACATATTTTATTCTCCCTTGA
Source organism: Corapipo altera (assembly GCF_003945725.1). NCBI lineage: Eukaryota > Metazoa > Chordata > Aves > Passeriformes > Pipridae > Corapipo > Corapipo altera. Next base: position 2,061,561 of record NW_020884893.1, read on the forward strand.
GTAATTATTATCTGTAATATATGCTTAATTCTCTGCCTCTGTCTAATAAAGATAAGACAGAATAATGTTTCTCATCTTACATTTATGTGTAGGATTTTGGAACAAGTGACAAACCCACAGAGACTGTTTGTGCTGTCACTTTGTTACCCAGAATAGATTAACCTCAATTACAGAAATTTAAACTAAACAGGGATTCCTATTAACAGTGAAAGAAATACAGCACATTTCACTCCAAAAGCTTCAGAGCACGTGTGCAGATTGAAATCTCACACAACAAACAGATGTCCCAGACCTCAGCACTGAAGTGCTCGTTTTATTCTTCACTGACTTTGTACTTGGTGTCCTTTGAGACAATCAATACTGAACTGGACAAGACCTCGAGCAAACAATTTTGTTGGCCCTGTCCTGAGCAAGAGATGGGACCTTGGGGGCTCCAGAGACCCCTTCCAACACAAACTGTTCCCCTTCTGCCACTTCTGCAGCCCTGCATGGATGGAACTATTGTTACTGGTACCAGTGCCCAACAAGGGCAAGTAAAGCACCAGGACTGCAGTAGGGAATTTTCAAAGACCCAGCATTCATTCAGGTCCCTGGGATCCTCCCAGCTCTAGGGCCTTACTACAAATGTAAAACTGGCCTGTTAATGATGTTAAACTGTAGTGGTCAGACACAGTTACAACTTGTTATTCCATTTCTTCTGCAGCTGAGTTTCCAAATGTTTCCTCCCAAAAAAGACAGATTTGGAGTGTGTGAGATCTCCTCTGGCAGCAAATATTCCTGGAGAACCAGCAGTCAATCATGTCCCCAAAACAAGATTTTGAGACACCTGAATAAACACTGGCACTTGTGGTTTCAAAGGCCCATTAAAAATAAAAACTCAACGTCCATTTCTGTTTCTGTGTCTCAGATTTTTGGGAAATTTGGTTGCAGAACCAAATGGAAACACTCCCTTACAACAGAAGCTATTATAAGAACAAGCAGTCTGCAAATTCTGCTGGGCTTCTGTAGTTTCTAGCCATAAGATACAGAAAGGGAAAGTCACATTAGACCTATTTATTTAATTTTATTCAGTTTTCTAGAAGCTTTAGTATTTTGGCATTGTTTTGGGGGAGGTTTTTTGCTGTTTATGTCACCATGGTAATAAATGTAATGATAGTGAATACTTTACTAAGTGAATAGTAGATAATGGACTGACTAGAAAACTTGTTGGATCCATGAATTAGAACTTTGAAACACATTGTTAGCAAGGTAAAAGTGGCACAATCTTCAGACTAACCTGTAGGAGTCTCTGTAGCTCATTGTGTCATGTCCAGAGTCTTCCTGGTCCTCCTCAGAAACTTTGAAACAGACCTTCTTGATTCCACCATGCTCAGCTTTGTCAGGATCACTCTCTTCTGTTCCCAGGGAAGGTGGAGATGTCTCCTCAGCAGATGGTGGCTCACAGGCACCACCCTCTGTAGGTTCTGTTATGGTGGACAAAAGTCTGCAGAAGTAGAACACACAGCTCTCAGTCTCATGAAGGAAGGATTGTAACCAAGGCTGAACTCAGGTTCATGAAATCACAAGCAACCTTGCTAGAAGTTAGGATGGACTACACAGACCACTTCCTACTGATCCAAACACAGCCCCAGAGCAGCCACTGGGAAGGGACCCTCAAGGATCCTCATGCAAAGGCAAGTGTGAACAGGTGAGGAAAGAGGCTGACAATTGGGGCTGACAGCACAATGTGTTTTCTGAGGTTAATGCCTCAATGTTATCAGAATTTCTCTCTCCAGTGCACACAGGGTTCTGTACTCACTTATTTATCTGAATGACATATTGCTTCATTTCCTTCACTGCGATGTCAAGTTTGTTAAAAAGGTGCAAGTATGAGTCCTGCATCTCCCAATCTTCCTGTTTCAGCAGAAAACTGAGTCCTCTTTCTTCCTGAGTTGTTCCTCCATTCTGCTGGCCAAAGCTACCATCAGGATCTCCATCTTCTGGGGTCAGACATCTCCAGGATGGTGCAGCCATAGTGGTGATGCAATGTTGAGTATATGAGACTGGATTTAAAGTGCCTGCTAAACATCAAAGGATCTGGTTAGTGTGGCTCTCGTGACTTTCCTCACTCCATCCCAACGATATTAGTTTAGGATTGGTGGAATTTTAACATGAAAAACTAAAATTTCCCAGAACTATTTTATTTAATTACATTCTATGACAAAAACATTCTGGGAAAAAAAAAAAAAAGTTGTGGGGGTTTTTTTCTTGGCATGCCAACTAGATGTTTTTAATCTACTGCAGTTCAGAAAAGGGTTAAATTATTGAAGACAGGAACTGAACTGTCTACACATATACTCATACAGACAACATGGAGAGAATCTAAAAGCATTTGTTGAAAGTTAATGAATTTGGACTCTCAGGAATCTGTGTTTTTGTTCTACCCCTACAAACATTTACACTCACACACATATTTAAAGAAACAGGATTATGTCCTTACAGAAGAAAAATTATTTTTTTTTCATTTAGAAATGCTGACAGTTTTGGTGTGGTACTTTGCTAACCTCCTGTACTGGGTCTGGCTGAGATAGTGTTCATTTCCCCATAGCAGCCCTCATGGTGCTGTGTTTTAGCTCACAATAAAAATACTATGGGGTTTAATATTTCATACCCCCAAGCATCTTTATTGACCTCAATTTGAATAGTCATTGCCACTGTTCAAAAGATGGGTTAGTCTACACTTCCCTCCTCCAAACATTCCTGCACTCTGACCTTCACACGGCAATGAGTCAGAAGCACATCAGGTGAGATCATGATAAAGAAATGCTGGAACCCAACTAACCAGGTGGTAGGGCAGAAAACAGATCTCCTGACAGAGTGAGACTTTCAGCTCCAATGCATGGAATTTGTTCAGCAATGGCAAAAGAAATCTGCACTACAACGTGACTGACTCCTGCTGCCCTCCCGAACACAGCCTCTCCTCACAGCACGGGCATTCTGGGTCACTTTTAGTCAGGAAGTCACCTCTAGTAAGGGCAACAGTGCTCCAGGACACTGGATTGATGTGAGATGCCCAAACTGCTTAGCTAAAAACATTTGACCTGAAGCCTCTCTGTGCTCAAAGGCATCACTACTTCACAACAGAAGGAGGCTGTCATTTTATACAAAATGTTAAAGAGGAAAAAAGGTACTTGCAAGGCTGTATTTCCTTGGAACTTATTTTGACCTTGCTGAGCAGTGGAAAACCACAACTTTTTATGCTGATAAAATCAGTGTGATTTGAAAGTGAGTTATCACCTTGTTCTGGATCCAGGCCGATGATAGAAGGTTTGCGTCCGATGCGAATGCTGAACGACCTCCCTGCTGAGGTAGTGTTCTTGGGGTAGGACACCTCCATGAGGTTAATGTGGCAGTTGGTGGGGCAGAAATCCATGCTGCTCAGGGAATGTGCTTCCATGATGGCTTGTTTGAAGGCTGGGCTCACCTTTGTCTTCAGTTCATCTGCAAACTGTGAGAAATAAAGCAGGTGTGTGCTACTTCGTTCTCAAAAAAATTATGATGCAATACAGACAATTGTTTTCTCTTCCTGCTTCCCATTCCAGAAATCCAGATTTCTGCTGCAGGTGGAATAGCACATTCAAAAAAAAAAGCTCATAAAACAACAAATGAAAGCAATTAACTATACCTTCTAGCACACCCTTTTCAAACAGCCCAGGTAACTGCACAAAAAAAGCACACATACTTTGTTTACACTATGATACACTGTACTTATGTTCATGTTAAATAAGACATGGATCATTCTGTTGTCATATTTATTCATTAATACTGTGGCAATGAACCTGCAATAATATGTCATAACCCACAGCTCTGACAAGTAGAAAGGAGTGATTTCCAGACAAGGTCTTTTTTACCCAAAACTTGCAATTTCAGTAACTTGCAGAGCTGTTTTCATGCCTCCAGGACACCCACCTCAGAAGCTGCTTGGATTCATTAATACAGAATACTAAGACTCACATATCACAATGAAGAATTGTCCTGAGACTTCACCCATAACTAGTAGTGTTGTACCTCTTGGTAGTTCATGATCCTCCTGCTAATGCTTTCCAGCTTAGTGTCACAGATCTGCCGGAATTCATACTGGGGCATGGTGGCCACAGCACTGCTTAGGGATATGAGCCTCTTGCAATTCTTTATGAAGTGATTGTCCTCTGCAGCAAAGGCCTCTAAAATCTAAACAAAAAGACAGGGTGTCAATGATATGAGACTTGAAAGCGAGGGGAAATACAGTTTTCTTCCACTAAGTGAGTGTCAAAGCCCCGTGGTTGAAGCTGCCTCCAGAACAAGCTGCCTCTATGACTGTCTGAGAAGCACTATCGTGTCCCCGAGTCACAAAACATGTCTCAAAAAATGTCAGAGTAATGGAAGTGGATCAAAATATCCACTGTGCACTGTCCAAGTTACCTGCTCTGGCCTACTTTCCTGGGACATAACAATAATGTTACTGAGATGTGACAGAAACATCTACTATGAGCTCATTTTTCAGCGATGACCAGGACACTGAGTGCTCTGCTGCCTTCTGATAGCAGCAATTCTGCTCAATTCCCTTTGCAATCCATCCAGCCTATCAGGTGGGAAAAAGCTGCCTGATTTTCTTCCAAGTTAAAGCAAATGCCTGCCTGAAAAGATCAATCTTGAGTATCAGCAGAGACTACGTTACCAGGCAGACAAAAGGGAGGATTCCACAGCCGAGGGCTCCCCTCCCTCTGCCTCCGCACCTGAAGTCCTGGAAGCATTTGCTGACTTGCTCATACCAAAAGAGCTGCTGTAACTCTGCACATTCTAATGAACAGAACTCCAAGCAGGGCTGAGAAGACCACGTGTGACCTGATCCAAAGAGCCAGGCCCACACCAGCCAATAATAAACTGTATCGTTGGCTTCCCACTCTGGTTAGGAATGAAGCTGGCCATGTACGTTTTCTGGTACCTTTGCAGTGAGATTGAAGCAACCTTTTGGTTCCACAATTTTCTCCAGGACAAAGGATTTGATTCCTGCACTGCTGACATATTCATACACCACCCCGTGCTCCAGGTGGGTGTTATCCACAGTCAGGCTGATGAGAGGGGTCTCTTCCCCAGTGACCAGTGGAGAGCTGATGGTCTGTGGTGTCTGGGCTGGAACAGAAATAAGTCATTAGAGGGAATTATTAAACGCAAAGACACAACCTTTGGCTCAAGGAGTGTCTGAACTACCTACTGCTGGAGACTGGGGGAATATCCCGAGGAAGACATTTGCTCTTGGCCACTAATGGAGACAGTGAAAGAGGTTTAGAGAAACCACACGCTCCAAAATCCCCATTCTGATGTTCTTCCATGTGTGCAAGCACACATCTCTGCCAGGACACTGCTTCTAGTTCTGTTCACAGACATGAACAGAAAGCTTTCAAAAGGAAGTGAAGTCTGTTAATCTGTGAGTTTGCAAAGACCCTCTGGAAGACTGAGATGCAAGGGCAAGGATCGGGTGAAGTGATAACATTTTTTTACACACAGCAATGCTATTGTCACTAGAGAACAGACTCGAGTTACATTCAGGCTGAGGTTTGCCAGAGAATTGCTCACATGCCTCCACCAGGGCACTGCTCCAGCTATTCCACCTTGGAGCTGCACTGTTCCATCACTGGATTACCAGGTTCACCAGACCTTAGATGGGATCCACAGATGTGCATCTGTTCCAGGAGAAGCTGCCAATGGCATTCAGAGAGTCCAGGTTCAGTCCTTTGGCTTAAATCTCGTTTCAGTATTCTCCCCTAACATCTACTTTTCCAAAACAGCTCTCAACATAAAAGTAAAGCTGTTTTTTATGAGTTACACTTTTGTAAGTTGGAGGAAATACACTCCCACCTTCTGCTGACACAGTGATAGCATGCCTTGAAAATCTGCTCCAGATCAAAGCAATTTAACACCTTAATCTTTAATCTAAAATAACAGAAAACATAGATTATTCTAGGTGGAGCTACTTGCAGGCCTTCCCTCCCCACCAGCTACTGCCCACAAATTCCTGGTTTGCAGGGGCTACCAAAAGATTCTAAAAATGCTGAGCCTCTTCATTCCTGAAACTGGATCTCTTGTAAAGAACAGAGTCACAGAGGCATGATTTCTATGTGTATCTTCCTCTGAATAAATGGCAGCATATGAGTACTTCCTCTGGCAGACCTCATTTTATTACAAAGCTTTACTAAGACAAGAGATATCCTACAGTAACAATCACACCTTATATTTCTACTGCTGTTTTCTTTTTGGAAGCCTCCAAAATGCCCTAAGTCTCCTTCCACCATGAGAATCTTTACCTGATTCCTGTGGGCTGTTTTGAAGAGGATCCAATTCTGCATCTCCTTCTAGTGCAGGGTGGTCTTTGGTGGAGCCAGGGTGGCTGCCATTCACATATGCAGGGGCTGCTGCTTGCTGAACTCTGTCCTCTTCAGCATCTTCATGTGTTCTGTACACCCACTGGTACAACCCCTTTCAAGAGATACAGGCTTCAGCCATGACCTCACTGAAAATGCCCAATCTCCAAATGTTTGGACTACAAAGGTGAATCTAGCTCTCAATTCTGTACCTTCTAAGTTGGTTGAAATATGAGCATTCCCCCAGCTTTTCTCTGAACTTCAGAGAACATAAAACCTAGATCAATATCTGGGTGAACTTCTAGTGTTAGCAGTAGTTAATAACTTTCAATACTGTGTGCAGTGTGTGCATGAATTTGCTTTCATATTATTTTTAGGTATTTTGCAACTCTAGGCAACTGCAACCAGGTCCCTCAGTGACAGCAGGACACTGGGGAGGGAGGAAATGAGTCAAAAGAAACACGTGGACTTCTTTTTCTGAATATTTAGTGAGCATAAAAGCACAGGAGAAGGGGAGGGCAGAAGAAGGGCAGGAATTAATGTACTTCCTTTGAGGTTTTGAGTTCATACCAGTGCTTCCTGTTGTCTGGTCCTGTAGGCTGTGAAGTGCTCCAGAACTTCTGTATAATTGCCATGTGTTGCATTATTCCCATTAACTTTCAATATACACTGCCCGGGATGAAGGCCTGCAGCTGCAGCCTCAGAGCCTGAAAAACAACAGGAGAGAAGTTAGACAGAAATGCCATCTGCATATGGAAGAGAACACTGGCAAGTTTGCAAAGGGTTTCTGGTTAAAAGGAGTAAGAAGAGCTGGGTGAATGCTGTGCTGCCTTTGCTAAGAAGTCCTTATTCCGAGAGCTTTGTGTTTATCCTTCATGTTTTCAGCAGTGCTGGGAAAAACAGAGACCTCCCAGATCTAAATGCACTCATACTAAAAATCGAAATCCCTGTGGGAAATCATTTGGGATTCTTACATGGTTCTCTTTCAGCCTTATGATTACATTAGCTGAGGTCTTGCTTAAATGTAAACTGTTATATTTGTTCCAGCTTCTTGCACTTGAAAGGTACAGAACACTTGCACGTTGCACAATGTGGCACAGAAAAAGGCTGATGTACTTAAAGCTCCAGTAAGTCTAGAGTGCAATAACCAGCTTCAATGGATTTATTCCAAATTCACACTGAACAACACTGATACCCAAATTCGGCTCCTAGAAATCTACAGCTGAGGTGATTAATTCTTTAAAGCACTTTTTTAAATGCAATTTGTCTTTTGCTGGAAAAATCCTGAAAAAGGAAGAATCTTCCTAGCTGGCACTTCCAGCTTGCCCTCCAGACTGTGACAAAGTGGTTACAGGTGCTGTTATGAAAGAGTGCAATAAATGTGTGTCCCTGGGAACACCATCTGTGGGTGCTACCTGCACAGTCACTGCACTCATCTGGAGACACGTTTGTTTGCAAGGAAGGAAGTGGTGTATGTCTAAAACGCCACATTTTCTGCATCTGCTGAGAATAAAGGTTCAAGCTGTGCTTTGTTTGTAGCTCAGTTAACATTTCAGGTGCAGAAGTACTAAATATCTCTGCCAAACAGTGTTTTGTCCTTTTAAAAAGATGAAGGAAAGCAGTCTGCCTCTATCTTATATTGGTACTTTGTAGCAGTATAAGCCAATGTAAAGGGAGAAGTAGTCTCCAAAGTATTACTTTGTGATGTCCAGATCATGTTAGGACCTGTCTCCCCAACCTGCTGATCCTGCAGCAGGGTTAAGGTTAGGTTAGGCTTTCACTTCAAAACCCAGGGACCCAAACTGTGGCTGACTACAGGCAAAAATATTGAGGAAGCAACAGACAGCATTAACCCCTCAACTTCTTCTCAACCATCTCAGTTTTGTGTTTTAATTCCCTGTGGCTGTAAAGCTGGACCTTGGCAGTCTCACAAGCAGCAATGGTAGGGTCACTAAGCAAGCACATTTCTAACTTGCAAGAGCTCAAGTGATAATGCTTTACTAAAAGTCTTTCCACGGTACTGTGGATTGCAGTATCCAAGTTTCTTCCACTGTAGAATTAAATTATTCCTTGTTTTGTGTTGATGGGATTAGAGACCCAACACTCAGCTGGTAAGAATGATACCACTGTCCCAGAAAGCATTTACACGCTGAGCACTTTGAGGCAGGAACTCTCACGTTGTTTTGTGGTTACATGAGTGTGATTCTTCCCCATGACTGGGGTTCCTGTCACTGTGGTCACCAAGGTTGTCAGAACTTGTATGGAACAAGCTGGACAATGAAATCTGCATCTGTCTTAATATAGATATATTTATACATATACACACACACACACACACGCTCTTTATATAAACATGTATATATATTCAGCTGCACTCCCACCTTAACTGTACCACAGACTTCCTCCTTACCTCTTCCTACTGCATGAACGTATGGTGGTGCTGCTCCCCGGATCTGAAAGCAAAGGGCTTCAGGACAGTCTGGGATTTTAATAATTCTGCAGATAAATCAAAGAGAACGAGAAAGCAGGATTTTGAGTTAGGCTGCCAGAGCTCTGGGCAGTTCTAACAGCAGCTTTCCCTGGCATTCACAAGTGTGTTCAGATGAAAGAAAGCATCCACACTGTTTATAAATAAGTAACAAATAAACAGACTTGAAAAAATCATCTACTCCATCTTCAATCTCCAAGGCAGATGGGAGATTCTATTTGTTAATTAAAATTCGGCATTTCTTAATTTATTACATCTTTAAGTGAATAACACCTGACAGAAACTATCTGTGGTATTTATATTCACTTCCCTTTCTAGGCACACTTTGTTGCAGCTGTGCTGACTTATATCATTTTCATTAAAAAATAAAAATATACACTAGACAAGACAACCTGGACTAGAATCCAGCATCAAGTGTTTACTGAGATGTTCAACTCTATGGTACATTCTGGGATTACAGAATCTAACAATGCACAAGACACTAACAGGGCCAACTCTCATTATAAGATATAATAATAGACTGAAAAACTGTAAGGGCTGATACTGTTAGAGTCATCAAAAAATAAGCCAAGCTTTAATGGGGCGGAAATTTTGTTTTCCCTGGCACAAATATTAAGAGCCTGAGAAGCTTCACACATGAGAGAATGACAATCCTTGTGATCCCATTCTGTTTGTGCACAAGGAAGTCAAAAGTATTTCACCTACAGTACAAAGAGAACACAACCCAACCCCTTCTAGCAGCCTGAGGGTCATCACTGAAAACAAGCCGTGACTCCTGCTCTCTCATTTCTGTCATTTGTTCCCCTATTGAGTAGCTTCTGCACAGTAAAGTGTTTGCACAGCTTTCACTACAACCACAGAAGTATTACTTAGGGACTGACATTTCTTGATAATCTGTCTGCCCATCTTGGCACTTACTCTTTTGACTTGGTGGCTACCAGAAGCCTGAGTGGCCTTCGTGAGCAGAAGGACTGGGTTAAGATGGTTTCCACTTCTGAAAACGGGCGCAGGAACACTAAATCCTCATTGATGGAGTAGATTTTCCTTCCAGCCTGCAGGCCAGCCATCTGCAAAGGGAACAAACACCACAGAGCACTTGGATCACCGGCAGCATCTCTGAAAGCTCAGGCTCCAAGGTTCAACTGTTCCCTACCTATGGCCACTCCTCAGACTACTGTCAGTGGGATACTCTATATACAGGGCTGGTTCGTCAAGTCATTTGTCACTCCCCCTGAAAGTTTTCTGCTTTTGCAGGAAACAAAGAGGTTTCACCCCTATCTTTAGAAACACGTCACTGCTCAGGTGTATCTCACTTTGCAATAGATATATATTTGTACTTTTCTGCTGCAACTTTTTAAGGGACTATTAATAAAGGAGACTTTCTGAATGTCTTTGTGAAGACACGTGAACTTGGGATGAGCATGAGATGCGACACACTCCAACTAAGCAAACTCCATGGTTTTTTGTGCCCCTCCATCTGGGTGAGCTGAGCAAGTGTCAACAGGCCCAGGCAGCTGATGCCAGCAGCAGGGGCACAATTCCCACAGGGAGGGTCCTGGGCTGCTCATCCTTCAGGAGCAGGAGAGAAAGAGCAGGAGCACTACTCTGTCTGAGGGCCAAAACTGAGAAGCTGGACACACATGCCAGGCAAAGAGTTCCCAAACTACAGTTCCTGCACCCCATCAGTACATACAGGAATTTGATGTTCTTAACAACTCGTAAACACAGTTTGGAAACTGCTTCTGGCATAGGCAAATCTAACAGCTCACAAACAGTTTCTAAAAAAATTTGAGAAGAAAAGACACTAATAATAAAAACAATGCTTGGCAACTCTGACAGCTCAGCAGAAACCCCAAAGACCCTTGTTGCACACAGCACTGAGCTTTGTGCTGCCATAACCTCTGCTTCAGCTATGTTCCAATTTTGTTTCAAGAATAGGAGGTCATAATTCCAAACTCAAAGAGAACATGTCAATCTTGAATAAATCCATGTAAGTACTATATTTTTTCCCACTTTACTGGTGAACCTGAAATCTTACTCAGGCCTGAAGTCTGCCAGCCTTAGTGAATGCAATGAGCTGTGAAGCAAAGCTGCTGCCTTCACTTTTGTCCCTGAAGAGTATGACAGCAGGGAGAGGGTCTCTAAATGCTGAGCCACAACAAACTACATGCTGGATATATTTCTAATATCACAAAGCAATTAAAAAAGCCCAAGAATTTGATGAAATGCATCACCATTGGACCTCGAGTCTTTCCAGAATGAGCTGACAGCCCTCTGGTTCAGAGAGATGCAGATTTAGTTCTTTTCTGGAGCAATATTGTAAGACCGAGTTCAAAAGACGGGCTCATGGTCACAGATAGTTTGTCTTGGAAGATCAAGAAAAAGATTCCTTAGAAAATTGTGTGCTTCTGTTGTCTTAAAACACAACAGATTTGCAGGCTATTCCCCAGGCATCCAGCCAAAGAAAGGGTAGAAGGATTATCTGGCAGGCAATAGTTCACAGCACAGGTTAACATTAATAACATTTTTGGCCAACCCATGTTGATTTTGAGCATGAGGTAAAAAGCACAGGATTGGTTTCTTTGGTGACCATAAACCAAATGAGAATCAGGAATACTGAAATAATTTAATTTTAATACTAAGCTTCAGTTCAAAATTCCTTCCCATTTGACATTCTCAGCTTGCTAAAATCAGTCTGTCCACTTCAGCTGTTTACACTGGGCAAATTATCCAGTAGTTATTTGTAGTCTAAAGCAGACACTCACAAATGAACGTGGACATTCAGAAATTCTGTAATGGTTGTCCTGGACTTTTAAGAAGAAGCTCTACCTGTGTGCTGTCACACTTTACTGTGAAACTCTGGACGAGTCATTTAGCCCTCTCTTATCTCTACACATGCTAAAAAAGCACCTAAACAGCTTTTAAGAGACAGATTTTCAGTCTGTCTGTGCCTTATTTCAGTAAATAGAGTGTGACATTGTGTCATCCACACATGGGTTTTGTATGTATAAAAGGTGATGGTGCAATACTCGGATTGGTGATATTTTGCCCATATATGTGCCCCAAAGAAACACAGTAAATATATTCTGTAGAACTCTTAGAAACTTCCAGGGAGAGAAATGAGTGCATGCTTTTTAAGGAAAAAAAATATATATAAAAATGCAGCTTTCACTCAAATAAACCTGTTTCCCACTGAACACCTTTGCTAACTCGAAACAGTGTTACCTTCCCTCCCTCCTTAAGCTGAGGTTGCTAATGAACCTGAGGTATCACCACACAGAGATCCTGCTGTTGTCCAATCACTTATCAACGAGACTCAAGTCACCTGGTGACACTAAAACACTTTGGCCATTTACAGGAACAGCTTCATTACCATGGCAATTGTAGAAGACAGCCGATATTCTATTTGCTGCCTTTAGGAGGAAACAGATTTTACAACTGTGGGTTTGTGCCTTTTCCAAGTATTGAAACACTCTCAGACAGGAGGACGTGAACGTCAGGTCCTACCTCCGCAGAGGAGCCTCGGCGAACCGACTTCACCACAACTGCTTTGTTCTTCTCTTCCACGTCAAACCCATAGTCATCCTCTTCTGGTAAAATCTTAAACAGAGCACAAGGCAATGCTTCATAAGTATGGAGCTTGCTGAAAAGCTGCTGGAGATGAGGAATCGGACTTTTCACTGCAAGCCACGATTGATATGGACTTGCATGTCTTAAGGCTGAAAGGCACTACCAGGTCATTTGGTCTGATCTCCCACATAATATGAGCCATAACATTTAATCTAGTTATTTCCTCATTGAGCCCTTAGAGCAAACTAAAGCAGAATTTCCAGAGGGCTACCCAGGTAAGATCCACAGTCTTTAAGAAGTGAGGAATCTACTCCCATCCTTGAGAGTTTGTTCCAAACTCTTCCGTTAGAAACTGCATTTGGTTTTAACTCCTAGCCCTTTGTCCTTTGTTAGATCTTACACTTACAGATAACATCATTATTCAGTATTTTCCATTGGTGAAGGTACTTACAGATTAAAGTGTAGTAATTTATTTATTTTTTAAAATACATCCCACATACCAATAACGAATGATCTGAGTCCTTCTCAGCAACCAGTTTGAGATAAATTGAGTATCTCAGGCGTATCTGCTACAGATAGAACCACACACCACAGAAATCTACACCGTGACCAGTGAGAGAACAACTCCTGCATGCACAGGTCCTTCCTTTAGAGACCTGGCACAAAAGTCCTGTATTAGGGAAAAAGCACAAGCCCTGTGCTCAGTTTGCACCTCTCACATTTGACAGAAGCCTTCATAATTCTTGCTACTGGGTTTCTGTTTCCTGTTATTTGCACTGAGGTCACACAGACCTGCCTTTTACATATTCTTTTAAACATATCAATCATGGCAAATATATGTTTCACTCATTCTTTTCAAGTGGTTTATTAATGAGTTAAAAGCTTAACAACTCACTTCCCATTATAAAAAAATTAAGTAAGCCTGGCCACTAGTAAATGGACAAGTGGAAATTCTACCAGATAAACATCTTGCATTTGAGCAAACATTACGTACTAAAACCCATCTGATAAAACGGAACTGAGCTAAAAGGAAAAATAAAGCTACTCATAATCCAGCAGGCACTGGGGAAAACAAATTACTGAGAATTGTTTCCTTGCTTCTGATGATTTCTGCACTATTTTAAAATACTGTCCTTTTTCTATTGAAGTCAATTCCATCAGCTTACACGCTTTGTTCTTTTACAGGAAATTACCTTAGAAAAAGCTGAAGAACTAGAATATTTCTGTCCTGCAGGATCTTAAAATAATCTGCAGGATGTTCAAATAATGCATGTGCAGGGAAGAAGTCCTTACCAGGTGATATTCAGATTAGATCATGGACAAGGAATTAAAGAGACTGAAAGGTAAGTTTGTCATTTTTGGCTATTTCTAACACACTATTTTCAGAAGCAATGCTAATATTATATGTTTAATAAGGGACCTTAGAAAACTGAGTATTCTGCTGGTCAGAATTTTAGTGTTGCAAGTGGAATGAGTTTCAGCCCAACACAGCATGTACTTTTTATCACTTCACATTTGGGATGAAATGGAAGATTTCTAGGCTAGCTCTCCCCTCCAATTCACATTTGACATTTGAAGGGACTGTTTGTTTCTTTTGTTGAATTTTGAAAGCATATGTGAAACAGACATTGAAAAATCTGCAGCCTTTGATTTGCCCAACTTCACAAGGCAGCAGCTCCACTACCTCACCTATCTCTTGGGTGCAGCCACCATTACTATGCATGAGGATCGTTTATCTGCTATCATTTTTAATAACCTACCTTTCTCTGATCATTGATATTGCTAGAATGTATTGTTTGAAAGCAAAGAACCAAAACACTTTTAGGGAACCCCAAATGCATCGACATTGGGAATTTTTTCAGCATGTTGTTAAGAAAATAAATCCCACATTCTGTATTCTGATGCTGCTGTGCTGGGGACACCATGGATAATATTCTATATGCAATGCTTGGAGAAGGCTATGATTCATTCTTTACTATAAAATAGGAACACCTTACTATTCCACAGCTGAACCCCATTCATCCCTAAGGAGTCCAAAGCAATTAACTAAATTGCCACCTACAAGAATTATTTCTGTGCCCCTAAAGCCCAATCAGTTTTAGGAACATAAGGTAGCAGCTGTTTAATCTTGAAAGACAACCACGTTAACAAATGAGACCATGTGAGAAATAATGTTTAATCAAAACCAGAGGGCAAATGTAGTCAGAACACTATTCAAAGAGAATTTTGGCAGGGATACAGGGTCTGTAGAGATGAAAAGCTGTGCAAAGAATGGTCTATTACACCTGTATCACACTGAAGCAGGAACTCTCAGCCTAAACTCTTGGGGACATCAGCACCAGATGAGGCAACACAGGCACAACAACCACTATTCCTTAAACCCCAATGTCCAGGATGCACATTCTTCTCTCACAGCCTTCCCTACAGCTCTCCAGAAAAACCCTTCTCTGTTGGAGACACTTGCACAGCCTGACTTGGGTAAGAATCTCCTCAAGAGCAAAGACTTATCAGACAATGGCAAGTCTGAACACTTCAGAACACTTCTGAGCCCTCAGCAGCATTTGAAAGGAGCTACTTTCCTTCCACCTCATCTCTCAGGCTGTTCCACTCTCCATAGCTTTTCACAAATCAACAGCTCTGGGGCACTAAAACAGGGTTTGAAAAGACAAAAGCTCAACAATCCCTACTATTATCCTTAAAGGTATGTTTTGCCCCTTTAGCAAAAGAGACTGAATATATCCAGAATGACTCCAAGCTTCTTGTGGTTTGTGAGCTGTGAAATTGAGCACTGAACTCCAACTGTTCCTTCTGAACAGTTAAAGACTTAGAGCCTAAAGGCTGCTTTTCCCTTCAGAGTTCACCGGAATTTTGAGTATCTGACTCCACCCCAAGCTCTCCTGTGGCCACCTACACCTGGATGACGGATGCCTCATCCCTGACGTCCCAGCCTGTCCCCTTGGGAGCAGAATTCCCTAGAGGATGAGCTCTTATTAGTGGCTTTCTTCCCAGGAGTGTTTTAAATGCCTGAGTTGAATTCTCTAGCTTCAACAGACTGGTAGATCAGGATAACAAAGTACAAAGGGAAAGTTCTTTTTTGCATTCTCTCTGCTGAAATTTTGCAGAGTTAGGTTGTTTTATATTAGCACAACACACAAAAATAATTCTGAAATTATGAAAGATGGAAGAGGACCAAGTATGACTTTATTTCAGTAATACAAATAACTACTAGTTTTTCATTATTAGAATAGCAGAAATACATCCTATACTTTTATAAGAATTTTAAGGTGAATGATGTGTTTATTGGTTTAGCTGGTTTAAAACGGAAAAGACATGAACTCCCACGATATTCGTACTATTAGCTAAAAACTTCATATCTGAAGTACAGAACTATAAGGACACTTCATTTTCAAAGCTGATTCTAAATGTAACAGCAAAGTAGCAAAGTCCTATGGATGAGTGAGATTTAACATCCCAATTTTCAGATGGTAAACTGAGGCGTGGAGTGACTTGCTCCAGGTAGTGGGTTCATGTGAGAAGATAAATGAAACCCCAGGTAGCCCTGACTTCCCTGGAATGTGCTGCACTACCCAGGTCCTACAGGAGCTGAATTCCAGGACAGGCCCCAGCCCTGGCCACAGACTGCAGGGAGACAAAGCCACACACTGCTAAGGATAAGAAATACAGGATATCCTGAAGGGATGTAAGAGATATCACAGGTCTGGAAAGTTGAGGAGGTTTAGAATTCCAGTCCAGACCTCAAATCCAGCACAACAGTTTCGAGAACATTACAGAAAATGTACACAGGCATCATCTTCAGAAATCACTGGGAATGCTTCTCCTCTGAGTCTTCTGGGATTGCAGCACCAAGAGTGCATTAAACCTCTCAGACAACTTTGAGGGAGGTTCATCTCTACAGGCAACACTCAGCTCCAGGTGACCAGCTCTGACGTGTGTTGTGCTGGGCTGGGCTGACAAGGAGAGGTGCTGCTCACAAGTTCTCAGCACACTGCAGTAACCAGGCCACAATGCTTGGAGGCAGGCCAAAACACAAATTCTTCCAAATTCTCTTCAACTATGCAAAGAATGTTGTATATTTTTTCAGTTTGTCAAGATTTACGTCCTTCAATGAGAAACAATTGCGCAAATAAATAAGTACTGGATTTTGTTTGAAGTGTGTTGTTCTACACTGAAAGCACTTTGTTCTAATATTTCTAATAAATATTTGACAAGGTTTCTCTTGTTTTCAGTTCTCAAGGGCAGGCTCTCCTGTGATACAGCAGACTTAGATGGAGGGAGTGTAGGAACCTACCCAAAACCAGGTAGGATTTCATGGCACGAGAAAAGCATATTTCAAAAGCCGGTGATGAGGAAATTCCATTAAACTTCCTACAGTGGATTCCAGGGATGGGAAGGATCCTGTCATGAGTGTAGAGGCAAGCAGGGATGTTCCCCAGACAGCAAAGCCTTGGGAATTGTTGCTAAATAACTGCTCATAATTGCTAAACACAGCATAAACCAGAAGTCAGGCACTTTTTTTGTGGGTAAGCATCAAGCATTTACTGTACTGCTTTTGTGGGGACTTCACAAACACTCAGGGCACTGCCAATTTATGTGTGCAAATGAAAGCATCTCCTTTGTTTAGGAGGACTATATACATCTGACACAAATGTGTGCCCTCTAAGGAGGAGGTTTTTTACTCAGCATGTGCTGCTCATTTCTGACTGTTTTCTGTTTGAGATGGGACTGCATTTTGACAAAGGCTGTCTGATGCAATTCAGAACTATAATAATAGCAACATTAATATTTTTCCTGTCACAATTACTTCAGTTACTAAATTGTGGAGTGACTGGAAAGACCAATTAGAGATTACAATTAATAATCAGTAGTAAATAGTCCAGGAGCAAGGTCTGCTTGTTTGTTCTGTCTCTTTACTGAATACTAATAAATAATTATTACATTAAAAGAAAACAATCAGAGAATGTTAAATCCCTCCTTTCACAGCTAACATTACCACTGAGTTTTGGCATTTTAACAGAAGTGCCTTGAACTGACAGAAAAAGTGGAAGAGACATCCTGGTCAATCTGTTTCCTCACACTGTCTTGTCTTGATCAGGTATTAAAAATACTCCAACAACAGCAGTTCCCACCAACTGAAACAGATCTCTGAGTGCTTTCCAACTCACAATAAAAACACCCCACAAAGTTCATTACCTTCCAACTGCTTCCCTATATCCAACAACTCTCCAAGAGGACAATCATATTAACTGGACACTCCAGTCCCTGGCATGTGGAAGAATAATTTTGAGGGACCATGGTGCTTTAACTATTACTTCTGGCCATTGAGACAAACACAGCTTGGTCTCCAGGGAGACAAAACAATAGTGAGATGTGAAATTTGTGTGAACCACAGGAAAGGTTTTCCCCATCTAATGGACCTCTGGATCTTTTCCAGGAATTCTGCCTTTGTAGTCTCTGACCTAAGTTTTTATCCTGCTCCTGCATTCTACCAGTGTTCAAAGGGAGAAAAAGATGGGCCTGGAGCCACTGGCAGTACACATGGATCTCAGAACAAAATGTTTGCCCCAGTCTGACCAGCAAATCCCACCAGAGTTAAAATAATCCCAGTGCAGTAAGGGCTGGGACAGTGAGGTGGGAATCTGGAGATAACAGTAATATTGCAAAAGCATGAATATAAACCCCAGCATTGTCTGGAAAATGGTCTCCCATAAACAAAGTAAAGTTGATAATTGATCCAGTCATGCAGGGCATATTCATATGGCTTAGACTGCAATGCTCTGAAATATCTGTGTCCTTATGAACCTTTCAACTTTCACCTGAAGCTACCTCACATATAAGGGTATTTAAACTGTGTTTAAACTTGATATCTCCCAAGACAGTAGTGCCCATTACTTTTTCCTCTACCACGTCAACACTCTGGTGCCTGCTCAGACATCTCCATCTCCCAGCTCACTTCCAGACTCTCAAAAGGACTTCCTGGGAACAGTGCACTGGATGAAACAGAAACATCAAGGTTTACATTAACATATTTCTTACCAGAAGATTCTTTCCCAGGATGTTTTCCACGAGCTTGAAGTCATTACGTAACTGTTTGCCCTTGGAACTGGTTCCCTCCATCTCCTCATCGGCATAAAAGCGGAAATATAAGGATTCATCCTTAAATTCACTTTTCTCCAGGACTTGAAACAATATTTATGAAATACATATGTGCATTTACCCAGAAAAAGAAAGAGAGAAACAAAAAAGAAAGTTAAAAGAAATCCTAAATACTTCCCCAATCTTCACAGAACACAGACCAGATGCATCCCTATCAGTCAGCTACTCAGCTCTGTATTTTTATGCTAATGCTGTATTTTAGGGCAATGCTTTTCTTCACAGTGCACAGTAGTTCCTGACATGATGTGACACAGAATGTATATAAAATGCAAAAAATCCTCTCGGAAGGAAGATGCTTCTCAAAACCTCATGCTCCTTTCCCACATCAAAATGAATACAGTAAAACTACAAAAGGAGCAAAGAGGAGTAAAGTGCCTGCTTAAAAGCACCTGTGATGCCCACACAGAATAAGGTTCTTCAACCTAAAAACAAAAAAAATGAGAGGGAAATGAGATCTATAAAATTCTGGAAGGTGTGAAAAAGTTCTTTACTGCTTTCTCAAATACAAGACCTGGGAGCTACAAATAAAATCAACAAGTGAGGAGCAACTTCTTCATTCAGTGTGTACTTAGGCAAAGGTCTTCCTTGGCAAAGGACATTAAGAATGCCAGAAGTTTGCAAGGGCTCAAACCAGACCAAATTCTTTAAAAAAAAAATCCCAATTATTCTTACCTTCTTATCAAGTACTGTGCAAATTCTCAATTACTTATTTACATTAATTTGCTCTCAAAACCACCATGCAAAATACAGGGAGCAAATGTTATCTATGACTAAAACAATGTCTCGTTGGACAAACTATGTCTACTCTTAGGACTTGTATGTGCTCTTTGATACTGATACAGAGGTGATTTGTTTACTTTCCCCCATTTGAGGATGGATGATGTCTAACTTGGCAATCTGGCACTTCCAATTTGGAAGCCTCAGCACTGAGGGTTGTGCCTGTTGTCCAAGAGGCAAGAATAAGGCAATTTTACTTTTTACCTGACAATTCTTGGGATATTTCAGGACAGTAGTTGGCTTGTGCATTGGTCTGATAGCTCTGGAAGTGATGCAGTGAAAAAAAATGTCCCTTGTAGCTTGTCTAATCCCTTCTGCAACTGCCCATAGCTGTCAGCAAGGGGATTCACTTGGGGAGGTACCAGGCTTAGACATGATGTGTAACCTCAAAGGCTGTTCTAGAAGGACCTGCTGCCTGCAGTCGTGTACACAGAATGTTTGGCCTAGAAAAGCCAACCTGCCTGAAGTAAGAGCTTCTTTACTTGGCTGGGGGAAGCAATTTTGGTGCATTACCATGATGCATGAAGCCGTTATTGCAGAGTCCCACACCCAGAGCCACAGCTTCCTCCCGAGTCTGACAGTCTCCCTGGAAACAAGAGGACAAATATTACATCTGAGACAACTTTCTAAGCTAAATCATTCCCCCTTCCCCACCACACAGCTTGTGGCTCTGAAATTAGCAGCATGGTCTCTGCAGGGAACAATAGCAAGAAATTAAAATAGGTATCCCCATTGCCCAAACCCTGTTCGTTCCTACAGACAGCATCTCTCCCTCCTACAGGAACCAGGAGGAGAAGGATCAGGATTGGGGAAAATAGTTGTTTAACTCACAAAAGGATACAATTCTATCTCAATGTAAAGACTTTTTATTTGCAATGACAGTGTTGGACTTCAGGACCCATTAACCACAGACAATAAAACTCCTTCTTGAGAGAGAAGCTGAGAGATCTTGAGAGAGAAAAAACTGAGTAAAGCCAGCATGTGTGAACTCCAAAGGTCAGACAGGTTAAAACTGCAGTGGCATTGTTTGCTTACACAGCAAAGGCTTTAGTTTCTCACTACCTGAAGCCTTGAGTGCAGCCATTCAAAACAACTACCAAAGGTGACTTGCAAATTTACAGATTTCCCTGAAGTGGTAGCATTAAGCTTTGCACCCAGAACTCGGTTAAATACAAGAATTGCTTAGTTATTTCTATTTGCAAACACAGTTGTACTTTTTAGGCAAACAAATATGTTCTAAATAGTGCTGATAAAAACCAGGTGTTACTACTGGTCTTACAGACATTGGTAACACTGGTCCCTTGATGTGGGATGACCAGTGGCCCTGCCCCAAAGGGGCTCCAGGGAACCCAGGGTCTGGTACCCCAGTGGGAGCAGTGGGTCAGCTCATTCCAGCAGGGAGGGCACCTCCTGCTTTGGCAAGAGGAGCAACTTCAGTGCATTGCTTCCAGTCCTGCTAACTTAGAAGCTGTATCCTACACAAATAACACACCTTCTTTTCTCCCCTCCATCTGGAGAACTAGATACCCTAAGGCTCTCACATCAGGGCAACAAACTGACTTTGTTTTAAGGAACCAAGAGCCCTCTTATCTTGTCAGTAGAACATCAGTCCTACTTCAAGTCCTACTAAGGAGAGCCTTAGCAAATGCTGGCAAAGAACATTGCTGTAAAGGTACTATTTAAATACAGGATAAAACAGGATCAGCTGTTGCCAATCAGCAGCACTACTGGCTTTTGTTGAAGAGGCTTTCTGAGAGCAGAAAAGGCACAACGTTTACAAATTAAGACTTAAATACTGTTGTCTTGGTAGAAAAAGGATCAAGGCAGTTCTGAAGGAACTACATGGCTATGTAGTCACACAAGGAAAGCCAAGAAAATAGCTTTAATAAACCTGAAGTTTAACTTTAACTATAAACTTTGAATCTTCATAAATTTTCCCTCATTTTCAACGTCTTGTCATGGGACAAATCTCAACTGTCTCTTTGTGTTACTTTATGGGATAAATGGGTTGTTTATTTTGCAGAGGCTGGGATTTAAAGTCTAATTTATTCTTTCAACTATAAATAAACTGGAGGAGAAATGCCTTCTAATGTTACCATCTTAAACCCTTAGGAATCTACTTTTGTCCTAGGCAACAAAATCATTGCGTAGGAAGGCTCTAAACCAGACTTGACTATTCCTGGTGACATTACCTTGGCCTCAAAACATTCCCCTAACAAAACAACCCACTCTCCCTTCAGGTGGCTTTACACTATCAAAGCTACATTTTGAATTCCTCAAGCTACACACTCTTCTCCGTAATTACAAGGTAAATGTGAGGCAACTACAATTTCTAAAGGCAATGGTGCAGTTGTTGGTGTAAAACTCCAGATTCATTTTTTAGCAATATTTTACTAGACTGAATGAGATCAACATTAGGTTAGATGTCTTCCCAAAATCACAAGAAATACAAAACATCCCCATGAATAGCCAGTTCACCACTCCTAGGGCTAGCAAAGGACTTCCTCTTTATGTTGCCAAATAACAAACTTTCACCAAATGAACAGTAACAGAAGACATAAGATTATAAATTCAGAGAATCAGAATATGTTTAATTATGTTGTAATATCCTCTAGATAAATATGTTTTATTTACTTTGAAATAGAACTGAAAAATTAAGCTCCTTATCAAAGATAGCAGTACCTGAAGCTGTTCTTACCTGTGCAATAAGCCAGTCCACCAGTTTACTTGCAGGGATTACTGATTTGTAGGTCTTTAGGTGATAGTCACGGTCTCTAATTAAGGAAGAGAATTGAGGGAAAATCAGGACAAAAAGGTATACATTTCTTTTGTACTCTAAACCTATATATACTGTTGTGACCTACTATTAGTAAGAAGCAGACATCCTTTTTCTCTAGAAGAAAGGCATAAGTTTTAAACATTTCTAACAACCTGAATTAGGAAGATATTTCAGATCAACACAGAGCAGTGGTATTTCAAATTTCTCTGGATGTTGTTTCAAACCATCTTCAGGGAGTTCACATTCCCGCCAGAGGTGACCAAGAGATTCTTTTCACAGATGTCCTGAGCTGCTGCTGTAACTCGGGTTTGAACATTGCCACCATCAGTTCTCCTAAAAATCACATTCTTCTGGCTGGAAATCACCTTTCTGGTTTCCATCTGAAATCCATTCATGGCCAGCTTACATCTTTTGGCTCAGTGCCAGTTCCACCTACAACCCTCAACAGTTCTCCTCTGGTGTTTACCCACCAACGTGCTCATAGACAGGGACCCTCCTACACACCCCCTGAGGCTCACAGAACTCAGCACTTTCATATCAAGAGAGATTTTCCTGATTGCCCACACTTGTTCAGATTTTACTTTCTTTAGTAAAACATCACATAGTGGCCAGACACAAATAGGGTACCCAGTGTCCTTTTCTGGCATTAGATGGTTTCAGTCGCTGTAAATAAGAAAAGAAGTGTTGTGTTTGGGTCTTGTAACACAACTGGCACCCACTCACCCCCAGCCTTGTAGGCAGCAGCACTGCTCCTGGAAGAAGGAAAAGGAACCCTATTGTAACTTGACGCTTTTTTGCAGTTTTCTTCCATTCCTCTTCTCAGAGCCATGGAGATAATTGATGTTTTTAAGTCTTCTGTGAAATACTTCTAAAGAATTTTGATACAAATATAAGAGGGCTGTGTGGCTCAGGACATTGGGCTCTAACACCTTTCACCTCCAAGGTCACTGCATTTAATCCAGCTCATAAGAGAAGAAAAGCCATTTTAAGGCTGTTTATTGGCCCACATGAAATAAGTTTCGTGGTCTTGATCCAGTTCCTAGTTCCACATCACAAAAGCCATTTCCACAATTAATTTGCATTAATTGGCTCCCTCTCGTTGAGAGCCTCAGTAGAGAGGCCAAGTGCTGAACGGGCTATGAAGAATTAATTCCTCTCTCACCCTTGGGGGTGGCCCTTCCATTGGAAGCTTGGGCTCCACTGTGGGAGGAAACTTTCACAGCCACTGGGACTGTTTCACAGTCCGGATGTTTCCATATGGCAGCTCAAGAGAAGATTTTATTCTTCAGTTCTGCCAAATCAACCTCCTCTTTCGTTAGCACCACACTACCTGATATTTCCCTTTTTCTAGAAATCTAATATCCAAGCACCATCTCAAGTCCATCCTACTCATGTTCCTTTTACTAATCATCCACAGACAGAAATACGGTGTGACTGGCTGCTGTAAATAAACACAGCAGAAATGCCTGTGTGTTTGCAGAATGCAGGGTGTGAGAAATTAGAAAGGGAAGCAGGACTTTGAGAGCTTGGAAAAAACCCAACAAAACATGACAGCATTTCCAGAAATACGTATACGTGTCCTCAGAACAAAAGCTTTCCTCCTCGTGCTTCCACGCAGTTTTCAACTTGTCTTCCAGTAATGTGCTAAACCCAGCACAAAGCTGTGGGAGTTTTCTGGGCAGTTTTTCCCCTCTCACACTCTTATCTTGAGAAAATGTGCTTTTGAAATGTCAGAACAATAAAGGAAAATATTAAAATATTGAGTACTAATGACTAGGGGTTTCCAGATTGTGAGAAGCAACTCCCAACATTTTCATACAGATGCTGACAGAGTTTTGAATTAGCTGCCATCAGTTTTGGTCCAAAGCCCAGTCTTTCCCTGCTTGCAGTTAAATGCTGATCAGAATCAATGTTTCAGCATTAGTTCACTGGTTCTTCTCCCCATTTCAATCCAGCCTGAACAGGAGTAGAGAATGTTATCCAGAACCAGGAGCTGCAGGTGAATAGTCAATATAGAGGTGGGAACCACTCAAATTTTGGCAGAACCTTGCTGCCTCACAGAAACTAAAGGAATATTCTTCACAGGGTCCAGTCCAATGATGGGCTGAAGTATTGTCATGCATATGCAGAAGTGGGAAGAATTTCTGCCACCTCACAACGTCCTCAAAGTACATCAGAGACATATTCAGAATATCTCTCATCTAAGATTTTTCAAAATGTTTTACTTTTTATATTTCAAGCCCCAAAGGAGTGTGATTTGTTTCCAGTGGGGTATATCATCTTGCCCTCAAAGTGCAAGAGTGTCAGAGTTTACTTAATGAAAAATATAAAGGTAAAGGCTACATGGAAACTCTAAGGTTTCCAGGGAAGGCAACTAAGCAAAATTGTGTCCCAAGGTTGTGAAGAAAATATTTTATTTTTGAGTTTACTATTCCTCCAGATCCTTCTGGCATATGTATCTGCTACTCCAAGCAGCTTTGCCAATTTTCCATCAGGAAAGTTGCACCAGGAAAGCCACCGTGGGTGCAGGGATCAGCAGTCCTAAGATGCCAGATAAAGCAGTGTCCCAAAGGCACAGCACAAAGCAAAGGGCTTTGCCCAACTAACTTGGCTGAAAGTAACTCCTCTAGGCTAATGTCAGGCTTGCCAGAGGCAAAGAGGTAAAAAGACAGGATGAGAAGACAAAGGGATGACAGCCTGGGAGATTCAGGAAAGAGAAAACGAGAATGGCAGGAAGAAGAGCCTAAACATACCAGGAATTCAGTCCATTCAGAAGGATCCTAAAACTTCTGAGAGTCTCCTACTGTTCATTGGTCACACACAGTTTAGAGTCATGATGTCACTAGCACAGACTGATCCTGATCTGAGAAGATTCTCCAGCTGGGAAGTTATTACAAAAATACCACATTGATAAAACACCACAAGGTGGGTCTATGGGGGTTACTTTGTCCTTGTTGATTCCCTAAAGCATTAGACTAGGTCCACTTCAGTTTGTGGGTACCCTGAGGTCAGGGACATTTTTTTGAGCTTCACTTACCATTGTTTCTACTCTGGATGTGAATTGCCATGTTCAGGGGTGAAATGTGTACGTGCAGATACACACATGCATCTCCAGAACCATTTTGCCTACCACTGGCAGCATCATGCCTTCCTGCTCTCTCCATACCCTTCAGGCTGAGTGAAATCTTGCAGAATAGTTACTCTGGGAAAAAAACCCAGAGGTCTAATTATATAAATTTATGACTGATGAACTGTAACTACCTTTGCAGCCTCCTTTTAGCATGACAGTGGTATCTCTCAGCGAAACATTTGTTGTGCAACCCATGAACAAGAGGTCAGTTTTGTTGAATTTGGGACTCCAGCCATCTCCACTAAAGCTTTTTTTTTCTTCCTCATCAATGTTTTATTTATAAAAATGAAGTTCTCCTAAGTGAAAATGCCTAATTTTCCAACATAAACACCTAAACAGAACACCTACACAGTTCAGGGCGGTTTCCATTACAGGCCAGAAATGTTCATCTGATGTAACAGTAAGGAAACAACATCTGAAAATCACCTCCTGGGACCTGGGAAGAGAGTCACCTCACACTTGCAGACTATCTCAGTTCTTCAGCAGCTTTTTATACAGAGCCAAGTTCTGAAGATTCCACCCAAAACTTTCAGAGCTTCTTCAAATTACAGCTTCAGGTTTTATTCCACTTCAGACTGGGTTTTGTTTGTTTAGGGTGCTCTAAATGACAGAATCCTTGCACCACACTGGAATCTGTTTACATCACGTCAGCATCTGTTGACATTTTCTATAACCCAAATAATACAGCAGCTACAATCACACCACACGATCTGCCCTGAATCAGAGTCACTTATTAATCACACCCACTACAGTCACAGAAAATGCCCAAGTAAACAAACCAAGGTGTGTCCTGCTAGGAGCTCTCCTGAGCAGCAGAGGGGCCGTGTCAGGAGCACTATAACCACACACAGCCTCTCACTCCCCCAGAACCCCCCAGTCCCAACATCCTCCAGCCGCAGCACAACTACACAGCTCAGCTGTGGAGATGGAAGGGCAGCAAAAGAGCCAAGAAAATGCAGAAAATCACTGTTTATAATAAGAAACAAGAAAGATTTCAACAGTAGCAGGTCATCCTTTTCAAGGCAGGTAATAAACAAAAGGGGAGCATGAAGGGGAACTTACTTCACCACTGGAGTGTAGAGGCAGTGCAGGCGGCAGTAGAGCCTCACCCCCTGAAGAAGGGAAGATGTGGGGTGTTAGCAGCTTTTTCCTTTTCAAAGAAATACTGACTAGCTAAAGCTAAAAAAACCTGGACACTGATGTCGCTACTCAGTTGGAATTATCTAGTCATTAAGTGATATTCAAAACAGTTCCCTTATCCTCTCTGTCAAACATTCTTTCTTCTTTCCCTGCCTCCAACAGCCAAAAATCTTTTATCTCTAGTCACCTCCATTCCAACATTTTCTCCATTAATGCCTCCTCACAACTAACCCATTAACCAATGTCCATAAGAAAAAAATCAAACTTATTAAAAGGTATGTGGGCAAATATGGGATATACAGAACTCATCTGACAGACAATTATCAGGAACAGCAGTTAAATATTGACCTCTTCTATCTCCCTGAGCCATAATGCCCAGATTTGCAGCAGACACGCTGTGTTACTGCCTACTGTTTTAAGACTTTTTGTAACTTTGTTAGGAGTGCAATTAGCAGTCTTGGGTGTAGTCACAACTGTATCGTTATTCACTACTAAGCTCCCTAAAGTGAATGTCTCCTACAGGATTGGGCTGGACAGCCTAACACAGATGAGCAGCACTGGGGACCTCCTGTACAGCAGGGCAGTGACATCCAGAGGCACAGCAAACTTCCTGATGCAGATCACGAGGTTCCAGCCAAGAATGATTAATACAAACCTTGGACACGATGTCCTCCAATTCACTTCTTGGCTTGTAGGTTCCATCATCGTAGCGAAATCTGTACATCACCTGCTCGTTCTTAAACTGGTGCTTATCTGAAACTAGAGCATCAGCATGACAATCAAAATCAGTCTTTTCTTTCCCCCCACCGTGTTCTTTATAGGCCAGTTAGTACTGAGATACCAACTAAGCATTCACTGGTGTCTGTAATTTTCTGAAGAATATGTATTATGTAGACTACAGAAATGCCACTATTCCCAGCTTAATTTAAAGGAGACTAGTTCCAACAATACAGAGAAGGAGGGAGAAATCTGGAGAAGAGCAGGTAAGGTAGGATAGCTTAGTCACTACAATCTTCCCAAAACTATGGCCAATCTGTGTGCTGGAGCACCCTTGAATATTTTGGACGCAGCCTTTGATGAACTGAGAGAAAATATGGATTTACAGTATTTAAGATGCATCTTACTCAAGACCGATTAACCTGAGAAAACTGGCTCCACTGGGTGACTGAGAACAATCTTCTATGGCCCTGCTTCTCAGGTAGGCTGAGGGGTTTTCACCTGACAGTAATGTTCTCCCAAGTTAAAAAAAAAAGATGAAAGAAACTTCATAATGCAGAATGGGGGTAAGGGCTTCATTATGGTGCTTATATTTTCAGTTCTTGCTACACTAGGAGACACATAAGGGGATAGTTTCATGTTAATGATTTATCAAAATCTCAAGGGATATTCCCTTAAGTAAATGCAGCATTACAAATACCTTCCAATGTCTAACAGTAACTGTCATTGAAGACACTTACATCAGGAACTCTGCACAACTTTGAACTGTAAAATTGTGTTTAGAGAAAAACAACACCGATTAAAGTGTCAAAGTATGAATTTATGGCAAGGTAAACAGTCATCATGAAATAACAAGTCTCAAGAGAGCTTTTTTTCACCAGCATATGTGCACATTCAGAATGTAGGTAAGTCAGGCTGTGAGTGCCAAAGAGCATTCCTCGTCCAAAGAGGGATCCCCATACTGGAGCCAGAGTGTTCCAGTTCTCCAAAACCACAGTTAGGGCCAAGCACTCAAAAGAGTTCAGTGCTTTTGAGCTCGTGCTCAAAACTCTTCAAAGTCTGAATGTGCCTGAAAGTTTGTCTTGGTACCCGTGGGTGGAAGTTTACGTGCATGAAGGACTAAGGGACTGCTTACAATAGAGTTCTCTATGTGTTAATTAAAGAAAGATAACAGGCATAATTTCTTAACAGTGTTATTGTTACCTGAAAGACAAGTCTGTGGTGCTGAGTAACCAAGAGGTTAAAGCAAGACTGGCCTAATTAAATGCCTCCCCTATTTAAATTGGTTTCCAAGAGACTATGAAAATGTAGAGCAGTGGTGACTTAACACCCACCTACAGCATTCCTTTGATGTACATTTTGCAGCTTAACTCACCTGAATGCTGAAATTGGGGTATTTGGTGTTTAACTAGAATAGGACTCTGTTGCTCTGTCTGCATAAAGTGGGAGAAATCTGAATTTAAACAATGCAATCTGGAGAAGGACCTTTTAGTAGAAATGCAGATAGTACAGACAATTTTCAAGCAAGTATCCTTTAGTCATGCAGCACTTTTGGATGCTCTATCCTTCTCTTCTAAAACACCCCTTACCACAACACTTCAAGGTGGGTGAGATGAACAAATATGGTCTCTCACTATTTTAAAGAGACGCTCTTGCCAAATGAGCTGGAAACACAAACCCTCCATCATCTCCTTCCTTTTATGATGAGCAGGCTCATTAGAATGACCCATCACCATTCCAAAAGAGCACTGCTCCACTCTCCTCTGGGTTGCTGATGTCTCACTGTGCAAAACTGTGTTTATGGACTGCTACAGATTTTCAAACACACATAGTACAAAGGAATGTACACCTGATAGTCCCCAAGTAAGATGTTGCAGAGAAATCAAGCAACTGGAGACAAAAATATTTTCAGGATACCAAATAAGTCCTGGTTTTGTGGCATATATTTTCCCACTCATTAATCCCCAAAATCATTAAACATTTAGAGGATTTGAAGGGTATGGCACATGAAAGTATCTGAACATCATGTGAACAGCTAGGGACAATTTTCCACCCCCGTTTCCAGGGCACTACTGAAATCTGACATCTCTTTATGGCACAGCACACTCACCATGATGAATGATTCCATTTTCCAGCAGTGCCTGCCCCAGGTTGACCCCTTCCTCTGGTTTGCTTATCTCTCCAATCTCCGTGAGCCAGGACACAAACTCGCTGCAAAGGGGAGCAGAACAAACACTGAGCTCTGGGTGTCAGCAGGGACCTGCCCTGCAATCATCAGCCAGCCATGGAGACTCTCTCTTTGGAGCAAGTGTGAAAACTGTTGCCAGCAATGGTACCTCTACGTGGTTTGGTTTCCTCCATTTCTGGAGGAAATGCTCTGCAGAAGATCCAGACCTTCCCCACCATTCCCCTCAGCTCATAGTCAGTGTGCAAACAAAAGGAAAGACAACCTGGCTGGATCTATAAAGATGCTGCAAATCCTTATTTTATGGACCAGTCCAGACATCCGTGAGGAAAAAGGAAAGCAAGATTAACTGATGACCTTACAAACAAGTGCAACAGTAGGGTATCCTCACTTCCCAGCTACTTCTTTCCAAGCTACCCCTCTCCAAGCAGTGTTTGTGGTTTGACTTAGTTACACATGCTCATCTTTCTTCACTGGGTCTGATTTCTGCCCCCAGCCCTGTGGTGTGACTGCATTGGTTTTAATGGAATCACAGTAGGACTTAGGACAGAAGATCCAACCAGCTGAATTCAAGCACAGAGCAGTAACAGACAGCACAAGTCCCACTGACAGGTTAATTTAAGGTCATTTTCTGGAGGTGGTGCCTGGCACATACATACATCATGCTTCTAATTTATAGACAAGAGATGCTAAGTCTGTCTGCTCATGCAGCACAAAACAAAACCTCTCTCTGGTGAGGGGCAGGGCGAGAGGTGAGAGGCCCATATGGGCAAAATAAAAGCCAAAAATTGATAGATATGTAGGATGTTACTTATTAGAAACAGTAAGTACAAAAAACGACCATGGCAAGCCTGATGAATCCAGCCCTGTCAGAGCCCCAGGGGACTGAGCTGTTTGCCAGGTTAATTAGCAATTATACTAGAAATGTGTTAAAGTCATAGAGAAGAACAAAAGGAGTATATGAAAGTAGAGCAACATATGGGAAATGTGAGTTCAATAAAACACTTGGGTGCTTGCCAACGTGCAGAGCGTTGCTGCTTAGCAAAGCCAGTATCCAGGTCTCTGCTTGGGGGCTCTGAATGAAGTATTTTTAGTCTCTTCATATTTATCAGTGCTGACTCATCTAAGCTGTAGGTAGTATTTGCATTTTGTCTTTAGAATAACAAAAAAAGCTTCAGGACTGAAAACTTTAGTTTGCTGAGGGGCTACTCTGTAGCTGTCATGGTGTAGAAAAAGCAGCAGAATCTATTCAGCTATGCCAGGGGAATCCCATGGAAACCAGCAGAGTTTTGTAAAACTCCCAAAGCCACAGTAGTGATGAGTCAGACTCTGCCTCCTAAGGAAAGCTCATTCTCAATTTCCCAGTGATTCAGAACTGTTTCTAGAAGTATTTAAAAGCTGAAACAGAATATAAACTGCAGAGGGAGGAGAAGTAAGAATGACCCTCCACTCTCACTACTGAGGACACAAGGCAGACACGCTGTGCAGGGCCCCAGCACGGCCCTGCTGCCACTGACCACAGCCACGGGGGATGCCCAGGGGGGATGTCCAGGGTCTCTACAGTTCCCCATCAGGCAGTTTATAGCACTCAAATAGTTGCTCAAAACTTCAGTGGAAGCTACCCCGTTAGCTTTCCTGCTGCTTCGATTTGGAACTGTGTCTCTGGAGTTTATCTGGAATGTAAATGTAAGGAAGTCTTCTTAAAGTCTGAAACGGTGAGTAGAAGAAAGGAAAATAGCTGAGCAGTATTCTCACAGCCCTGGAGCTTCCCAGTCATGGGATGCTTTTCTTAAGAGCTACTCTAAGACTACTATGACATTCGACTCAGAAGCAAAATCAGTAACCATTTGCTCTGAAGGCTTTGTAAGCCCTGAAAAGTGCACAATCCAGAAACATTTCAAGAAGTTCTTAAGGAACATGCCAGACTGTTTCTAAAAAATCGTCAACTCAAAGACTGGATGGCAAAGCTTGATTTGTTTTCTCATCTTGTCCTAAACAGCTCTCCAGGAAAACTGAGTATCTTCTCTTCCCAGTGCTGCCATGCAAGTTAGGACACCATCTCCCAGTTATTAGTGACTCCCTTAGGTAGGAGCATCTGCAAAAAAACCCAGGTCACAGCCAATATGCATTGTCCAGGGAAAGCTCTGGGAATGATACAAAATCTGCCAGTCATGACTGGAATGCACTCATTGAGTGGCACTCAGCTTCCCAGGACTGTACCAACAAGTGACTGCTGAAAAGATATCAGCAGAGTTATTTGCTGGGGGGAAGGCTGGAACATCACAAGAAATAATCCTTTTGTCACAGATCAGGATACCTGTAAGTATCTCAGTCTGGGCTCAGTTAGCCATAGGCAAAGTTAGGTCAGGTCCTCACTACTGGAAGGTAGGTGGCTGTCAAGCAAACTGAGGGCACTGAGCAGGACAGACTGTAAGAAAACAGACATTTCAAAAGCAGAAGGAGTAGCAGGAAATCCTGGATAAGACTTGAAAGTAAGTAAAATATCAAGGAATCTACAACAGACTCATACATAACAGCACTGGAAGAACAAAAGTTCCTGATCTGGTACTTCTTGTTGCATGGAAAATGGGAAACGCCCTGTCAGATCTAAAAGGTTTCACTTTTAATCCAAGATCACCTGGGAGGGTGGGGACATGTGTGTGAAGAACTAAAAGGCAACTGATTCTCCAAAAATCAAGATTTTTTTTTCTAGCTGAAGTATCACCAGTCCATGCTCCCAGCCTGCCTCCTGTCAGGCAGGGAAACATTTCCACCCCCTGTACACAGGGAATGCTGCTGCAAACTGCCCTGGGGAGACCAGGGGAGGGAAGGGAAATGAGTGGATACTCTGCCTCTTGGAACACTTTTTTTCTCCCACAGCTGATCATTTCAATCATGAGCAGCTGAAGTGGAAAAGTCTTCTCAGGTCAGCAGCTCCTGTGTCTCCCCATGTGCCAGGCAGGACATTCCCCCACTGCTGCCATTTCCAGCTGCTGACTGGTCGCCCACAGGGTCTCTCCTCTGCTGCCTCACACACGTCATCCCTCAGAATTAGTCATTATTTTGTAATATCTAGCCTAAATCAAGGAGGGTTTTTCCAGCCAATACAGCCCTATACTTCTAACAAACACATCAGATCACCTGATGCACAAAATTTCATTTGTGTCTGTTACACTGACAGAAAGGAAATTGCTAAATTCAATCCTGAGAGTTGCACAGCTCTGCTGGATTTAAACATCACCTGCAAAGCACTGGTTTTATACACAAGAGGACACAGGTTAGGCCACCTACAGCCTCAAGCTTGTGGGAGTTGAGGGTTTTTTCCTCACTCCTTTTGCTGCCCTGCAGCAGCTGTTCTGAGTTACTGCACAACAGTGAGCTGTCACATGGTGTAATGTGCATGGTGTAAAGCAGAAACCAATGGTTAATTTTAATAAATCACAACTGTAATGGGGCTTAGGGCTTTTTTAATGAAGCTGCACCAAAACACATCTGATCTGACGTCACAATGCTATCCCAAAATATCCAGTCCATTATTTTAATTGGTATGAAAGGACCTTTTCAGTCAAAATGTCACTTACTTGCCAAGAAAGCACTTAGGAACAGTACTTAATTTTCTCCTCCTGTCTTTGATAAGGTTCACTTTCTTGCTCATCATCATTTGGTAGAGCTTCTCTCCCTTCTCCGCAATCATGACATATGCATCCCTCTCCATTCCCAGTTTCAAACCTGGAATACAAAGCAGAAATTCCTTTAGATCTTTAACATCAGATAAAGCATTTGCTCAAAGTCAAAAGCTGAGCCAACAGCAAAAAACGGCAAAAACACAAAAATTAACTGACTTATTTTCCATTTAAGGGGGAAATTAGGTCATTTTTTATCTGGGTACAAAACTGTCATTGGTGAGTTTAGCACCAGTGAGATGCAGCTTTTCTTCTCCATTTTAAAAAGCAGCTTTTAACTTGTGGGCCGGGGCAACCCCAAGCACCAACACAGGCTGGGAGGAGAATGGATTGAGAGCAGCCCTGGGAGAAGGCTCAGGGGGTGCTGGTGGGTGAGAGGCTGGATGTGCCCCATCCATGTGCACTGGGCTGATCCCACAGAGTGGGCAGCAGGGGAGGGGGGGATTCTGCCCCTCTGGCCCCTCAGGTGAGACCCCACCTGCAGAGCTGCCTCCAGCCCTGGGGGCCCAGCACAGGAACAACATGTTGCTGCTGGAGAGAGTCCAGGGAAGGCCATGGAGATGCTCTGAGGGCTGGAGCCCCTCTGCTCTGGAGCCAGGCTGGGAGAGCTGGGGGGGGGTTGTTCACCTGGAGAAGAGAAGCTTCAGGGAGACCTGAGAGCCCCTTCCAGTGCCTAAAGGGGCTCCAAGAGAGCTGGAGATGGACTGTGGACAAGTGCATGTATTGGTAGGACAAGGGGGAATGACTTTAAACTGAAGAGGGAAGGCTTATATTGGATAGTAGGAAGAAATTCTTCCCTGTGAGGGTGGTGAGCCCCTGGCACAGGTTGCCCAGAGAAGCTGTGGCTGCCTCATCCCTGGAAGTGTCCAAGGCCAGGTTGGACAGGGCTTGGAGCAACCTGGGCTAGTGGAAGGTGTCCCTGCCCCTGGGGGACTGGAACTACATGGCCTTTAAGGTCACTTCCAACCCAAACCATTCTCTGATTCTGTGATTCTCAACCTTCTCAAACTGATTTCCTATTACAAGTTCACCTGTGAACCTGAAACAACTTCAAGCATAAGACTTGTTAAAGGCATCTGGATGTTTGAAAGAGCAGAAGACTTTCTGAGTGTTCTATTACTTGAAGCCAAAAATACAAACTGCTGAAATCAAATTCACATCTGTGAATAAATCAAAACTAGAGAGGAACATTATTTTCTTATCCTTTCTTAATTAGCCTTTTTACTAATACCTTTAGGCTAAAAATAGAGTTTGACAATCATATTACCCAGTCATTGAAAGAAATATTGCATGATTTAAAGAATAAAAGATAATTGGATATAAAGAACATTTCACATTCACTTTGTATGAGTTCCCACACAGCTCATGTTAACTTGAAAATTGCTACAGGCAGGAGGACGATTTCTGAAAACAGCAGGTGTCTACATTACAACTATCCTCATAACTGGCATTTTCTGGCCCTCTTCCCTTTAGATTTGCAAATTGCTTTAGGAGGACAGCACATGACAAAAGCTGTTTTGCTGCTGTAGATGTTTTGTCTTTTCTAGTCCAAACACATAGCTTAGTTTTCTGGCAAAGTTACTCCAGAATTTGTACATCTGGGTAACTCTGGAGTCCAAAACAGAGGCACAGATTGTAGGCAACGCCAAGACTGGCCTGAAAACAGGCAGTCTGAAGTGGTCCTGTACTTACGTGCCTAATTTTTACAGAGATGGACACCAGGCAGAATTTAAGTGATCAGTGTAAGGCTACAAAAGGAAACATGTACATTTCTTAGGAAGAGGAGTTCATCCTAACTCCAGAGAAATCTTGCTGTTTTATGGCAAGATACTGAAATAAATCAATAATCTTCTGAGCCCCCAGAGCTGCTTTCAAACACTTAATGCATTTGTTTTAGAGGCTTGAAATGCACATTCCAGAAATTAGACTTGCACAACATTTTGTCATTCAAATACAGTATCTCCTTTATGTGTCCATTATCTGGCTAAAGGTTTTGGCTCCACAAACCCCCTGGCTTATTGCCATTATTCTTCCATCCTCTTCTCCCCTAGCACTGGTCCAACTCACTGTGAATGCTGCACGTGGAGCTCAGGCTAATTCACAACGCGGACTCGTGACAGAAAGCAGCCTGTGTAACAGGACATGTTCCCTGCTGCTCTCACATCCCCAAATTCCTGAGGCTCCCCCATGGAAATGGTAGCCTGGAATGCACATTCTACCCAACTCATCCTACAGAAATGGGAATCTCACCAAGCTTTCTAATCCAAACACTGATAACTATATGACTCTGCAAGTACTCTGATCCAAAGGATATTTTCCAATAAAGCCTGGGATCTCTGTCAGAATATCTGTGCTTATCCCAAATGCCTGTCATCAGCTGCATCATGAAACTATATGATAAGAAGCATCAGAAAACTCACTCTTCCTGGCCAATGTTGCATGGAAAACCTTGAGAAACCTCCTATTCGTGAACAGGTCTTTTCCCTTCCTGGTATTTATTTCAGTCACCTCCCCACATTCTCCAGCAAGGCCCATGTTTAAATATGGTCTGTTTTCCAAGTCCTTTCTTTTTACTGCTTATTGAACCATCTCTCTCCCCTCACACACCTTACTTGACACATGGGAAATCCCACAGGATGCTGTGACCTCCCAAAGCATAAACTCACTGTGAAATGGAGACTCACTGCATCTCTTAGAGAGACAGTTTAGCACTCTGAGGGTAAAAGTAAGAGCCAAGCAACGTATTTTATTAAAAAATATATAACTTGGAAGATCAGGATCCTTTCAGTAGACCAATGAGGATAAAACAAAACTGATTTTCCATGTTGCCTTCAGGTAGTTCTTTCAATTTACACCATGCCCAACCTACATTTGCTACTATCAGAAGGTGTATTGGGGTTTATATCTGACAAAGTAGGTTATAAATGTTTTATAATCTGTGGTAACAACACTGTAATGTGCTTTGAGTTTAGCAAAGTAGATGGAAAGTATTGTAGCATAAAATGAGCCATTACATCTTTAATGCAGCTGTGTGTGCAGAGAGGGGAACTACTTCTAAAGGTCCACTTATTTTAAGACATTTTTAATGTCTTAAAATAAGTGGAATTTTCTCTGGCAATGAGCTATTATTGTACCCACAGAGCAAACAGGGCAACAGGTTCACTTGGGAAGGATAATTCTGACTTTTAAAGGAACCCAGAACTTTCATCACACCCGATTCTCGGGTTTGTGAGCTTGTTTCTATTGTATGACACTGTTTCAAGATAAAAAGTTACACATAAAAGTAACAAGTATCTGCATCCCTTTGCCATTGTTCCCAGTCTAAGTGTAGTGTCTCACAGAACCACATGCTGGTTTGGGTTGGAAGGGACCTTAAAGCTCATCTTGTTCCACCCTCTGCCATGGGCAGGGACACCTTCCCCTAGACCAGGTTGCTCCAAGCCCTGTCCAACCTGGCCTTGGACACTTCCAGAGGCTGGGATTTCTAGGGTTCTTCTCCAGGGACTGTCCCATTGAAAGATCATGAAGGCCAAGTTTGTGAGAATGGGTTTGTCTCACTTCATTGGGAAACAGGCTGCAAGCTGGAGTTTCTTCTTTCCTTTTACTGAGAAATACAATACAATTTATTCTTCTTTACAAATAAAAGACCAACAAATCAGAAGACCAAAACATTAAATTGATTAGATGTAATATTTTCACAGCAATTCAATTCACCAAAGAAATTGGCTCTGGTAAATGAAAATATTGGATAAATTTACTGACACAAGTCCATAAAAACCCCAAAGTACACATTCAGAAATATTTGTTCTCCATTCCTGTTCTTTGTCATTAAGGATAGGCTTTAATTCTGCCCGTGGAGGAACAAGTGTAAGCTTTTCTCTTTCTCTCAGATCCGTCTACATGCATACACACTTCTCCTTTGCACACAGGTTTGTTCAGTGCAGTACAAAACCCACCATCCACTTACTCTCTCTCTGCTCCCTTTCCTTGATTATGGCATCCAGCCATTTCTGTTTGTCTTCTGCAGTCTTGGCCATGCAGACAAACCACTTGTTTTTGGCTGTGTTGTGTATCTTCCAGCCGTTTGTCACCGTGTAGCCGTTGCTGTGATAATCTGCTGCAAGAGGCCAAAGCACAAAGCACAGGGTGAACAGAAGGTTCTGCTCCTTCCACCAACCCGGGGGGGACACGGTCAGTAAAACTGCCTCCTGTGAAGACCTGGATTTCTGAGGTGTTCTCCCTGACTGCCCATGGGACCTGCAGTGCTCACCCCTCTGGAAGCACAAGTGTCAAAAGGCTGCTCAAACTGACTGAATGCTTCAGTCCTAAGGGTGACACTTGATGATTTCACCTCAGAAGAAGAACTAAAGTCTTTTAAATACAATGACATCGGTGAAAAAGTTTATGATGTTTGTTCAGGTTATTTGTTCTGAGTTTTCAGGGCACACACTAACTTCTTGCACTCTAAGGACTTTTGTCCACAGGACGTGGGAACTCTTTAGGTGTCAGCTGTTTAAAGGACCTAATATTAGTTCCTGACCATTTAAAACAGGAGCAGGGACTGGTGTGGATGAAATCAGAAAGCCACTCAGTCTTCCTGCCTGTGTCAGGACACAAGAATCAAAACACAACTGCCATTCCCACACTTTGTTCATGGTCACATTCCATGCTACTGATCTGATGCTAAGACTAATATTTAGTAACATTCTAAATGAGAAGAAGATCCAGAAGATCTATTATTATAGCTGTAATGGCTTAAGATGTAAGAAAATAAAGGATGGAATGGAGATAAAAGTATCTTTTATTAAATTAACTTGGATAAGGAGTAAAAATAGACAAGCTTCTGCAAACTCTTCATAAGGTCATTTCAGAATGAAGGACTACTGCCTAAAAGCATATCCAGTCTTTCAACTATACAAGTTGGTCCAATAATGAAGGCACCACAAGTTCCATAGATTACTTCAGATTTCACTAAAGGAGATGGACAAGGACTTCTGCACCAACTTCCAACACAAGATCTAAACTTACTGTGTTGTTAAAAGACAATATTTGGTCTCTTACCTGTTCCATCTTCCACATTCTCTACCTCCATGACTTCTGTATTTATTCGGCCCCTGAAGATATAAAGGGACCCGTTGATTGACTTTGTCCTTTTAGATGTTTTTTTCCCAGTAACTCTGCAATTAGGATTTAGACTGTTAGCAACACATAAGCAAACAGTGTAACATGTATATTAACAAAGCAGTCTGAGGTATGACTGTTAAAAGATGATTCCAATGTAGTGGTTGGTGGTATTTGAGATGATCTCTGATTTTAAATAACTGAAATACTCAATCAGCAACCAAAGGTGCTCCAGTGTCAGTACAGTAATAACAAGCTTATTGTGCCAGATTATGTGAAGATGGGGGTGCCTTCAAGGTTTACATTCTTGATGACTGATTGAAATGCCAGGACAACTGAACAGCACATGGCCTTGGGATGACAACTGCAGTATCCCTGACACCACCTTACATTTGCCTTCTTGGTTTGCCTAAAGCTTTGATCAATTTGTGGTGTGTACCAAGCTTCAAATATGGAATGAACCACGTAAAGAGGCCAGTGTCACATGGCCTGTCATGTGTGTTACCTGTCACTGTATGGGAAACTCCTGCTGTGGCAATTTTGCACCCAAGTTTACATTCCTATTCATAAGCTTTATGGTGTCTCTTGAAGTTTCTTGTAAAAAATTCAGGAAAGCACTTTTTCATTGCTAGTTATGCTCTGATTTTTACGTCTAGAACAGGTTTAAAACTATCCAAGTGACACCTGCTGAGCTTTAATATCCAAGAACAACCCCGCTATGTGAACCAAAACACAACTGGTCAATGGTCATTAGGAGGTGGCAGGTGTCCAAACTCTGGTCAGTGAAGGGAATGCTGGGGCAACTTGCCAGGAGCTCACAAGATTCAAAGAATATTGCAATTAAAAACAGCAGGGGAGAAAATTTCTTGTCAGTTAAATACCTATGATAAACTGAGGTGAGAGGAGAATCACCAAGTTTTCCCAAACATTTTTTTCTTTTACAACTAGCTTGAGTGACAAATACACGTTTGGTGATTACCACATATTTACATCCAATCAGGTTGACAGGGACTGAGATCTTGGAGCTGCTGGATCATTTCCTAAAGATGACTGTGGAAGTCAAAAGAAAAGCTGTCCTGGCAGCCCTAGGGAAACCCTTTAAACACTCAGCTTATTTCTCCACATGAAACATATTGTTCCTGACATCAGGATTCAATTTAAACAGCAGTCTGTGATCCTGCTAAAAACAAAAATGCAATACTCAGCCCTGAAAATCTATGTCATCAGTTTGCCAGACTTCCCCAAGCTTCTGCAGAAAGAGTGATTGCAGTCTTAGAGCTGAAGTCACAGACCTAATTCCAGTTCTAAACAGAGCTTCCGTTGGTCTCAACAACACTACTCCTAACTTACAATATTGTGAAAAAATATGATGTCCAGATTCGAATGCTGCATTGACTACTCATCAAAGATTGAGGCCTGAATTCTGCTTCCAGCGATTTCTACAAGTTAGTACAGTACAAGTGAGATGAGAACCAAGTTATTCAATCTCAAATAGGAACACACAGACAGTTTTTTGGGGGGTTGGGGTTTTTTTAAGGTGTGTCCCACTAACATGTCACTGTTTGTCAAGTAGCCACTGGGCACAACAGTACGAAGGAAAAGACACTGATTTCCATCCTGGACTAATTATAAATAGCAGCTAGACAGCAGAAATATCCAAAATTAAAGTCATTCAGTGATCTAAATATATCTTTTACATTAGGCAATTCCCAGCAGACTTAATGAAATATTATGCTTTTTAATGGAAATCAGATTCTGAACATCCATCAGTTCAAGCTGCACTGTCAGACAAAGATAAACAATATTGATCCCTTGGGAAAATCCAAGTGTTACACCAGCCTCCTCCAGAATGAAGCCAAATGACAGAGGAGCTCGGTAATGTCTCCTGCCCAAAAAGAAAGTTCTGCTTAAAAGGCAGCAGAACACTTTGTTTTCTAAATCTTAGTATTCTGGGAAAACTGCCTGGCCAGTGCTGGAGCCCCCCTGACCTGAACTACAAACAGGACTAGAAAAACAGCTTCAAAGAGCTCCAAAGAAGAAAAAGATTAGTATCAAATTAACTGTTTGGGGTTTTTTTAAGGAATAGTTTTCTGTTATAAAACACACAAATTTCTGAACTCTGTTTCACAAAGAAGTTTTCATTTCAACAAATCTGGTAAAGTGTCCAAATGAAATGTGTCCTCTCCCTTACTTCATTTCAGAGTCAGAATGCTTCAGGCAGATAGCATTAAAAGCCATATAAGATCAAATGGCGTAAATGTTTCTAAATTTAATTCAAACATATTTCATTCTAATAATTTCTAATGTAGATGTCACCTAATAATTTGTATTTATGTTGTATAGATTCAGCATTACACACACAAAAAATCTGAACTTAATTATTGAAATTAATTTTCCCAGTTTAATAGTTCTAAAATTTTCCACTGAACAAAAAAAAAAGGGGAGGGGAAATTTTGAGATATGACAATTTTCTTTGGAGACAACACTCTGGTTTTACAGAATTTCTAGCTGGGTTTGCCATTGCACTTGGCCATAACCATAACTTGAAACAGGAGGAGGATATTACAGGAAAGGAAGGAAGAGGAGAAGGGAGTGTAGAGAATGCATTGTAAATTGAGAACAGACCAAGACATGAGACTGGAGCTGTGGAGATGAAAAGCTCAGAAACTGAAACACAGTACAATTGTTGCAGAAGCAAGATGCCCTCCACTCTGCCAATGCTATTTTAATAACATTATTTAATAATAATTAAGGTTTCTTAGGTGGCATGATGCACAAACTGTTACTAGGACAGGAAAGGAAGACAATGCACAGATCACATGGGCTGCAAACGCTGACAGCAACATGCAAATCTTCATCCCTTCCTCACCCCCCTGGGCTCTGCATCTATGTAATGTTTTCTTAGTCTTCCACTCTCCCCTTGCTTGGCTTTAGATCATTTTGCACATCACCCTCTTCTGCTTGGAATAATCTCACAATGAAAGTTGGCACTTTCACATCACTCCTGAAGATCCATCTGCCCTGGGAAGCTTTTCAGCTGTAACAACTCACCCCGTGCTTTTGCTGCACTGTTGTAACTCCTTTCTTTGGACTTCTCAGGGGTTGTGGGGGGGACTCTGTTACTGCCTGGAATATTTATCTACCACGCAGTGATTTCTCTTCCCTATTGCCTAAGTAATAGCAACAGTCAAGAACAGGAAGGTCCCACCTGTGACTCAGCCCTACAGAGCAACAGGGAAAGATCAGTAACTGGTCACACCTTCTCCTGACAAATCTGAATAGTTCCCTTATGAACCTGAAAATATAGAGGGACTCACCTGGATTTCCTCTTGCAATAGACCAGCAGATTATCAAATAGAAAGAACATTCTCTCCTGGATGTTTCCTGCTGAGATTTTTAACAAAGTCCCTTGCAGCAAGAGCTGTGTGCAGATATCTGTCAGATTTGATCCCTGAAACATAAAAAAAGAGACATTGTTTATTTTTAACTTTAATTTGTGAGTACACAAATGCTGTTATTTTATCTGCATGCCATTAAACTGTGAAATAAATGATGCACTCTTAAGGAGGAAAGCCTCAATTTCTTAACATGGTGAAACACATCATGTTTTCTCTTACAAATACTTCTTTTGAGTTTTCATACACTACAATAAATCTCCCCCATTAAACAAATGGGGACTGTGGTTCTGAAGAAATCTTTCACTCTCAAAGCAGCTGTACTGTGAGCCTCTCAAGACCACGAGTCTTCTCTTCATACCCTGAGCTACCACTGCAAACATCACAAGTGATGCTTTAGGAAAGCTTTCTAGAAGAGTGATGGTAGCTCTGACACTGATACACATCCCTATCCACCATCTGAGAACTCCCTTCACTAGAGGGGTGTCTCTCCAGCTCTTTTGTTAGGAGGACATGCAGGTCTCTCTTTTCTGGAGTCCTTATAAGCAGTTGGCCACACAGCCATGGGCAGCAGAGGCCGAGCCCTGCACACTGTGCCATCCCAGGGACCTGAGCTGATGCTCAGACACTGCAGCCTGGGAGCAGAGCCAGAACCTGAAAAACACAGGACAGCACTCGCAAACATTTACTCCCCAAACTGTTACTCTGATTATTCCTAGGAAAAGTGATTCTACAGTTCTTTAGTTAACAAGGAAGCTGCTATTCTTTCATAGAATCAGAGAATGGTTTGGGCTGCAAGAGACCTTAAAGCCCATCTCATTCCACCCCCTGCCATGGGCAGGGACACCTTCCACTAGTCCAGGTTGCTCCAAGCCCCATCCAACCTGGCCTTGGACACTTCCAGGGATGGGGTAGCCACAGCTTCTCTGGGCAACCTGTGCCAGGGCCTCCCCACCCTCACAGAGAAGAATTTCTTTCTAATATCTAATCTACACCTGCCCTCTGTCAGTGGGAAGCCATTCCCCCTTGTCCTGACACCCTTGTAAATAGTCCATCTCCACCTCTCCTCTAAGTTCCCTTCAGGCACTGGAAGGCCACAATTAGGTCACCCTGAAGCTTCTCTTCTTCTCCAGGCTGAACAATCCCAATCCTCTCACCCTTTCCTCACAGCAGAGCTGCTCCAGCCCTCTGATCACCTCTGTGGCCTCCTCTGGACTCGCTCCAACAGGTCCATGTCTTTCCTGTGCTGGGACCCCAGACCTTTCAAAGGCTGCCATGGATGCAGCACCAATTTATGTGTTCCACATCTGCCTTTCTATACATTCTGGATAGAGTGATGCAAGAACTAGCTAGATGCAATAGTTCCATCTGCTGTCTGATATTCTTTTAGTTTTTTAATCATTTTGTGGAAAGACTTAATACATGTCCAGAAAAAGAGAACTTGTTATTTTGAAAATGACTTGTTACTGTGTCCAGGAGAAATCACTTATTTTAGAATTATGACCCCAAAAGCCTATTAGAACACACACAAATAGGAACAGAAACCAACTGAATGTGCAACAGAAAAGCATCTTCCTCACATGGTTTGCCCATGGAGAAATCAAGACTCCAGAGCACCTCAAGATCAAGTACCTTATTTTCCAAAAGACAACCAAAGACAGGAAAAGCAACAAGTACAGTGACATCAGTAACTGAAATCAATCTTTTACTGACACAAGCATCACTGGGTAAAATTATCTGACCTATTTTGTGCAGGAAGTAAAGCAAATGACTAAAACAGTTGCTTCTCACTTTAAAACCTACGAATCTTTACTTTTCCATCAGACCCATCATGATGGTATCTAAACTGTCACTGCATTTCCTGTTTGCTGTTGGCCTCCCTACTTCCCATTTAGAACATTTTGAGAGGTTTCTCAATAGTAAGAAACACAGTAAGATTTATTTGATGTTTTCAGAGACAATGCAGAATTTCTCACCTTTCTAAGTGGGACCAAGCTGCAGGGGAGGGGGGAAGGAAGGAAAGAAAAAGAAAACATCATAGCTGGTAGAACTGCAAATTACAGGCAATTATGAAGTGACTGATCAGTCTGAGCACTAACATGTATCTTCCAACTCCTGCTGTTCTGGGATGGGGGTTTTGCTCCCCATGGCACTTCAGACTTTGAGAATTAGGGGATATGTAGCAATTGTTCAGTAAAAGTAACCGAGGAGGAGCTCTGCCCACAGAAATATTAATATGTAATAGAAATGGCATATTTACTTGTTTTTTACTAAGCAAACAAAAGCACTGCATACAAAAATTGGTCTTCTTATGCATCCTTTACTTTTCTTTTCCCTTTTTTGAAACTAATCTTTGTTTCCCAGAAGGATTAACCAGAATCAAACTGACCTGACTGAAACTAATCCATAACAGAGAGCTCCAAGGGTTCTGTGCATTCCAAAAGGATCCATCTGAGCAGAGCTCACTGTGATGAGCAGAGTTCTGACTAAGCTGCAGGCCTTCAGTGGCTGCCCAGCCTGGGCTCACTTTAACACGTGCCCTCATTGCAGTGTGCCTCACAAAGAGCCCCCAGGGTGATGCCAGGACACTGACAGGATGGTTGTGCTCAAGAGGGAGATGCAGATCCGTGGGGGGAGATGTTAAAGAAAAAATGCTGAACTGAGGAAATTGCTCTGAAGAACAACTCCTGCTCTTCGTGAAGTCACAGTTCCCGCCTCTTGAGACTCTGCAGGAGGAAAATGATGCTGTTCTCCGTGCTGGAAACACTGAGGGTGGCTCTGACAGCAACAGGCTGATGAGCAGAGCAGGGATGTTCTGCTGGAGCAGTTGAAAGGAAGTGCAAAGGCACAGAAACCAGTGAAACCACTGGTCTGGTTAAAGAGACACATCAGACAAGGTGGAGCCTGTTCCCAATCACAGGCACAAGGTGACACCAACCTTCCTGTTGGGTTGCTGGCACACTCCCCACATTCAGGCTATGCGTCTTATATCTGTGGAATACTCTAAGTAAGCTGATCTTCACCTCTTTTCGACAATTTAGATCCTTGGACTGAAAAACCTGGAAGCTGTAGGCCTTGTTGCAAAGTACATATGGTATATAACCATACATACAGTGCTTCAGAATCCATATCCATGCTAACAGAAAAGGGAAACTTTCTACTTCACAGGAGAGACTGCCATCACATAAACTAAAAAT
Source organism: Corapipo altera (assembly GCF_003945725.1). Taxonomy (NCBI): domain Eukaryota; kingdom Metazoa; phylum Chordata; class Aves; order Passeriformes; family Pipridae; genus Corapipo; species Corapipo altera. The sequence goes on from NW_020884893.1 coordinate 2,106,297, forward strand.
AGGCATAAATGTGCATTATAGACTTCCTCCTACAGTCAGCTCTGCGACTTATTGTTAATTGTAACACTGTATTGTTAATCTAAAAATGTATTTAATTCAGAATTGATGCTTTCCAAAATAGAAACTAGGAACTCTTCTCATTAGGAATAAACTGTGAAACATACCTGAAAGCACTAAAAGCAGTTATTTATAAACACAGTCCTTTTTTCTAGAGTCCTAATTTGTAAGACCCCTGCACTGTGAAGACTAGACACTGTCAATCAGTTTCAAGTTTCTTCACAAATTTTCTTTTCCAATTTATTTACATTTACAAAAAAAATACCATCATGGTATTTATATTATTATATCCACCATATCTCTGTGATATATAAAGTAAGTTTTCCTTTCAACATGCCACTAGAAGAGTTTAGAAATATTCCACAGCTAACTGGGAGGGAAAAACACTTCTGTTTAGAAATTTTGAGCAGTCTGGATATCACTTTATTTGTGGCATCATGGACACTTTAATAGTCATGTTTCAGGTTGCAGAGTTCAAACCATGCCTCTTGCCTAGATGACCCAGGAGTTGTGTTGAACCTGAAATGTTTCACCGGCTTCTAAAAGTCTTGCTACATAGAACATTGTACAACTTTGCTTGCTGAGCTTGATATCCAAAAACTACACAGCTGGATATCTGGGTTGTTCTCATGTCTTGAGCTGGATGCCAAGAACATCCTTCAGGGAAAAAACAAGCAAGGTTTAAAATATACATGAAAAATAAAAAACAACCCGAAAGAGAGTCCTGGAGAGCACTCAGGAGTCCAAACATGAGGAAGCTGACATGACCCCTAACAAAATGTCCTCAGCTGGCAGTGATCAGCCCTGACACTCTGAACATCCCCCTCCCTAAAGGCCAACACCACTCTCTCTATGAGGCTGTTTAACACCACTGACTCCCCATGGTGAACCTCCCAGAGCCTTCCAGCTCCACTGACCCAAGGCCTCAGCCAAAATCATCACAAGATAAGCTGCCAATCCTCTGCACAACATCCTGACTTCCCACTATTTCTACTGGATTTTCCAGATCTCCTCTTCCCCCAAGCTTCACATTCTAGTTTTCTCCCTCTCTTATTTTTCTCCTGTCCATAGAAAATGGTTCTACCTACACAGAACCACCTACTGACAAACACATCACTAGAAACACATCTGTGAGTAAACTGGAGCAAACTCTTATCTTTTACACAGAATATCCATATGAAGTTAAGTGAAATAAGTTTCAAAGCTCCCAGAAAAACTAAAGGCTTATGGGAATGGAAAAAGAACCTTCTGTTATTTAGACCAGTCCTGATTTCATCTTCTAGATCTATTTGCCTTTCAAGGGGAATCTGATCATTTGAAATGTCAGTCCATTCTAGCCCTAACACCCTCCTCCTTCCATAATCTATTTGTTCTGCTACAAATTGTGTGCAGCCTGCACACCCAAAATAAACACCAAATTCTAAACTCCTCAGTGACGCTGCCCACACCTTCAAGAGCATTTACACATCACATAAGAAACAGAAATCCCTGTATACAGCATTAGTCACTAAATTCCAGCTTCCAGGGAGCTTGCTGATCCTGCATCCTACCTCCCATCCTTCAATGTGGGACTGCAACTGTTCAAGGGCTTCCAGTTTCTCCATCTGTCTCTTGGTCTCGTTGATATTTGTGCAGACTGTCTTCATTGCCTGCAGAGCATTCTGGACAGCTGGGTGATCGGGATGCTTAGAGGGAGTCCTCTTAGCTAATTCCTTAAAAAAGAGAGAAAACATGAAACTCAGAAGTGCTTTGTGGAAAGGTAAAAGCATTAGTGAGCAATTCTGTAGGAAACTGCCAGAACAACTGCAAATTAAAGAGAAGCTGGGGGCATGTTACTGTAGATGCTGTTCTCTGTTCTTCATCTGCACAGGTTTAACAGGAATGCTGTGAAGTAAGTGAAGTAATTGCTCATGTTAAATATGTCAAATAAAGACAGTTAAAGCCAAATACGTTTTGCTGTGTCACATGTGTTTGCTTTATGTTCACATATTTAGAAGGCTAGGGCACATGTTCTAACAGAGACAAACAAGGTCTCTGCTTCACTTGTTTCAAAGTACAACAGTCCCATTAAAACCTGTCCACTGAAAAACAGCAGAGGGAAGACTTGGGATCTGACAATATTAACCAGTTTGGCAAAAGACACAACCACTGTCAACTCACAATCATTCTTCTAGACCAACAGTACTTTACAGTCAGCCACAATCAGACAAGAATACATTAAATAAACCTAAAATAAGGCTGGTAATTTTATCTGGATACATAATATGGTGTTTAAGACCCACATTTTTAGATTGCCTGAAATATTTAACTTTCTCACTATGTTTGTTTCGCCTCAGTGTTATTTGTTTGAAGGTCCTGTGCTGCTGCATCATATCATTTTGCACAAGATACAAGAATGAGTCTGGATTTAGCCAGAAAGCCTGCACAGCACTGTGATCTGAATGTAGCTGGATTGCTTCAACCCACAGTTCCCACAGCTAAGGGCAAACACAGCCCATTGCAGATGTTGCTCATCCAAAAGAGTGCTCACAACCCCCAGATGCCTGTCATCGGTTCCAACCAGCCTTAACCCGCGGTCTGGTTTGTCTTCTGCTTCCCCACATCAGCACATTAACCTCAGCAAGTCTCTTCACCACACAGGATTTTGCCATTCTGGCATTAACTGGAAGGCCCCTGTGCTGTGCTGCCTTGCTGGGCGCTGACATGCTCTGTCTCCCGGTGTGACCCTGAGCACTGCTGGGCCCTGCCCCACCTGAGCTGCTCACACATCCTGCAGGACCAGCACTGCTCCTGAACTGACCAAACACCACCTCCAGATCACACTCCCTGGGCCCTTTAGGCTCGTGTTACATGGCCTGAGAGAGTGCAGGGCAGTGTGCTGAAGGGCAAATTCTGCTGCAGCATTAACTTACAGTGACTCTAACAGCTGCTAATCCAACAATTTCACTAATCCAGACACTGAGCTGCTAAATCAAGGAACTTTCTCTGCCCTATTGTAGATTCACAGATCTGCTCTACAAAGCTCTTCAGACAGAAGTCACCTTCAGCATGTGACAGGTTTGTGCAAACCTAGCTGTACTTTTCTACTAGCAGGAGTAACTGTAGAATAAATAGTTACACACTGAGGTGCTCAGACACCAGCACCATTGGAAGGCATATCTGAAAAGAAAAAGCTGGAGTTAAAAGCAGTACAGATTCATTTCTGTCTTTGCACAGACCCTCTCAGTGCTTTCTCCCTGCTTCCCCATACTAGTTGGAGCAAGACTTAAATCACTAGCACTAGTAAACTATCTTGAGACCCAGTGTTACAGAAGTACCACGTACTCTAACTATTCATTTATCAACTTCTCCTTTTTTTAGAGTGAAATCTGCATCTTGAGATTAAACTACTTGGCCACTGGTGCTCCTTTAAGCAACGGAAGTGACAGGTCTCATGAGAATCAACATATGGCAATGGGAGGTGCTCTCACTCCACACAGACAGATCCCGGAGACAGAAAGGCCCAAACGAATCTATGGGAATGTTGATGCTTGTCCAGTGAAATAAAGCAATTCCATTTTTTCAACAGATTCAGTATTTTGATAATTTATTCACAGCAACACTTCCTCTTTTCAGAAAATTATACAGTGGAGATTGACAGTGGTTCTTGTCAGATGGATGAGTGATGTGCTGACAGCTGGGAATCCCACTCAGAGAGAGGAGTTCATGATTTTAAACTCTGTGATACACAGAGTGAGTAACACGTATACAGGAAAAGGAGGCTTGCTGCTACAAATGTCAGTTGATACCACAAATAACATTCCCTATGGAAGTTTTTACTCTACTCTTGCTGAATAGAAGGCCAAGAAAGGTGTTGCATGTTGGAGACACCACCCTCTGCTCCATGCTTCCAATACAGAGGACTCTCAGTAAAAACCAATGAAGGTCTGCAGCTCCAGTGTCACCCACACTGCACTGGAACAGTATGGACACATCAGCACTGTCTAAATGTCCCTTTCAGAAATACCCCCAGACACAGAGAGAGATCTCTTCATTCAGAGCAGGCCCCTGCTGCGACAAACAGCATCTCCCCCACTCCATCCTGCTGCAATCCCACCCCAGGAGCAGGAGAGGAGGCCAGGAAGGGCAGGGATGGCACTGGCTGGGGCTGCCACTTGTCCCAACAGCCTAAGCATCAGAAGCACTCAGAGAACCTACCCTTTCCCAGCATGAGCCATGTGAGGACAAGTCGTGCTGCCCTGACAGTGCCACTGCCCAAAGGAGCAGAGCTCAGCACTTCCAAAACACAGGGAGGGAGCTCTGGGTACTGGTTTCTTTCAGTGACACATTTATGATGTGCAAACTCTGAGAGCATTTGACAACATTTTGAAAGGCAGCTGAGAGACAGACCAGGTGGCAAACCTTGGGTATGACTGCCCTGTCCCCCACAAAGCCCATGGACACTGCTGTCTGGAATTACTATCTCATGTATTACAACAGGTGCACTAGTAGGGCCAGGAAATGAGGTTGCTGTCACTTGCAGAAAACTATTCCTTGCAAAGAAGAAAGTTTTTCCTTGCAAAACACACTTTTCTCTCTTCTTTGTTGGGGGGAAAAAGATCTGCAAAGGTATTCTGTATCACAAGCTGGGAAAAGAGATTATCTTTGTTCTTTAAAGAATTAAGATGGAAATGGGAACTGTGTCCTCTGGGCACAGGATTTTCCCTTTATTTCATGCCTCTTTCATAGCTGTGGAGATTGACATTGTGTCACTCATAACACCTACACACAGAACACAACTCATTTTACAAAAGGAGTAACAGAGCACTCCAAGACATCTCCGTCCAGCCCTGGTGTCCTCCTGAACAGTGCCAGGAAGGACAGAAGGACGTCTGCAGCCTCTCTAATCACAAAGTCCAGGTTTGGATTATGCAGTGGAGTAAAAACATTTCCAACTGAAGTATTTCAATCTCAGATACTGTTTTAAATAGCTTAAAGCTAAAAGAGTTCCAAACATTACAGAATCTAAATATAGGAACTAAATCACAGGAAGTAAGACACATCATCTGCTCATACATTTGTCTATTTGCTGATTGTGCTGCAGAACCTCACAGAGGAAGATGCCAAGAGGTGGCAGGAGGGATGATGAGCAAACAATACAGGTGGGCAGAGGAAACAAGAGAGGGTTTTAATGTAAATGCAATTTCAGTATTTCCTAGGATAAAAGGATATTATTCTGCTTAACTGACCTTTTTTTAGGAAGTCTCTGTCACCCTTCCCCATGTCCTCCCTTGCCACACAACACTTTTTACTGCTTGTGTACTTCAAACACGCTTTGCAGCTGGAAGTTACAAGTTTCTGTATTTTAGAAATTCCTTCCTCCTATCTTTACTCTCCTGAGAACACTCAGACATGGTTTAACATGGGTTTTGTGTGATGGATGCTGCCACTGTGCCCCGGGTGGTGCAATCCCTGCTGCCAGGACTGAGCTCAGCCCAGGGCATGCACAGAGCGTGGCCACAGAGCTCCAGCCCTCAGCTCCCAGAGAGAGCAAATACAACTCATTTCTGTGCTGAGCAGTTCAAAAAGTTGTGTTACTTAACAGTTCAGCTCCAAAATGTGGTTAAAAAAACCCACCATCAACAAAAAACCCAAACCACCTTCAGTGAATATAAATATTACTGGGAGTTTCACATTTGTATTTTACAGCTTGTAATATATGCCTGTATTAAAATCTAGTTTACACTTAAACTAATCAGAAAATAAATGTTACATCAAGTTTCATCTGTGTACCTGTCAATCACATTAGTTTTTTAATTCTGCATATTTTTAAAATTTGCAATTTATGTCAATGTCTCTGCAGGGTAAATACTTGACAAGCAATGATAAATCAGATAAAATAGATTAGATTTAATGTGCCATCAAACCTACAATACATGCTAAATTAGAATGCAGCAAAAACATGTTTCCAGTTTTATAAATATTAGCAGCTATTTGTGGTTATATATAGAATGTGTGGAAGACAGCAGTATGATTTATAAATTGGCAGTGTTCCTTATAGCTCTTTAGGGCATCGACAGTTTTTAATGCTGTGCTACAGAGAGCTGGATTTAACCACACAATATCATGAATCTGAGAGCAACACCGTTTTTTTTGGGAGGGGGAAAAAGAAAAAGAAAGCCAAACCCCCAGAGATAAATATATTGAATTACGGCCAAGTAGAAAAATAGAAGGTTCTGTTTCTTGAACAGCTCTGAAAGGAATGGAGGAGGGAGAAGAGGGAGACAGGGAGTTAACCTTCCTTCATCCTGTTCTGCATCCACACCACCAGCTTCCCATCCTTCCCTTTCCAAGTCCAGGTAGTGATTCACTAAGCCTGTGTGTGCCTCACTGCTGGGCTTTCCTTTCCAAGGGGATTCTGAATCTGGTCACTGCTCTTCGCATCCAGGCTTTTCTTCCCCTCCCAGGGCCAATGACTCTTCCCCACATGAAGCAATACATAATTACTGCCCTAATCGTCCCTGGAGTTGTGTACACACCGAGATATTTTTAAAGGATCAGAGGTGGAATGTGCATTTCTGGCTGGAGTCTGAGCAATTCCTTAACAGAACAGGGCTCAGACAGGGCACAGGCCCTGGGACAGCTCTGGGCTCTCAGGAGACTCAGGGTGCTACAATCATGTGCTGCACATTCCTCCAGTGCTGGGAGGAAGGAGACAGAAGTGACTGCCTAATCCCCACCCCGATGGTGTGATTAACTCATGATCACCACTCCCCCAGGGTTTGCTTCTGGCTGACAGAAACGTTCTTTATTAAGGAAAAAAGGCTATTTTTGTTCAGAGACTGGTTTACAGAACAGCTGCTTTTGCTCTTCAGCAGTAGGGTTCAGACTAGCTGCTTGAGTCCCCCAGGTTACCTCGGGTGGGACAGAGCTGCCTTCATCCAAACCATTCTGCCGGAACACCAGGGAGTTCTCCAGCAGCACGTGCTGCTTCCGAGTGGCTCACACACTTTATGCCCTCAAGGTCTGTGCATCCTTTTGCCTCTGTTTCCTTTCCTCTTCCCAAATGACAATGCCCAGCACAGTTTTGTTTTGCTTGAGCCTGGTCCAAGCCCCTTTCTCAATTAGAAGGAAGTAATTTACTGACCAGCAAATTCTACACGAATTTTTTTGCATGCTGTCTTGAAGCAGGTAAGAACTGTATTAGGGGTAAAAAAATATTAATATCATTACCTCTCTACTTGTACAGAGATTATTAAATGCCATAGCTAGGTTGGAGTCTCAGCCTTCAAACCATATAAAAGGCTTGCAAATTAGACAAAAAGAAAGAAACCAAATTGCTTGAACTCAAAAAAACCAAAACAAAAAACAAAACCAAAAAAAACCAAACAACAAAACCCACAAAAAAACCAACAAACACACAAAAAAACCCACCACAAAACAAAACCAAAAGAAAACCCCAAACAACCAGAAAAGAACACAACCAAAAACCCAACCAAAAAAAAATAACAAAAACTGTTTACAGTCAGCCACTCCAAAGTTGCGAAGTTTGAGTTACAAAAACTGGGAAACTATAAATAGAACTGAAGTTTATCAATCACCATCATCTGAATCATTGTTCTGTCTCCACCATTTGCTAGTCAAAAAAACCCAAGTAGCTTCCTCAGAGGATGAGACAATATAAGGTCACCAGTTGCAGGATGCCATACGGTTTGGAAATTATTGTAATATACGCCCAAAGAGTGTCTGCACTTGGAGATATTCCAGCCTATTATTCCTCATTAAGTAACCCAAATCAACTCCATGCCAGATGCTATTATCCTGAAGAGGAATACTCAACTCACATAAGATATTAATAAAAAACAATAGTTCAGCATTTAAAATATGTGCCTTGTTCTACTGCTCCGGTTGACTTTCAAACACAGACAAGTCTGAATTCCATGGTGGATACCAATTTTACCAAACCTACTACTCGGCTACACTAAATATTTATGCTAAACAAGGTCATATCAAAGTTACCAGAAAATCTAGACGTTCACAAACCCTTGCTAAAAACAAAGGTAAAAGAAGAAAGTAGGCTAGCTCTGGTCTATCGCTTCTCTCATCAGTTGGAATACAACAGTATCTGTTTGCCCTGGGAATTAGATAAAATAAGATCCAATCCCCATGAATACAAAACAGCTATTTCAGGAGCAATAACTGCAGTTCAGTAGCAAAGGGAGAGCAAACACTTAAATTGAGGGTTGTGCTATTTTTAAATCTATCTTTTTTTAGAGCTCCATTTTCCTGGTCCCCATGAACAGAACACGACTGTATTTTCCCCGAGCTGTTCTAATGTCTGAGACATTTGTGTCCACACCGGTAATTTTGTGCTAGAAAGTATCAAACAAGTCTTGAACAGGACACAGTTTATTCACTATGAATTCACTACCCTTGAGAATCACAATCCACCACACTCTTTAATGGTCACTGGTACTTTCTGAGCTGAACAACCTCTAGTCATGGCATAATGTCACTGACTGAGGCAGATTTGCTGCCTAATCAAAACCTAATTCCTCTCAGTATTTTCTAAAAGCTTGTATTTCCTGTCCAGGAAATTTCAAGTGGTGAACAGTGTGTCATTTCTATCGGCCTGGATACAAAAAGAAACCCATAGAAGAATGGGATGCAGCATCAGGAGACTCTTGGTCAGAGCTTTTGCTGGAAGATCTGCCCTAGAGTGGCACCAAGGAATGGGAAAAGTTAAGCTGAAGAACACCAAAATGTCATTGCATCAATGATGCTGCTACCTTGTAATCAAAGGTGTGCATTTCTTTTAGGTGTGTTTCTGTAGTCAGTATTCTCATGGGATTTGAGTAAAAGCCCTGAAATTTCAGAGGAATTTGTATTATTGGCAGCTTTTGTCATTCTAGTATTTTGAAGAGCCTTTAGAACAGCATAGAAACTTCAATTTGCCAGTCAAGCTCCTGTCAACAGACAGAAGGGTCTACAGATTATCCAAACTGATAGAAGCCTAGCACTCAATCATGCTTCCCAAAGATCTTAAAAATTAAGCAGGTCTAATTAGCAATGGGTGATTCAGCAACACAGCAATACTAAAAAGAGAAAAAGCAGAGGCACTGAGGTGCAGAAGTAATGGAGGAAGTTCCCTAAGACAGCCATGCACGTGCATGGCTTAGAGCAGAGATCCCCAAACCATGCTCAAGAGATGACTGATGGTCTCTACTCTGCAGGGTCAGACCTGACACAGGAAACTACACTGACTTCAGAGCTACCACCAGCTCATCAAGGACACAGAGCAAAAGGTAAGAAATATGGGGTGCTAACAGTGATTTCTTGATTTCATCCAAAAAGTTCAGGATAAAACTGCTCAAAGATTGCTTTTAGATAACTGTGTAGGCAACAGAATGACTCCACCTGTAGGAAAGACATGCTTTGAAAATCTGGCTCTGAAAGCTGCAGTTGGATGGAAATAAATCATTTAAATATTTATCAGATGAAACAAGTAATTTACAGTTTTCAGTGGAACAGCAGATGAGTACTGAGCCAAACAGCTCGTACCTACAAAACCCCTTCACCTGGGGAGGGGAAGGGCACAGCACTGCAACAGCTGTACAGGACACAGGTGGTTCATGTGCTCAGCCTGGGACCAAGAGCACCAGCTCAGCACAGAGCTCTTACTTTCTTCCAGAACTCAGGAAGGGACCTTTCTTTCCAAGTGTGAGTGAAGCTCCTCCTTTATTTAATTAATTTCCTTTTAGTAGATGCAGTGTTACTCTGGCTGAGGAAGGGACTGACATCACAGAACACTGATGGCTGTCAGCCACAGAGTGTCCACAAGGCCACTGGTGCTGCCAGCTCTCCCAAAAACTGCTTTCTCCTTTTCCCTCTCCTTGTCCTGACCTGGAGGGATGAGAGGCAACTTAGCTCTCTTCAGGTCTTTTATTCTTTAGCTGCTATGGTAAGAACACCAACACGGGGGCCAATTACTGCCACTTACAGTCCTCATTTCCGCAATCACACCCATCCACTGGGAATCCTCTGAGACAACCAAACAGTTTTCAAACAAGCTGACGAACAGCTGTCAGATGATACAGGATTTTGATCATTACTGACCTAAACACACTCAAAGTAGACACATTGTGATGAAAGACACATCCAGTTTAGAGTCCCCAGAGCCACCCAATCCCTCAGAACGTTGGCACGATTCTGGCTGAACAAAGCTTTACAGGAAGTGGCTGAAATAGCCCTCACAAGCCTTAGTAACATCTGAAGAGAACTCAAGTCAAAAGACCCTGTCTGGTCTACCCAGACCATTATAGGATTTAGCACCCACCCTGTTAGCATCAGGCACCTTTTCACCTGCACCCATAAAAAACCACTTTCTTCAGAGACGATCCAACCTTCAGGAAAGCAGTAGGAGCAACAAAAGTCAGGGCTAAAAAAATGCAGAATCATTCAAAGAATAAAACAACCATCTGGAGAAATACTTTCTTTGGTTTACCTTAAGCAGAAGTGGATATTTGCAAATTCTCTGAATTGGAGTCAGCAGATAACCCTCCAGTGGAATGTCTGTCGTCTTTCTGCCTCCCAAAAGCATACAACCCTATAATCAAAAAAGGGAAGAAATGTTACCTCAGACACAAAGCTTTCAGGTGCTCTTTGACACGATTTTGTATTCCTATAACATGCATTAAAGTCACAAAACACTTTGTCAAACCTAAGGTACAGGAAATGGCACTTCATTTATCACTGACACAGAGCCATCAACCCTGCAGGCATCAAGAGAAGAAAACTGTGGATAACAAGGCTGTGCAGAAAGGTATCATCTCAGAGAAATATTATACAGCTGGTGGCTCAAAAAATGTCATAACAGAACAATGGCAATCAGCAAACCTGGATGCATCATTACCTGAAAGAATCCAACCTACTCCCACAACTGGTATGACCATTTGGTTTTGTTCACTAGTTTTACACTATTGGTCCAGCAAACTCTTGAAGGCTAAAATAAAGCCTACTAACTAGCAATCATGTCATTAATTCTAGTCCATTCCCTATGTCTGAAGGAAACTGAACTGGAATTGGAACAAATGACTCATCTGCATCACATCCACCAATTCTCTGGCAAAACATTATGCCTGAGCACAGCTGGACAAACAGCCTGGGTGCACTGGCTGCCTAAACCAGCACACGTGAGCCTCCCAACAGATTATGGACATTCATGTCTCAGGATTAACATAAAGGGGAGTGTAAGAATTGGGTACAGCACTGGGAAAAAAACCCCACATTTAATAGTCCTTGATCTGTCCTTATTTTGTTGCTATTGGCTGCTGCCAGAGACAGGTAGTGGATTCAGAAAGACTTCAAATCTACTTCAGATAAACTAGTCCACACTCCTATGTTCAATCATGAATATGGACTTTGCTCCAAAAATCACCCCAGCTGCCAACCTGTCCTGTCCACAGAAGCTGAAGTTAAATGCAGTTCAACCAAAAAGGGTCTGCTTTGGGGCATCACCAGTAACATTTTCCCCTGTGAAATGTGTGCTGTGGCTCAGACACATTCTGAAGTTTAGTGGGTTTTTGGCTGTAGTTCAACAATCCTTCTCTTCAAGGAATGTTCACAGACATCATACATAAAATCCCATTAGTCCTAACTGGTATTTTTACAGACAATTGTCTGTAAAATAACCCCTCCCCAGGCTATTCTAGATCTCTGGCGTTGGCTACCAGCTCACAATGCTCCCTGTCCAATTTTCCAAGTCTCGAGTGATTCAGTCCTTCCCATCTCTTCTTTCAGCCCTCTCTCAAGCTCTGGGCTCAAAACTGCCCTTTAACACTTACTGATTTTTCAAACACATTCCCACATTTTCTGCTTCAGCAGCTGTGAGGGGGCAATCAGGCCAAATCTACCCTCACAAGCAAAGCTTTGTATCTTAACACTGCCTTCCCTGCACAGTGGCATTACAGCCGTGGCTTTAGGAGGCAGTGGAGAAGGGAAGGCAGGCCTGGAAGAAATTACAGCAGCCACAGCAAAGTAGACACTTCAGTGCAGCCTCTCTTCCCATATTTACTGCTATTTTAAGACTCTCTTGGATTCAGGTGCTGCAGCAACCCACAGCAGACAGTGTGACATCTTCTGTGTGCCTTGTAATCAGCTTGCCAGCTGCTGCCAGTAACAGACAGGAGGCTTTGTCAATCCACTGGATGTGGAGAACGTTCTGAATGTTGGGAAGGACGGTGTCTACAGTACTTTTTTCTCCTCTTTCTCATTAGTTTCCCCCAACAGAAGCATCCAAAGAACCCATGAACAAGGAAAGGGTCATTTGATGACTCAGAGTAATGGCTTAACAAGGTTTATTAAAACTCAGACATGACAAAGAGACTCTGCCTACCCATCAGCATGAGGGCTTGTCCCTGCTGCTCCCTCTGAGGCCTGTATTTTGTGGCTAAAGGAATGCTCTGGCCCTGCTTGCGACTGACATTTATGCAGAAGTTTTCTTTTGCTGTACTAAATTGGGAAAGACCAGACCTTTGGCAAAAGTCTGAAAGAAGAGCAGAAGGACAAGCAGAAAGAAGAGCAGGTCCTTGGCAAAAAGACAGCCTTTTACTTCACAGAGTTTAGTAGAAAAAAAGTTGATGTGCCTCACCTATGTGCCAACCCCATTCCAGATGCCATGCATCCATGGGCAAGAAAACAAGACATTCAAAAATCAAGCAGAACGGGGGTGAAAGTAAGGAGGAGAAACAACCAAGAAAAGAAAGAAAAATAAGGAATGTTGGGCAGAAGGCACCATCCACTGGTTGTTTCTCCTCCCAACACAGACTCTTAAAAGGCATTTGAAGGCTGCATGGCCATAGTCCCTCCCAGTGTAGATCCACCATGGCTTGGATGGGGAGTTGGGTCACTTTTGATATGAGCAGGAACGATGCAGTCAAAACAATTCATCCAGATTACATTTCCTGCCCACAACTGGACTCATGGGGAAAAGCGTGTCAGAAGCAGGTCACATTTTTCTGGTGAGCCTGCAGATGGTGAACTGGTTAGAGAACTGAGCAGGGAATCAAATCCAATGGGAATTAGCCTCAGTCCTGCTGCTGACTTATTGCATTACTCTATTAACAATCTGTGCTCATTTTTTCTGTTGCTTCTTAATAAAAAAAAACATTAAAAAAAAAATCTTCCCTGTTTCCCCTGCAATCACTAACACCAGAGGGGTGCTCAGTTCTGTGCCTCAGCTCACCAGTTACCTCAATGCCCATCCACCTTGAGTGCTCCATACCTGGAATGGATCCTACCTGCAAAATGCCCAGCATTCCCGGGATACCAAAGGGTTATTATGAGTACAGGGCATAGTCAGATCGTTAAGTCAAGAGTGCTAGAGAAGGTGCTTACCAGGAGGAATGTTCTCACTGTTGGGATCTTGTTCAACTCCATCAGCAGTCTGAGTGCTTTCTCGTGGTTGCTGCAGTACTCCTCGTACACAAAGAATTTGTCTTTCTGCAGGGAAAAACAGAGGAACTTATTGACTCAGACACAACTTGAGAGGATATTTTCCACAGTCTGATACCAAATTCTTTACAAACAGGGGTGCACTCCAAGTGGTATTAGGGTTGGAGTTTTCATGAAGCATGTGACACTCCTCTAATGTGAATAATGTATACAGGTGTTCCACCAACTCCTGGCTTAACTCTGCTGTAACTCAACAGAAGCTTTCTGAGCACTGAGACTTCCAGCACTTTTCCTCTTAACACATCACTGAGATCACAGATACTCTTTGCTGAAAGGAGGGATTTTGCTATTTCAGGGGTTCTTGTATGTGTGTTAGGATGTTCCATGAGAGTAACCAGCAGCAAAGAAAAGCCAGGAGCAAGAGGGATGATGTTTCTGAGCTGTGCTGACCACTCCTAAAGGAGGAAGAAACACAGGTGGCTGGGAAGAACCAAGGCCTGGAAGAAGCTCAGAGACCTGGAGGGGAACTATAACACAAAGCAAGCAGCTGGAAACTCCCTGCCTTTCAGGGGTGAGGGTCAAGCCCCAGTGAGTTGGTTGGTTCACTCTGTGTTCTGAAACAAGTGGCAGACAACACCAAACAGCTGTCAATAATAGTTTCCCTATCTGGAAGAATTTCATGAAACACACACAAAATAACCAGCACATTTAAAGAAAGGGAAAGGCAGCTTCAGAACTAGATTGAGGTACTACTTACACGGGGACATGTCACAGCCACCAGCACATGCTGGAAGGAAATCCCCTGCTAAGTAATGAGGGTCAGCTGGCAGGTCAGGGGCAGCAAGTTCTGCTCTACTGAGCTCCAGATTCAAAGACAGTGCAACATCTTCTATCTAAAATGATCAGAGATGCAAACACCAGGTATCTGGAAACACTGGAGTGATTCAAAAAAGGAGTAACAACTATTTCCATGCCTGAGCAGATGAGGCAAGAGGTGAGCTGATCCTCTCAAGGCTGGTGGGACTGGCTGAACTTTCAGCAGCGACATTCTGGGGTTCCAGTATTGCATCCACCAGGATAAAAAGGGGGTCATAACAGTGTAGTAGGCTTTAGGCAGGTTGAACAATTCAGAAGCCAAAAAATCCCCTCATTTTTTGGGTGTTTCTCACAATAGCAGTTTATTTTCTGCATTTAGCCACAATGCAGTGCCATACAGAGCACGCAGACAGGCTACTTTGCATATCAGAAGTCATTTCAGTGCAATAGTGTGGAACTCTGTCAGGGGTAGTATGTGAGGCCTTCCAGAGCTACACCTCAAGGGCACCAAGCCATGCAGCCAATCCACTCCATAGTTTGCTGTTGCATTCACATCAGGATCCCGGTCTGAAAACATTCTACCCGGACCTCTCCATCTCCCCAGAACTTAGAAGTTAATTTTTTTGAGTTTTGATTTGGTTCCTAGCACTCCTAAGCCTTCCTGAGTTAGCTGAAGATCTCTCCACCACCTAACTACTTTTAAGATAGCTCACACTGATCCAAGCAAAAAACTACTGCCAACTGAAGGAGTTCTGTAACATGAATCCATGGGAATACAGCTGCACTCCCTGGGTATTCCCTTTGCTATTGTCATATGGAAAAGAAATTGAGTTAATGTTAGTTGAAGAGAATTTGACATTCTAGTCAGATGCTCAGAGGTAGAGGTACATGCACAGAGACTGTAAAACACTTTTGGGTTTGGTTTATCACTAATCTGATGAATTGTGTTCCCCTCCTTGTACTTCCAAAGAAAGAACTGAGAATAAATATATGTATGTCCAAACACAAGAACAATAGTACAAAGCAAATAAAACAGCAGCCACAAAGGGTAGGGTGCAAAGAGTTGGAATGCACATGTGCAAAGCTTTTATCCTTCACAGGCAGCTGTTCAGCTGCTACTGGGAATACTGGGAATACTGGAAAGCTGCAGAGAAACAAAGGCTCTGGTCACCAGATGCAGGAAAAGGCAGGGCTGGATGCACAACACAATAGAAAAAAGTCGATAGGATTGTTGTCAACCATAAAAACTAGAGTTACAGAATAAGACAGATATCCAAGTCTCTCCCACATTTCCTCCTCTCAGCTCCAAGGAAGCACACAAGCACCACGCTCGAAACTAAAAATAGAGCCATTAACACGACAGCATCCACTACATCAGTGCACACAAAATGTCACTGCCCAGGTTTCTGACTGCAGATCTGAGTGCCTAGAGTTTGGGAGGTTATATTTAGATCATGACAAAATCCCTCTGCCAAAGCTCGAGGCAGCACAATAATTGCACACACACCAGAGCCCTCCCCTCAGCCCTCCCCAGCTGTGCCGCACGCTGGCGACCCACAAATATGAGAACTATGCTGGAAATGACTCAGTGGTTCAAGTGTTTAATTTCCTCCCTGGGTGATAGTCAGTCCTGGGCTCTCCCCTTGCCTGGGGAGGAAATTATCAGTTACCTAATTACAGATGTTAGCTCAGGAATTCTGAACCTGCAGTTACTCTGGGTTAAAGTGCAATTATGGTCAGAGACGAGCCCGCATAAAAATGGCACCTTCTTACTCAGCAAATCTACTGGACACACAGCAAGACCTCCTGATTTTGGTAAGTCTGTACTGTTCTTTGTTTGGTTAAAATAAATCTTTAACCAATAGTCTGTTCTCCCAATATGTTATTTTGGGTCCATTAGAACTGCCCACAAATTAGTACAAATTTGAAAACAGTTTTGACTAGAAAAAGACAAGTAAGCCATTTGGAAAACTGTAACCATTTTATTTGGACATATTTTTAACAAGGCATGGCATTTTCTTGTTTCAAAGCAGGCTGAAACCAACTTTGTCAACATGAAAAACCCAAACAGAAGACATAATTCTCAACAAAACAAGATCCCTGATGACTTAGACAGTAAAACTGATCACTCATGCAACACTGCTCCTAAAAAATTAGCATAAAACACATTTCCCTTGAACAAATTTCTAGCTAATATGTTACCAAACCTCTGGCAACATCAGAAAGGAAGGATCTGGGAATTCCCTGCCCTCCTGCTCCACAGTCCCATGTTTTCCTGACCTGCACAGCTGAGCTGTGGTCACTGCACAGTCAGTGGATGTGCTCTCCCTTCCTTGACTGTTCCTTACTCAGACTAGAGGTTCCACACTGCTCCTAACGGTATTCCTACATTTCCTTAAGGAAATTACGGATGAGACCAGCTTTTTCCATATATTCTGAATTAAATACATGTTCTACTTCCACGTGCATAAGCTGATTCTCCCCAGGGGGACCATGGAACAGTTGGGGTGCCCATTATTGGCACTGCACTCCACAGACAGCGACGTGAGCTCCTCTCAGGCACACTGACTATCAGAAGACCAATTCTCACCAGCACTCACTCCTGTGCATTGCAGTTTCATAATTCCTGTATCGCTTCACGTTGGATAGGTAAGGAATATTCCATAATTATAATTTATAATTATAATTTAATAGTAGTAAATGAAAAATGGTATGTTTGTATACAAGAAAACGGTGACAGTGACTAAATATCTCAGGCCTTGCACTCAGTCCAACAACTGGAAGTAAACATTTTGGGTTTTTCAGCACCACTTCAACCCAGCAGCCAATATGACAGCATCACCCTCTAGTTCTGACAGCCTCCCTAATGAATATTAATATATTAATACAGTATATCTTGTTCATAGCCAATGATTTCAGTGGGTGGTCAAGGCTTTAACTGAGGTCACCAGTAAGTTTTTCAGCAGCTGACAGTCATTTCTCACATCTGATACAATTCTGGGGCATAGCCTCAGTATCCCACTTTCCGATACTATTCTAATAATTGTCACAGCATAAATAAAAATTAAATGAGGAGGGTAGTTGGTAAAGCTCCAAGTAATGAATGGCTGTATAACTGCTGCCCACTCAAACCTGATGAACTGTGAAAGCATGAATTTTGATTATGAAAGCCTAATAGAACACGTTTTGATAGGAAATGGGCCTGTGGCTTAATGGAGTTAATAAGAATTTGAAGAAATGGCTATTATGTACTTGCTTTCTAATTTTCAGCCATCTCAGGAGGGCTGCTCCAAGTGAAAAAAAATGTGCAATTTCTAATTATGTTACATGTAAATTAGGTAACTTTGCATTTAAATTAGTCCAGCCTGTAACTCAGTGTATGGAATTGGTCTTGCAAACACAGTCTGCTCTGTACACACGTCAGGCAAGAGGAGGGCACACGGATGTGACTGAAATCAGGCCAAGCGAGAAACAAACCCAAAATCTACCACAGGAACAATTCCACAGCATAAGAAACAAATGACAAGGAGAGAGGCAGTGCAGGATCAGCAGCTGCAATTGCAGGGTCCCCGTTGTGGGTCTGTGTTCTCCTGGATCAGGGAGCAGCAGCTCAGAGCAGATGAGGATGGACACAAGATCATGTCATGGCTGTACAGCAGAACAAGAACCAGCTGTCAGGCACAAAGCCAGAGGATACCAAAGTAACTCACCAAAATGTCCTAAATTACCTGGCAGAGTGAATTTGTGTCTTAGAAATGCTTCCCCTTCTGTGTCTGGCATCCTGAGCCTGCAGTAGGAGTTCAAAAGCCACACTGGATCTACTTTGGAGCTACAGAGTGCAGGTACTCATTTGTTCCATGCTCAAAGGCTGGGTGTTGTAACTTGTGCTTCATTTCAGCAAGATAAACCCTCTCGCACTGCCTTTCATTTACAAACAAACATATGCACAGACACCAACTACTGTAAATTATGTACTGTCCTCTGGGTTTAATTTTTACCTTTATGGGTTTCAATTTTTTAAAATTTTACAATACACACAATAATTCTTCATTTACTTGAAATTAAGCTGTTTTTTTGAAACATTTGGGACCAAAGCAGACAAATTCTCAGCAATAAAATGTGATCAGCTGGGTGAGAAAAAAAGGAAAAAAATTCAATGGGAAAAGGAAGAGTTTCTAAAAATACATCGTTGTTTAGCTGAGTTTGATGTGGTGTCCATTGTTCTAATTCACAAGTTCTCATTCACAAATTTTTTCCCACCCTACCTACAACCTTCATACAACACACATTGTCACAGTATTGCTACAAGCCTTAGAGATTAGGATTTACTGAGGGGCAAGAGACCTCATGACAGGAAACTGCATTTGCAGATAGCATTAAGTCATTGTACTTACAAATTTTAAGAAAACATTTCCCAGTTCATGCTGAGACTGAGGTTCTGGTTGTAAACAAAATTCCAGGGCAGCCAGGAACTCCTTGTGAACACCAAGAATGTCTTCAATGTTAGAAAATAAGATCTGAAATATAACAAGAAAAACATTGCTAGCTTTTAATACATCTCAGAGTGCTTGGTTGAGTAGTAGCACCAAAATATTGTGGCTCTAGACTTGCCATGATAAGATGCAAAGCACAGACAGGGACTTGTGCAGAGTGAAATACACCATATTTGCCTCTTTCCTGGCCCTCAATGGAAATCTTTATTGCTCCTGAAGCACCTGCTGTAAATGAAGGTTATCTTTTCAGACCCCTCAGCATGATGAATGCGAGCAACCTCCTTCAAGTCTAGAGAAAATTTCCTATGAGAAATTTAGATGGAGCCACAAGGACCAAACTCACTTTGCAGGACACAGAAGCAGGGAGTCGTTTGCCTTTCCTTCCCATGCATCAGAAATCCCTTCCTGGAAGGAAGGGACTCAAAGCTCTTACACACAAAGGTGTACCCATAAATAGGGGATGAAATCTCTGCCACATGGGAAGCAGCATTTCACTGACCCAAGAAAAGAACAGTGTACAATCCTCCCAAACCTCAAGAGCAGCATCTTAGAGCTCCCTTTCACTGACCTCGGTGATTCCAAAGGTACATGTACAGGGAGAGAGGTCCCTGGTTCAGCCCTGTACTGAAAGGTAATTGTGACAGTTATGTGATCCCTGGGACTGGAATATACGTGTGCTAAGGAGAATAAACTGCCAGGGTGAAAGCTGCTACAAACACAATAAATTTATAGGTCTTAATCGTTTTCATACAAAATAGAAGGAAGTGTGAATCCACATGTAGGAGATGGAATGGTACCTACAGAGGGGGAGAAGTCCTGATGTACAGTGACAGCCACCAGTACTGGTAGCCACTGCAGGGAAGCCTGAAAGGGCAGAGGAAATCCTGGAGTCTGCAGTGACACACACATTGCAGACGATGTTTCTCCCACTTCGCTTTAATTACAACACTTGCAAAGAGAAGATCTGCAGTGCAGTCAAACCAGCTTTTACTTTGGAAGAAAACTCGCCAGTCTGGCTCAGAGAGTGGGAGACAATTCTCTGAACCCCAAAGCCTGCAGCCTGGCAGAGCCAGCCTTCATCTTCCTGGCATTTGGTGTGGGAAGTGATCGAGCCTAACATCCTCCAAATGATTCCCAAAATGCCTCCCCTAACACTAAATGCTTCAGCTTTATGCATTGGAATTTATTCACTGGACGTGACACTGACTCAACCTGGTGGCTGATGATGTGGCAGCAATTCAGAGGAACAATAATCTGCAAATTAAGTCTAGTCATAGGAATGAAACCTCAATTCCTGGTTTATAACCAGTTTCTCTCTGGTTTAGCAGGGGTAGACTAGAGCACGAATTCAAGGAGCAGGTACCCAGGTTCAGCTCTCTACCTCCTGTTATTCAAGGATGGAGAGAATATTTCTCTCAAACTCCTGTAAGCTGGATGTGTGTGCAGAGCAAAGCCTGTTGCATGTCCCTTGTCTTTGCTCCCCTCTCCCTTCAGGAATGCTGAGACATGTAGTATGCACCATCATTAATGCATGCTTGTGCCTCAGAGCTCCTTTCTAGCCCTCAATAAACTAAAATATTCCAATGCACTGAATTTGCACTGATGGGCTCTGAAGCCAAGCAAAGGCCAGGGAGCTACAAACCTGCTCCCAGAAAACTTCCTGCACTAATTCAAGCAGAGCCTACAATGGTTCTGTCACATGGTTGGAAGTGATGTGATGACAGGGCAGCCCCTGCCTGCATGGCTTTGCCAGAAGCTGTGCCAAAAGGGGATTAACAAGCAAGAGGAAAACATCTGTCAGGGATGATTTTATCCTTCAGGAGCAGCCTTCGGGGGGTGTTTTTTTGATCCAAGAAGTATCTGTGCAATCTAATGAGTTCTCTGGTGAACAGCAGAGCTCTGCTTGCAGCAGAATTTGCAGACAAGAGTCACTTGAAAATCAGGGCAGCAGACAGACCTTGACTGCACGTGCTCCTGTGTCTAAGGCAGTTCCCACCCTTGTGCCCACCTTCCCATTGTACTGCCTTCAACCTGCTGTATCAGGGAGGTGACAGCACAGTACCAACAGATCAGGAGAGTTATTCCCACATGAGGCAGCATATAAACTAAAACCAATTTTTCTGGTTTGATGTTGCTGCAGCTGTTAATCACTGGAGAATTTGCAAAATCTGGGCCTGGCACAGGACTCAGTGTAGCCCTTCTGGAAGGGGCTACAGTGGCCAAAGATTACTGAAATCTCCCATGCTTAGCTCCAGCTGTAGGAGAAACCTGCAAAAATAATAGTGGGAACAATAACCCAAATTAGCCTCAAGAGCACTTTCTCCTTTTGCTCAGAGGTGAGTGACTGCCAGAATACCCTGTATTTTCCTCTAGACATTTCTGCTGCATGAAGAAAGGGAGGAAAAGACAGGTTTCTCCTTACATGAGCTGCCAAACCATTTTTACAGTCTCTGCTACCTCACAGCTCTCTGGTGACTTGAGACACATAATATCAGCAGGGAGATTATTAGAAGTCCCAACACCACCTTGCTTTTCCCATGTCTACCAGTAAGAAAGGAGAAAAAAAGGAGGGGAAAAAAAGTACGAATATCTTCCAACTGCAGGAAAAACTATTAAATTATTTGGCATAGTGGGAGATGGAGGGTGGAAAGAGGAGATAATATTGAATATATTCCTCTGATCAGAAAAACTGTGACTTTCTCATTCTATTTCACCAGCAATAGGTATAGGCCCTTTATTACTGAAGAGAAGCTCTGTTACTGAAGGCTGGGCATTGTAATAACAAGAATAAATGAGGTCTCACAGTGGTCTGAAAAAGACCCCCCAAGCACTTCAAGAATGACACAAAAATGAATTGGTACTTCCCCAGAGAAGTGTGAAGAAACTTCAAATACAAATACATTTAAATCAGCAAAGAAAATATGCATTCTTCTGCACAGGCTTTGTGGGCACTGTATCTGATTATATGGCAGTCATAATTAATATTCATTTTGATAATACATGAATAATGATAGGATAATAATTTTCATCATCACCTGCAGCTGCTTGCCAAATTGGCAAATAGTTGTGTAGTTTTATTTGCAAGCAGACTCACTTTTTGCACACAAGATCTATTGTCACTAATCACTTGTCTACTTTTTCTTCAGCCAGCCCCGAATTTACTTCAGACACTGGATGGTGAGTTTTAGAGGACTGGGGATTTCCAATTTTGTAGACAGCAAGAGGCTGAGCTCCACAAAGCTGCCATCAGTCTTGCTCCCAGCCCCTTCTGATGCCAGCCAGCCAACAGCACTCCTTGCTGGCCTCACAGGCAGAGCAGGGCTGGAGCACCTGGGACAGCCAGGGAATACGGGGCCAGGGAACGCAGGAAGCAGCACTGCCTGGTGTAACACCTCCTGCTGCTGCCCTGCTCCCACAGGTGTACAGGGCAAAGCTCCTGCTGCTGGAGGAGCTTCAGGACCAAAGGCAGGCCCAGTAACCAGCCTGCAGTGGCAAATGAACTGCACTGTACCACTCATCAGCAGGGTTCACCTGCATGAGTGTACAAGCAGGGCTTTGCTTTCACACATGTACCAGGTGAGGTTTTAAGCCAAATTACTACAAGGAAGTGTTGCTTATATTTATGAGCATAATGAACAAGGTCCTCTGTGACCATGGGCACTAGAGAGGTCAGTACCTCACAGTTCTGTTTCCATGCCCCTTATCTCTTTCCAGTGCAAATTTCATGCAGGAACCTCCTCACACAAGGGTCTCGCACTACTTACTCCTCCCACAAGAACCCAAATTCCTTTCCACTAGAACACAAAGCATTCCTGCCTCCTTTTCACAAGCCCTATCAATTTTAGAGTAGTAGAAGAGAGCAGATATGAATTGGTTAACTGAACACTGTCAGGCAAAATGGACAAGGACTGTGCATTCCCTGCCTTTCCTCTCAGAGACACTGAAATGGCCTCTCTGTCCTCTACTCACCATTTCACAAATCTTGCCAAAAGTTAGTATCTCTGACAACACTGCACTGTTGTCAAATTTTACTGAAATTAGCTGGTGAGATGAAAAATTGCTGGAAGATGACAGCTATAAGAATGGGAAAACAGATTGACAGATAAACTGTCAACATGAGCTCTTTCCCTTAGGGAACCAGCTTAATAATAAGCATCAATATGACAAGAGGGTATTTGATATTCATATCCCTGAACCTGGCCTTTCATTGCATATTATCTTCCCTACCAAGAAAATGAGGAAGACAGAAGAAATACCTTAACATTCTCCTCTGTTATGTACTTCTCAGCTTTGTCCACAGCATTCTGGCGGATCCGGTGAAGAAATGCCTGCAGAGATAAAAAAAGATTCTGTTTAAATGGCTTGATACAGTTTGATTTCACTAGTTTACATCCTGTAGGTTTCCATCAACACAGTGTGGCTGATTACCTTTAAGACCTAAAGAATGCAAACATTTTACCAGCTCCCCATCACAGATGGGAGGGCTGCAGACAGGCACCACCAAAGACATTTCCTACAACGCTGTTGGGCTTTGCCTGGCAATAAACGTCTTCCCTTTGTTGAAACTTTTAGACTTAATTATCTTTTACTACCAGCAGACTGCAGCAGGGTCCATTTGCTCTTTCTTTGAAGGTTCCCCTGTCTCTGGGATGCAGCTGTGCCCAAGCACAGTGAGACGTGTGTCAGCAAAGGACTGCAAAGAACAACAAAGGGACATTCACACTGCTGGAACTGAGGCACATCAGAGCCTTGAGCTGGGGCTACAGATGATTTCAACAACCTCAGTATGTGGAGCAGGGAAATGGAAATCACCAGACAGTGCCTGGGATACATTATCCTGTTCACTCTATTTCATTTGGTTAAACATAGACAAAACAACACTGGAACTTTTCACTTAGGTCAGGCTTCCCCTTCCCTCAGCTCTGCAGCCAAGTCAATAAAAAGCTCCAGGCCAGATACAAATGGACAGTGATCCGAATATCAGCTTGTAAAGCATAACTCTGGCTATAGGACCTACTTGCATGTGCACTGAACATACCCACAACATATTTGAGTCAGTGAGAAGGGTTTAGCAAAGAACACTGCAAGGGATTTCTACCTCAAGGCTCCACTGGTTTAGCAACTGTTGGCTAAAGGGCACTTCTGAACTGAGAGCAAAGAATTTTGTTTTCCACAGGCATCAGCAGAGATGCAAATACCTGCAGGTGAGACTGAAGGGAAGCTGGAGAGGACAGAATCTGCTGCAATAAACTACATGACCTGTGCACAGAAAGGCAGAGGGTTTTCCTCTCTGTTCTTCTCAGTGGTTTCTAACTTGCCTCCCACACAAAGCAGTGAGCCCTGGGGAGTGCTGTGAACAAGGATGAAAGGAACTTTTCTTACCCACCTGACACAGCAAGGGGAAGCGGGTCATGTCTCTGTATTTATGGCACAAAGCAGCTTTGTTACAGCTTGATAATAAAAGGCTTTTAAAAGTTGAACTATTCCTGAGCAATGTCCATGTCAGCTGGTGCATACTCAGCTTTTGCTTTTTGCCTTTGGCTTGTTGGGATTGGCAGCAGCCTACAACCTGATAAGAAGTGATGTCACTGGACCAAACCTGGAGCTTGTGGAATGCTTCTGCCTCTGGTGTTTTGTTTGGAAGACACTGAACATGTCCTTCTGCCTGACTTCCAGCATTAACAGGGGCACATCTCTGTTCCTGCTTAGCCATGGCTCTCTGTCACTTATAAGCCATTTACACTTTATAGGACAGGCACCAATAAAAGTAAGATTAATTAATGAGGCACAGAGACCCTACATTTGAGTTTGGCTCTGGATTTTCAACATGCTTTTGAATAAATTTCAAGGACTATAACCATGTTGCTCTTCTTGTATTGCTAAACAGGAAGGAGATCTTGTCTAGATTCCAGCTAGATATGGAGAGCTTGGAGGAGACTGTGTGGACTAAGGAGTCTGAAGAACAGATTCCTGCATTAAAGGGACAGGACACAGGTGCCAGCAGCAGAAGAGGCTTTTTACAAGAAGCAGCCAGTCCACCTTGCCAACAATGGGGCCAGGAACCCAGGCAGGGAACTGGCTGAGGTGAAGTGTTTGGTGGTGACTGATGACAGGAGGGTTGGCAGGAATAGCTGCTGCCCTCCCACTTCAGTGTGGGGGGAAACAGTAGAGCATTAATAATCAGGCATCTGAGTTATTCAAGGTAGCACATCACACTAAAGTCACTCATTGTCAAAACATAAGCCAGGTAGAGGTTTTTCCTTGCTTTAATCACGTCTCTGTTTGGACACAAAAAATCCAATTGGAATGATCAATTAATCTACACAATTAGCAGCTCCACTGGTGACTAATAGTTACCTGTACATCAGTCCCAGTATGATGGGTCTAATAATAGACAGCTGTATACAGAAGTGCAGATCACATTAGCTGTTACAGGCTAGTCAATAAAAAAGTGGAGACTGTGTTAATCTAAAAAACAGCTTTCCTGTGATGCTTGTCTGAAAAGATCACTCAATGTCAGCAGGAGAAAGAGAGAAAAGGGGAGAGAAAAATTAAAAAAAAAAAAAAAAGAAGAGAGAACGGCATAGAAAAGCAGAGACAGAGGAGAAAGGATGAAAGACATAAGAGGGAAACAGGCAGTGAACTTTGTAGATAGTCCATCAAATCTCCTACAGCCTCTGATTTGCCTTCATGTACACGAACAGCAGTCTCTGCAGTAATAACAAAACGTGACAGCTACAAGAGGTTTTGGTCTTAGAAATTTAGTAATCTACTTTCCAAAGTGCAATTTCCCCCAAATTATAAAAACTCAGCAGATGCAGAACTATTTGTTTCCCAATTTTCAATACCTTCTCAGGTGCAAGAAGAATCTTTTGCAACACAGTCATTCAAATAAAAAGTATGATAAACACAAGCTATTAAAGAGCAGGCTCATGGAGCTAATGCTGCATGCCCTGTTCACATGGCAACACCACTTTCTTTCCAAACAATTTCCTGCTTGGAAAAAGCAGCCCCTTTCCCAGAGATGGTATTCTGACATTCAGGTCAGTGTTTCCCAAACTTCTCAAAAGATTTTTTTATGCTACTTGTTTTATTAGGGTCTAAGCTCATCTGTATCAGCACCATCTCTCTAATCACCTGGTGACACAGACTCCAAGACCCATTACACAAGTAGCATGCAACTCCTTTTGGGGAGGGAGTGCTATGATCTTTTATTAGACCCATTGATTTAGCTGGAAAATCAGAGAGTTACTTGGACCAGGACATGACAAAAGTGATGCCAAAAGAGAGAAGGTGGTCATGGTGAATATTAGAAAATCTGCTGTGTCTGTATCTTATTTATATTCCAAAACGTTGTTATTAAAGAGGACATACTGTTATTAAAGAGGAATCAGTTGAAGGGGTAAAGGCTCTTCTGGCCATCTAAACAGTTACTGAGGCAAATGCTCCTTCTGGCTGCTCCAACCTACATTTATGATTTCAAGGGATCTAGTCCTTGACATTTTCATGAGGAACTTTCAGTTCATCAGTACAACCCTTTTCAACTGCAACACTTCATATCTCCATAAAAACAAACTCCTGAGCCTCCAGGGATATGTGGAAGCACAGGGGTCAGCTTTCTTGGGGGATCTTGAAAAACATCCCTGGGACCTGGGGACTCTGCAAGTCATTTCTAGGACACAATTACCTCTGCACCACAATCAAGAGCAGAGCTCTCTACTGGGGCGTGCTGGTGGCTTCCTCCCCTTCCAAACTAGTGGGGTTACTGAAACAACCACCAACTGCAGGTCACCAAGACACTGCTGGAGTGCTGAAACAGGCAACAAAAGTAGACTCTGCTTCCTTCTGTCTGCCTTCTGGACGCTGCTCAGGACTATAAGGCTAAAGATCTCACAAAAATCAGGGCTAGGAAGCTGGTAGAAAACTCCTTGTCCCCCCTGCCATTCCCAGTGCTCTGCTGTGCTCACACTGGGCCAGGTCCCTGAGCAGCCCAAGCTGTTTGCTTGCACAGCACAGGAGGAGAGAAGGACTGGCAGAGCCCATGAGCCCATAACAAAACCAGGTCATGGCACAGTGTGGGGAAAAACCAGGAAACCAGGCTGAGAAATTTTCATTCTCCTGGTAAAGGTTGTAAAGGTCCCATCTTCCATGTTAACATGCTCAGCGTTAGGAAAACAGTCCACTGAGGATTTGTTTTTGCTTAAAATTCTGCTGCTGCATCAACATAACATTTATTTGTGCGCTGTGACTTGCTGCCCTAAAGGTCTGTTCCTTCCAAACTCAGCAGGTCACAGCTGATGCTCCTCACGACATGCATAAACACAGTTTATAGTTTGTCTTACAGTACAAATGCCTTGCAGGATTCAAGCAAATCTATGACAAATCAGAATGAGCAGAGTGAAATGCTTCCTTTCAGCACCACATCATGTTGACTAAGTTTCTTCCAATAAATACTAACAGAAATTACAAATCTAGAAAGAAGTTTAGGTATAAAAGTTCGTTTCAGTAAATAAGTACTTTTTAATGGCCCTTTTTGCATGAAAGTGTTTTGTTCTTCCATTCACGATCCTCACAGTCCACTGTTGCAATGAAACCTCATTGATCTGAGAGTCTTTGCAGCACCTCTGAACCAGGAAAGCACAGAGCACAATTTAAGGAAAGAATCTGCTAATTGTGAGTTTGTTCTCACACAAAACAGACTGAAGATGCTGGGTTCTCTCTCAAGTGCTTTTCAAATGGGCCTTGTTGAACTCAACTTGGAGCCCTGACTTCATTAGGGAAAATTAGTTGTTTCCCACCTTCTATTTAGCATAAGTAACACAAAGCCAGGCAGTGAGTTTGCTCATGACCCTTCTCAAAATTCATGTCTACGGCAGATACTTCCTCAAACGTTCAGAAATAGCAGGAGATTTCTTACTAAACAGCAAGGCAGGCAAAGTGTGCCTGCCCCTGAGGGAAACGAAAGGGAGAACAGAAACAGGCAGTGATGAGGCAACCGGTCCCCGTGTCCAGGGGGAGCAATAAGTGACAGCACAATCCTGAAAAACCCATTTTCTGAACAGGTGAGTGGAATGCCACGTTGCTCTTAGGAGACAATGAGGCAATTTTGTTCAGTGGCTGGGGACTGATTTGGAACAAGGATCCAGGGATCTAGATAGTATTTTTAGTGTTAAATAAATAAACTGCTTCACACTCGTGCAATCAATTGTATGAAGCTTCTTGCAAGTTATCTTGCTTCCAAGAAAATGTGCTCACATTGAAAAAAGTAAGAGGTGATGTGGACAATGAATTCCAACACTTGACCATCACGAGCACCTTCATCTTGCAACTACAGCACAGGGGCCATGCATCTGTCCCTGACAAGACAGAGTGAAAATATATGAACAAGAAGTTGCAAATGTAATTTTCTCTTTTTTTTTTTTATCACTTGAATTAGTGTTGCCACTAAATGTGGCTGTTTAAGATAATATCTGCCTCTACACCAAAAAAACCTCCATTGTCTTTAGCAAAGCAGCTTGAAGGTCCTGGGGGAACATGGCTCTACTGAAATATTCTGACCATTTAAAATGAATGTTTGCCAAAGTTCATGTTTTAAGAGCAGGTGTATCCTTGCTCATGTTACTCAATTGTTAGCTTCGAAGCTTGTCATCCTCATACTCTTTTTCTTTCTATCAGATATGTAGTTTATCAGCTAAAGCTCTACAGAAATGACAGGAAGCAAACACCCTGCATCCCATCCCACATGTGAACTGCAGTCCTCAACTGCACTGAAGTCTGAAAGACAATGCAATAAATAATCTCCAGATAGCATAACAATGACTGCACAGGGCTACTTATACAAAATAAATCCCATCACAACCGAGTTTTTTCCCCCCCTTCATAAAAACTAAGTGTGCATTTCTACAGAAAACTAAGTCTTCCAGCATTTCAGCTGTAACTCCCTGACTGCAGGGCCTTCACAGCTCTGGGGATCGAGACACCTCGGCTGGGGGTGAACCTGCTTCAGTTCTGTCACCCCTGGTGTGCTCTGCAGGGCTGGGCACTGATAGCCAAGATCTCCTGGGACAGCTGGACCTTAGAGACACATCAAGAAATTCTTGACTAAATACAGATGCCTGGTTTCCAACACCTCTTACCGTCCTGGGCAAGAGCCAGCATAGAATGTAGAATACTGGGCCAGGTTCAGGTTTTTCTAGTTGTGAAATTTAAGTTAGAATACTGGAAACCAGAAGCAACTCCTTTGACATCACTAGCATTACACATGTCAAATGGAGCAAGACTGAAGCAACTGTACTGCTGTTAAAGAGTGTATTACTGTATCTCCTACTGGCAATCAAGTATTCCCTCGTTGTTCAATTACCAGCTGCTATATTAATATTTCTATAAAAACTCATTTTAAATTACCAGTGTCTGAAGAAGGAAGAACTTAAGCATCAGATGAATGCATTATACTGAAATTTCTGCATAGAGGATTTCACCTATGAAGACTATTTTCTCTAAATTCTCTTAAAACAATAAAGAGCCACAGCTGTGAGAGAGAGCAACTCTGCAAAAAGTAGCTGAGATCTACAGGCAAATTAATTCATCAGCAAACAGCTGAACAGGGACTTGCCTGATAGGCAGAGGTGTTTAGTAAGAGGAAATAGCACCAGAAATATCTTTTATTGCCCTAATTTCAGGCTTCCTGTGTATCAAATTGGCTTTAAAGCCTCAAAGCTTATTGGTACATATTTATTTTTTTGATCTATCCCCTGATGAGGAACTAAACTATTAGCTAACCAAGACGATTAAAAAAAAAAAAAAAAGAAAAAGTCATGCACATCATGGAATATCAAACACATTCAATATCAAACAGCTCAGGCAGTCTGAGTGGTAGAAGCTCTATCACTGCTACTGCCAAGCAGAAGCTCAAATAGACTCTGCTGTACAGTTTTTTACATGACTCTTCTTCTACAGAAGTTACAGACCTTCCATAATCCTGAGCTATAGATATGAAGTGAGGTGAACTACTTACACCAATCATCTGTGCTCCACAATACTCACTGCACTATTTCTGAAAACAACCACGAAGATCTTTCTCTTCAGAACTGCGACTCCCATATCCCTGAGGACAATGTCTTTCTTCCTCATATGTTCCAAGTCCACCCCCATCTCCCCACTTCCTTCTTTTAAAGAGGATTTTTTTTCATTCGAGTGTTGTCATTTAGAATAACAACCATTTCACACACAACAAAAACATGGGTGTTGCAGCAGCACCATCTCTCCCCACAGCAGTCTGCATGACCATTTGCAAAAAAAAAAAGCAGATTTCATCTCAGGTGAAACTGTGAAGACCCTCAGAAAAGAAATGCAGCTTCAGATGTGTCACAGAGGAGAGATCCTTTGACTTGAAGCATACTTTCAATGGTATTTTTTATAATTGTACAGATACATGAGCAATAAATACATATATACATATTACAAAACCTCTACTGATACTGGTGATTTAATAAGCATTAACTAAATATGGATCATGGCAATTTGGAACTGCTTCCCCACTTCTTAATCTGACATATGGTGAATGCTGATGCATACTAAACAAAATATAGGGAAGCATTTAGAAACTCAGCTATTTAAAATTATGTAAGTATATGTATGAATAAAACACTTGAATAAATAAACTGGATTATTTCTTTAAATACTAGATAAGAGAAACAGCCACTGCTAACGTAAGCTTTGTGCCTGAGATAATTCCAAAAACCTAACTGATTTGTCCTTAGCCAATCCTGAATTTTAAGGGTCATGCAGTTACAACCACACTTGGTTGATTTATCTTACATTTATCTTCCCACTGAGTGTTACGCTGTCTGTAACATCAAAGTTAATAAGAAGCAGTCACAAAATACTGCAATACTGGCATTGCACAGCACTGGGATTTTCAGTGGTGCTTGAGGGAGTCAGACATTCCAACAGCTTTTTATTCACTTTGACTCTCTTGGTCCAGCACAAAACGGTTTCTGTCAACAAATCCCTGTGGCTTAGATGAGGATTCACCCATCTACTCACAGCCCTGAAAGCCTTCCCTGGTTATCCACGTTACCACTACAACAGAGCACCAGGCAGGCAACTTCTTTCCATCAAGAGCCAGCCTGGGTGACTGGTTTAGCTCAGACCACCCTCCTTGCCTGCACAACTTCCACAGCATCTGCAAATGCAAATCCCAGGGCAGTAAGTGTTACTGAATGGTGTCTAGAAGTGGCTCAGGACTGTCTCTCAGTCACTCGTGGATGTTTATGGACAGGGGGGCTGCAAGCTGACACAGGCAAAATTCACCTGCACAGATGTTCTCAGCACAGTGGTGGTCTGGGACTATCACAAGTGAACTGATCCAGCAGCACTTTCCAGAAAAAGTCACTTAGGAATAAAGCTCCAGAAAGATCCTGGACCACATCTGTACTTCCAGTGTACTGCTGTTTACACTGGAATTCTGCAAGAACAAAGGTCAAACCAAATTCATTCATGCGTTGACTGATGGAAGAAGGTGTAACCAAAGGGAAGTGAGAGTAAAGTATGTTGCAGTGTTTCTCCCTCCAAAGAGAGATCCCTTTCTTAAGGAGGGGTTGTTCTCATTTGAATTACAAAAAACCTTTTGTGAAGTGAAAGACAGGCTGGTGCTGCAGAGGGGCCATTGTCTCTTCTCTACCACTGCCCTGACCTCTGCCAGCCCCTCCTCCCCTCAGCCACTAATATTTGCATCCTTAGGCAGGTCAGAAGATCCCAATTCATTTCAGGGCCCCAAAAGCTAGATTTTTCACCTTTGCTTTCTTTGAAATCCTTCAGGGCTCACTGCTATTAGTTTCTTCATATGTCCCATACCCTGCCTCTCCTCATCCTCTTCATCCTCTCCCTCCTGTACAACACTATCTCTGCATCACTTTGAACATTCTCATTATTGTAGGCTTAGGAAAAAACCCTCCTCTTCTTTGCTTAGGCAGCCCTTCTGTGAGCATCTACCCCTGTAAGACTCCAGGCCATTCTAATATCAACAGCAAATGTATTTGTTTGGATTTTCAAAGGAGCTTAAGACAGTTATGTGCCTAATTCTCACAAGCCTTTGGAATATTCTCCCTTTTACTGGCCTCTTCATGTCTTTCTCCCTGTACTACAATCATGAGATGATTTTAATCATCTTACTGCACTGTGGCACTCTTCAAAATGCTTTCAGGACACAGTTTGTTTGAATAGTGTAGTTTACTTCATTCCTCTGTTATGTAGCGGAATAAATCCTGACAAGTCTGTGTCTGCTTGGCCTTTACAGTACTTTAACCAAAGTTTGCTTCAGGAGCAAGGGCCCAGTAAAAAACACACAAATACTTCAGGATTTGACCCATATTTCTTATTCCCTGTGTTCATAAGGGAGAGATGCCTGCAGACTGCAACCAGTTCTAGATTAGTGAGGGCTCTAACTCTTAAGATCCTATCAGCACCAGGGAATGTTTAACCCGGTTTTAGGCTCTTCACAGCTACTCCTTTTTCAAGAGGGATGCAGAAACATCAAGTGGTCTCCAAAAAAAGTAAAATCAAGATGATTAATGTAATTGTAGCAAGAATTAGAATTTCTTCAATTAATATGTCAAGATTACAAAGCTAAAGAACTTTGATATAAAAAAGATTCTGTTCCTTTTCTACTCTCTTTCCAGTCATCATGTTTAATACATTAAACACTAAACAGACAAGACAGAGAAAAACTTCAAATTAAAATCCACAGAATATTTTTCATTAGTTGCAACACAGTCTAGGACTTCACCAGTGCTATTCACTCAGCAGGAAGGAATGAGGATCACAGAGAACAGAGAAAAGCTTAAAAGATGTTGAATCTTATCTTGCATACTCAGTTTCTGAATATGTGTAATGAGCTGAACATTTCAGAGCCCCAGAGCTAATAATTTTACTTTATGTGAATAGTCAGGCAAACAGAACTGTCCAAATGTGCAGGGGTGTAAATCCACATAACTTCACTGATGGGAGCAGACCCACCTGACAACATGACTAAGTTGTAAACTGAGTCTACACAATGATATGGAATAATACCAACTTTTAAGCTTAGCCTGAATCTCTGAGCTGGCTGAAGCAGCTCAGTTCAGCTGACTGCCATCAGGTTCACTGACACTTGCCCTAAATTACATGTGAATCTACACTGGGCCCAAGCACCACGATCTCAGGTGACCCATAAACTTGATCTACACTGCAGACACGTAACAAAATCCCAGGATCTTATTTCCCTAGGAACACTTTATCTATGCCCTGCTGATACGTACTTAAGAGTCTCATGAGCCAGTTCAGCATCAGGCTTTGGACCTAAATATTGAAATTTCTTCCCCAGGTATCTTCTCCAGGGGATGTCTGCCTGGCCTCAACTTCCATGGATACAAGTGACTAACAAGCTGAGCCAACAGCATTCCATGTGCCAGCATACACCTGCTGGGTGTCTATCAGGTTACGGACCAAATCAAATGCACATATAAAGTATTACTGTGTTTGATTCTTCAATTTAAAAGGACTCAAGAGTGCAAAATGACTCAACAGAATTGTATCTTCTTAACTGATAAAAATCAGAGCTACAAAAGAACCAATTAAAATGTCAAAACCCGACAATTCACCTTAGAGAGGACCTCAGAACTATTTGCATCATATCTCCTTATGCACTCACAGGATTCCTATTAATTAGTGTTCATAACTGAGGTAATACGGGGAGCACTGAAATCCATAGGTACCTTATCCAGAAAACTAGTCTTGGAATTGGCAAGAACTATTAGAAATGTCAGTGAATCTCTCAATTTTAAGCATGTTGGCCACCAGATTTTAAGCAGCAAGTAGTAATAACTGCACCTGGGAATCTCCATGCAGGTATATGAGATACATGTGCAGGGATGGATCAAGGGACTTGAATTCCCAAGTTATTTCTAGTTTAGAAGACTCTCCTGGAACCTGCTTGTGCAGCAGCCACAGCCAGCTCTCCTCAGGCCCCTCACACACATCAGCATCTGCATGGCTGCATTGCTACACAACCTCCTTCATCCCCAGCAACTGGGGCAACACACAAGCCTCGGCATTCCTGCCCTTTGGAGCCTGAAATTTCCCGCTGGGAGAAATCTGCTTGAGTGCCTGTGGTCTGACAATGGGGAGGGCAGCTCTCCACACAGGCACTGCAAACTCCACACAGGCACTGCAAACTCCACA
>NW_020884893.1:2140322-2187281 GCF_003945725.1 Corapipo altera
CCACACAGGCACTGCAAACTCCACACAGGCACTGCAAACTCCACACATGGTCAGGATGCTTCGGGGTTCTCACCACTGAGTGAATCCCACTCAGCAGGGGAAGAGGGAACTCTGATTTCCCTGAGCCTTTTCTTTTAAAGGCAGGATGGGCTGATGATTATGGAATCAGGTCTCTCCCCATCTCAAGTGGTTCATGCAGCCTGAGCTGCTCTCGCCAAGCAAACAGCACATCAGGCTCTCCTGGCTATGAATTCTCACACCTCATAAAACCAGCAGTGAGGGTAGGTCTGTTTGTGAGCTAAAGGATTAACTTTGTACAGGTAAATGGAAAGGAAATGAAACTCAAGAAGGACAACGACCTGAATTTTCATCTTCCCCACACAGAGGCCACAAGGCAATGTGACACATCCCACCTCCACCCACCAAAATCAAAGTTTAGTCCCCGAATTACTGTCTTTATACACACTGCAGGATAGGTCACTACATGTCTTCTCAGAAAAGAAAGTGGCTGTTTACAGAGATATCCATTTCCATATTTTGATTACATAGTAAATATTTGTCTGTATTGCAATTTCGTAATTCACAAAAGAATAATGCTGTAAACAAGAATGAAAGGTCCTTGGCCTCTGATCAGACCACCAACTTCTCTACAAGTATAGGGAATAAGTTTGCAAAAAGTTTGCTGGGTTTTTAACCCAGTATTTAATGTATCTTTTCTATCCAACACTCAGGCTTTTTCACTCAACTTTAATTCAAAAGAAACCCAGGGAATTTTGTCTGGTTTCAGCTACACTGTGATTCCAACATTTTACTGATCTAACTAGTCAAAAAAGCTTCTAATTTAGAGCTGGGTTTGGGTGGTTTTTTTGAAAGCTTCAATGCATTTATACTTCCTCCCACAGGAAAGAAAGGAACACAGTTTCTGAGCTGCCACTTTGCATGTGCTTTACCTCACCCTGCACACACAGCTGCACCTCGCAAAGTCTGCCTAGATGGATTTGCAATTATTTACACACAAAAAAAGAGGGGGGGGGGAAGAAAGAGCATCTTTCACATGGTGGTTTAAAAGAGGATTTAGACAAATTAACGTCACAAGCACATTTTCATCACTACCCCTGAGCAGGAACAAACCCTTCAGCTGATGAAGAGCTGCTTGCTGAAGGTACAGCAGCTGATCTGAGCCAGTTTTCCTAACCAAGCCCAATCTAATAACATCTGTACTGTTTTAAAGTGTGCACCACCTGAGCGTAGCTGCTCATGGGGATGGCACACAGTTTTCCAGCCTGGAATATTGTATTCCATACTGGAATACAATAGTAAGCACAGACTGTATGGGACAAACAGGCAGGAGAAAATGCTCAATTAATTATGAAATATAATGCCGAAAATTTAACAAAAACAAAAATTTTTCCTGAAGGCAGACAATGGGCCTTGGTGGTTTTTTGGGCCTTGGTGGTTTTTTTTCTTCTCTTTCCCAAACAGTTCTAGAGCCCTAAACCCCACTGCAGAGTGGTCTGGGGCCAACCTCTGGCCACAGCGACCTCAGTAACACCCTCAGAAGGCTTATTCATGTCAGGGGTCCTGCCCAGCTTTACACACCTAGAATATTTGGGCTATTCAAAAATGCAGTTTGGGGTGCCCAGCCAGACCTAAACTCTTCACTGCACCCAACAGTCAGCCAATGGTAACCTGTCACATTCCCTCTTGGACAAGTGGAAAATTATGCCATTTTGTCAGGTCAAAGAGCTAGACAAGTAGAGTCTAAAAATACTGCCTGTCCCACTGCCCCAAGCCAGACCAGAGCCGGGGTTCATAGGTCCCCTTCACATACATTTGGTTTATTGTGACAGACAGAAGAAAAGCTCCCTCTCACTGGGGCATTCCTTCTCTGCACACACGTTCTTGCAGAACACAATCATATCACACACAGTCTTAAAGCCCAGCTTCCTGTGAATCAGAGCAAAGAATCAGGCCATTATATTTTAAACATAAAGGGGAAGTTGAGCAGAGTGGAGCTTGCTGCAGCCCCTGAGCTGACGGGCTCCAGCAGCCTGGCTGCCCTCCCCAGCCTTCCCAGGGCCTCCAGCTCGCCTGCAGTGTTCACAAGGACGTGCTGGTCCTGCCTGGGCATGAGTGGGGATGGACAGGGCTCTGTAACTCCAGGCTGCATGAAAAGGCAGCTCCACTTGGAGCTACTCTGAGCTGATGGGTCAGATGTTCTGGGCTGTGTTAGGAGAGAGGTGTTGAAAGTGAACCAGCAGTTGTGTTTCTAATCTATGCACATTCTAGAGCAAAGCTAAAAACATGGCTTTCTTTACTGAGGTGCAAATAGATGGGGAATCTAAAAAGGAATTACTAAAATTTTCATTTTCCTTGAAGGGGTTTTGTGATCAAAACAGTTTGTTCAAAGTATTATGATGCTTTTAAATTAAAAACAGATGACATTTGAGCTCCCTTCAACTGAAGTCAACTGAGTTATGTTGCTGAGAGATGTGATCTCTCCAATCCAACTCCTGTTTCTGCAACCTGCCCTTTTCTCAGCACAGCCACAGCTTTCTCCCCTGGACTGCAACAACAATTATTAAAGCAGCTTGGGGATCTATCACCAGGACAGTCATCTGGAAATTGGAACAACTGTTTTTAATACAGGTACCTCCCATGTGCAGACCTGTAGCCAGGATCAAGTATGGCTTTGGCAAGCACCCTGCTAAAAAAAGGACAACAACCACACTGCCTACGTGCCAGTGCACTGGCTGGTGCATTTAGCAGGCTGTTCATTCAGGCTGCTCATTCCCTTCTCCAGTATTTTCCCCTCAGCTGCCTTTTCATTAGAGGCTGAATAGTAGCACCTACTGTCTAGCAAAGAAATTCCCACCAGGAGTTCCCTTTGGAGCCAATACCCCCACCAGTGCAGCAGCTCCCTATCCAAGCCCATCACCAGTCACTTCAGACACCGCTGGCACTTCTTCCCCAAGGACCCATCTCTCATAGCCCATAGAACAAACCTCTAAATATGCTGCCAAAGCCCAGGTCCATGCTGGGCCAAAGCAAATAGCTTGTTTCACACCTCATCCACCACATTGACACACTGGATTGAATTTGGCCTTTGCAAGAGTCCCAACCACATCTGTGAACTCAGCTGATTGCCAGTTACTGAGTGCTCACACATAGCAGGGCTTTTATTTGTAGTAAAATATTTAGAGTGGAAAAACACCCCAGACTTTAATAAAAGAAACACTCTCAGATTGCCAGTGACTTGTGGTGCATCTATTCAGATGCTCAGAATTCCCTACATAAATAAAGCTGGAATTCAAGTTCTGCCAATTAAGTAAACGTGTTTTAACTCAGTTTTGTATTAAAACAGTAACCAATTTTACTTATACAAAGTAAAGTGTGAAGTTCTGGATTCTAAGTGGTCTCTATTTGTGGATGTCTTTTCACACAGTTACTCTCCCTAAATAGCTGACTGTTCAGAGAAAAAACACACCCAATTTGCACACACAAGCACAACTGCATAAGCCAACTTAAAGGCAAAACACACACACAAAACTGCATTTAGACATCAAAGTTTTGAATGTTCATCATTCTTATAGAATACAAGAGATCTACAAGCTTTTCAGGAATAAGTGTTTATAAAATTTACTCTGAAAGCTTATAGAGGCAGTATCTTCTCTAGTGAAATGTTTCGGTCTTCTTTGTACAGTGAAGATCCCAATAAAAGAATTTTGGATGCTCTATCAACTGCCATGTCAATACAGGGCCCTTTAACAAAACCTTTTTTATTTGAGCCATGTACCAAATTAAGGAACTGTGTTTAAATGCACTGTAGATGGTGGACAAAGCAAAAACAAGAGGAAAACTGGAACTGCAATTCTTCCTTCTCTCTTAACAGCCTAAGCAGAGTGGGCTGCTCTCCACGCCCTGGGAATCACTCTTCTGAACCAGGAAGAGCCCATCTTGTGTTTCAATCTATTGACACTGAAAGCTGTCCCATGCTTTTCTCCAGGCTAGGGACTAAGGAAGCAATAAGAGACAGAAATCAGGATGTGATTCCACAGGCAATTACACCAACCAAAGCCACAGAAGTGCAGTCATTTCCTTACAGCAACCTGAGCTTCCTGCCCTCTCCCACCTGAGTGTTACTGCTAATACCTGGAACAGTCTGACACAAACCAGAGCTGTTTAAGCTACTGCACCCACAGCTGTCTTTGCACTTTCTAAACTTTACCCCAGAGAGCTCAATCTCTAGATTGAGCTAGAACATTGTACTAGGACATACTAAACTGTTCAAGTTATGCTGGGGGGAACAGTGAGGGTGGGGCTGCAAGGCTTGGTCTAAACTAGAGTTTAGATTTACATCCTCTCTTTGAAACCCAGTATGGCACAGTGGAGGGGACAGTTGACCATTCTGCATCCATCAGCGACAAGCAGGGGAGAACTGGTTCCACTAATGTAATGTTGTGTATGCCTTTGGACTATAAAGTAAATCACAGAGGCTCAAGGGTCTCACTGTCTAACAACCCTGTGGCTAACACCCTGCTGGTGTGTCCTTCAGCAGAAGTGTTAACTGAGTGGCAAATACATGTAAGTAAGATGCATGTCTTGGTATTCAGGGGAGGGAAGGCACAGGGTTTTTCTCGGTCGTTTTCAAAAGCAAAAACATGTGACTTCAGTGTCAAGCCTTTTCCATCTATCCCCTTGGGTACAGAGAGCTGCTTTCATTTCAACACTGTTTTTTTTTCCTTTTAAAATGGCAGCCTGCTTGCCCTTAAACCAAAAGCAGTAACACGCAGTTCAGCAGTGATGAAGGTACAAACAAAGCACATTATCAGCCTCTCAGCAATTTAAGGACCTTCCTTGTACTTAATAAACTTCCCATTTTACTTCATACAGCGCCACCCATTTTATTTTCCCTGTTGGTTTTTCCCCCCCAAGAGTACACTAGGTTTCTCAACTTTGAGACGAGTCTCACTTTGATTCTGTTAACCTGGAGCATAAAGCTGTGGACAAAGAGGCAAAAACTCCTGATGGATGCTTCCTGCTTCCCACATTTAAGCACATAAAAGACTTAGAAACATAATTCAGGTCTTGCCTACACTGAGGGATTGGTTTCAGTGGCAGCCAGACTGAAGCACCCTTCTTGCTTTACCCTCATGTATCCAGGACACATTGCTGCAAGTCTCAGTGGGCACTGAAGCAGCTTTACCTGGTTTTGTTGGAAAGACAACACAGTCAGGAACTTGTGCCACTCTGCAAAGGTCTGCACTGGTGCAGCTCCGTGCCTGCTCAGCACTGGCTGTGAGCTGGGCAAAGCCACGGCCCCGGGGTGGCCAAAGGCACAACTTGTGCTGGATGTCTTGGCAGAAAAGCTTAGGAGACTCCCTGCTAGTCTTCCAGATGGGAGGAAGCAGAAGTGAAGCAAAACCAGAAATAACAAAAAAATCGCCAGGGCAATTAACTGAACTTTGACAAACCAATACAAAGTGTGACACCCACACCCCTGACAAGCCCAAAGCAGCTGTGCCAAAGCACAGGGCCTTGCTCTTGCTGTCGGCCACGAGGGACTGAACCAGGCAATACAAACACCCATGCAAGACACCGAGAAACCACAGCAGGAAGTAATAAGCATAGGATGTCATGAAAAGTCCCTATATTTATTTTATCTATTCTTTAATTCTCCTCCAAAAAACTTAGAACCTCCTTTAGGGCAACACTGTTCTGAAGAAGCCTCACAACTGGGAACACTTGAGCACTGCAGCTGAGTGCCCATGTAAGATTTGGTTCTGATGCTCACTATCTTTTCAGTTTTAATAGGAAATATGGTTTGCCATGTTATTAGTGCCTCTAGATTTGAGTGGAACCTGCAAGCACTGCAATCCCTTTATATATATATATACATATATATACCTGGCAAAGTGGCTGGATTTTTTCTTTTGACTTTTTTTTTCTCCCCTAGTAGGACATTCCTCAAGGCCATGCAAGATACCTCAACAGGAAAGGGCTGCTCCCTGTTCTAAGACCTTTGCAGTCAGTCCTGGTTCTCTCCTGGGAGCAATCCAAACATTTGTTGGCTTCACTTACTGCTCTAGAAAGCAACAGAAGATGCAATTACTCACGAGTCTATATGCTACTTCTTGTTTTATTACTTCTAGCAACTGGAGCAGAAAACAGTAAAAGCAAAGCATTTTATTACTGCTTGCTAGGTACAGAACCTGCACAGGGCCTCTTTATTTATTGAATACCTCTGTAAAGCT
This sequence comes from Corapipo altera, assembly GCF_003945725.1. Classification (NCBI taxonomy): domain Eukaryota; kingdom Metazoa; phylum Chordata; class Aves; order Passeriformes; family Pipridae; genus Corapipo; species Corapipo altera. The sequence continues at coordinate 2,146,577 of NW_020884893.1, forward strand.
GTGCATGACCATATGGTTTGACACAGACCACAGGAATTACTCTCTGCTCACTGTATTGACTCTCAGCTGGTTGCTCTCCCATCACTGGCACCATATAATAAAGGATCAATCTCTGTTTCAAACCACATGCTGATTGAACAGGCATAATTCTGCAGAATTAGGAAGTGTTGACCTCAGCCTTAAAGGTGACAGGTCCCTTCCTACTGATGGGATTTCTGGCTCATTATCACAGTGCTAATTTGCATAGCTTTGATCACAAAGCTCCCATCAATTACTGACGGAGAAGCAGGCTGGCACCTCATCTTTACCTCAGCCCTTGCCCTGGAGCTGCCAGCAATGCTTCTAATCACAGAACTGTCACAAACCAACTCCATCTTCAGGGCAGAACTCTTAAAAGAATGAACCATGCATGCAGGGATGCCAGAAATCTTCTGAGATGTAACCCATGGCCCTGGATCCAAGGTCCTCCTGTGCATTACAGTGCTGCTGGCACTTCATACAGGAGGTAACCACTGTTCAGAATCTAGATGATTAATTACAGTCCCATACTTACAAAACCTCCCCATTATCCTAGCAGTGCCTTCAAAATCCATTGTTTTTAATTTAAATAATATAACATTACTACTATAACAAATAACATTAAGCCTTATTACCCAAATGAAGTAGAGTAACTTCTAGGAAATGCATTTCTTCCATCATAGATGTTGACATTTTTTATTTTCTAAGTATTTTATTTAATTTGTGATGTCTGAATGCTAAAGAAACAAAACAACCACAGGGTTACCTCAGGAAAATCTGTTTTGAGTGCTATTTGGATTTGTTATCTTTCCTACAAAAGCTTAATAAATCACCTCTAATTTGCAAGGGGGGGCAGTGTGGTTCAAGCAAATTCTGTGCAAAATTAGAATATTTCAAACCCCTCTAAAACAAATACAACATTGATCACATTAAAATAGGTAGAAACTAAGTCGTTTCAGGTAATTGTGACAAGAACTTTCACCAGAAACTGGTTCACCAGAAACAAAGTTTAAAAAAAAAAAATCATAGTACAGCTGGTCATGGACAAAGACACGTTACAGATACTGAAACCCACTCAAAAAAGCTTCCTGATACCTATATATGTGTTTCCCTGTTATCCAAAAGGGTCTGGTAAAAGGAGGTACAGCACAAGGGACAATTTCCTTCCCAGAATTCAGACTTCTTTCCTTCAGCCTTCTCCAGAAACAGGAGAAGGAACAATAGAGAATGCGGGTGAAGGAGGGAGGCAGACCTGTGAAGAAGTGAGGTGTGTGAACAGAAGGACACCTTTTCCTTCCAAGTTTTCACAAGCTGCCCTGGCAGAAGACAGCACTGGAGTGCTAACGAGCCTGAGCCTCAGGGCAGCAACTGCAGAGAACCTTTACTTAAAATTCAGAATCTGGCTAAATGCTGTCTCTGAAATGATTCACTAATTTTGACTTAAGCCAGAATTAAATGCTGTCTTAGACATGGTAAAATAAGTGAGCACTGCCCAGGAACATATTCACATACCTTGCCAACACTTCCGTGCTCCATTGTCTTTTTTCTCATTCTTTGATAAACCCAGTTATAACATCCTTGCTTTTCCATCTATGACACGCAGATGTTTTGTTCCAGTTTAGCGAGGAGAAGAAAGTAAATTAATCACTTCTATGGCAGGAGGTGGCTGTCCTTCCAACAGGTCAGTCATTTCCCAGGCCTCTCAAGGACAGGGAACACAACCCTGGCTCTGTGGTGTCAGTTCATGGAGGTCTCTGTACAGAGAGACGTGCAGACGTGCTCTACACCTTCTGGTTCACATTGCTCCAAGACATGCTCTTAGGTTTAGGATCTGGCAGGCTTTCCTCCTCTTGGGCTTGGTGCCTCTGCATTAGGATCTCCAAATTTCATGCTAAGCACTCACCAGCCACCTCTGTCTCAGAAAGACATCTAACATGGGAACTCCCTATTGGGTAAGGCCCAACTTGCATGTCAGGCCACCAATGCAACTTACAGCTGGTTCAAAAGGAGTTTGATTTTATAAAAAGCAAAATACCTGTGGCTTTTACCAATGCTTAATTTTTTATATTAAAAAAGTACACATCTTCAGCTCCTCTAACCCCCTCTACACCCTCCCTGTCTTCAGTATCCAAGATTTTTGTTTGGGTAAAGAATTTCACGGGAAATGTACAGACTTTTTTCTCACTTGCTTCTCTCCTGAGAGTCCAGCTTATTCTTACTTTTGTGTTTCTTGTCTATTGTTTCTAGAGACTTCAGCTTCTTAAATCAACATAACCAGCCCAATAGAAGGGAATTACTTCATCCCTGCCAGAACACAGGGGATTGTTTAGAGCAAAATATTTTTGCATTGATGAAAAGTCATTGTCTTTCCGGATTAATTTTTATTGTTCTCTAGTCACAATCTATTCATTGTTGTTAAATTTAAACACAGAATGATAAACTAGGAATGCCTGAATTTAAATCCCACCAATAAAAAGTTGCCACTTATAACCTGGAGTAATTCACCTACAGCCTGCAGTAAATCACTTCAACTTCTCCCCTGGTATTTCTTCATTTGCAAAACAGAAACAGCATCATTTGTCTCCATCCTTGCTGTGAAAACATAAATAATGCACAGATCTAGACAAACCTATCCATCCTATCTCTCAGAGTGGCGAGGAGTAGTTCTTGAGGAAAAAATGTAAAAGAGCAGCAAGTCCAACTCCTTCTTATGCTGGGGACCCCAGAGCTGGACACAGCACTCCAGGTGGGGTCTCGGGAGAGCAGAAAAGAAAACTCACATCCTAGCCATGGATAAAGCATCAAAATTTTCATTATTTCCAGCTGCCCACAGAAAGCCTCATCAACTTCCTCCTCCTGATCAGGTGGGCTATAGTAAACACCCACAACAGTGTCACCCATATCAGCCTGTCCTTTAAGTCTCACCCATAAACTCTCAAGTCATTCATCTGTCCCTGGATAGAGCTCAACACATTCCAGTTGCTCTCTCACACAAAGAGCAGTTCCACCACCTCACCTCTGCCCTGTCCTTTTTGAAAAGCACGTGGCCACCCCTGACAACATTCCAGTGTGTCCTGTCCCCCCACGTCTCTGTCACTGCAATGAGATCATGGCCCTGTGAGTGCACAGAGATTTTCAGTTCTTCTTGTTTATTCCCAGTGCTGCCTATTTGTGTCCAGGTACTTCAGAGCTGGGAAACAAGCAACCAGGTTCCCTCGAAGGGGTGTAAGAGGATTTATCACACACCCTCGAGGTGGTTTGCCCTATGATTCTCATCTGGAGAGGTAGCCAAGGAACAACTCTTGCTGGTTGGCATGGCCCACTCCCAGGAGGAAGCAATGGCACAAGCATTGCCACCTTGGACCCCACTGCCCCCAGTGCTTCTGTTTGTTTATTTGTACACAAGTCTGGACTTGTTTAAACCCTTTACTGAACCAAAACTATGTTTCAGTGCTTAGAGTGCTGAGGAAGCAAAGGTTAATGCTCTGCAAAGGCTGAGGTTTACCACAGCACTGACCTGACTCTGACAAATGCTGGACAAGTGGCAGGAAAGAACAGTTACTCCTGAGGCCAGACTGAGCTGAAGAATCACTTGTACTTTACGTGAAAATGAAGAGGTATTGGATTTTTCAAATGTGGGCAAAGGACAGTATTTTGATCTTGCTGATTGAAAGGGATTCAGTTAAGCAGGTGCAAACCTCCATGCAGATGCTATGATTTCTGTGGAAGTGTCTTAGATCAGGTTAGTTTGAAACTGCTCCCAGCTGATCTAAGCTGAACTGCAAACAACCACTGCTAAAAGAGGTTTGCACATGAGTAGCAATGTGGTTTAAAATCACTCCTCAGGTTACATGGCCGCAGCTGCTTGCGTAAACAAGGACTAAAGTGACAGCGTGCACATAAGGAGAAAGAGTGGCAGTAAGGTTGGGAGGAAACAATTCAGGGAAGACATGAATACTTTCTCATACAGGGCTATATGAAAATAATAAAAGAAGTCACAGCCCAGCTCTACCCATCCTTTCAATGCCTGCTGCAGGTCACAATGAGAGCACCAAAAAGCATAAGCCTTTGTCAGGCTGACATTTGCATAACATTGCCAACAGTTCTTTGAGTCAAGCTCCTGTTCAAGGCCCAGTTTCATGGCTTGGAGTAACCCATTTGTGTGTGCTGACTGCAACAATGATGGCTCCTGAGGAGTTCCCATTCTAAAAAGCTCCATGAAGGTTCTATTTAGAGGGTGAAATCTGGAAAGGCATTTTCTACAGGATATGTGATTTTACTGCTCAGGTATCAAGGGTGACACTGATGTCACACAGCAACACAGGGCTGGATTCCAGCCCTCGCTCTCTGATTTCAACTGACACTACCTACAAACCCTGGCAGAAAAAACACAGTTGCTTTCTCTTTGTTCCAAAGCTCTTTTGTTATTCACTAAGGACCACATACTCAGATGGTTAAAAAAGGATGCTGTTCTAAAAACTAAAGATTCATGAAGTTACTAAGCTGTCTCTCCCAAATCTCCAGCATTCTCGGGATTTGGGGCATTTAACTAACAAAATGACAACAATCAGACATACTTGACTGGCTTTGGACATTTACCTGGAACCTGAACGTACCAAAAGTAAGGTCTCATCACTGTGCCTGGTAGTTCAGCAGCCCTCCCAAGCCAGAGGGACAATGACATGAGCAGACTGTAACTCCAGGACCCTCGAGAGCCTCCGAAGTTGTCATCCCATTAAACTGCCCTCTTCGGTATCACCCACTAAGAGGAAATACGAGGAGCTGAAAGCCTCCCTCACAAAGAAAGACAGGCTCAGTTACCAAAGTGTCACATGGCAACATAAGCTGTCACTGACCCAGAAGCATCAATTTTACATTGCAGTAGCTACACTGAGCCAGTCACCGAGCCTGAGGTAAGCCTCCCATCACAAGTGATATTCCTTGCAGTCCTTCTGCATCACAGCCATTCCCTGACAGCTTGCATTTCTCTCCAATTCCGAAGTCTTATCAACAAAAACGCACTTCTAACTTCGGTACCCACAAAAGAAGCCACAGGAAATCTGACAATTAAATGCAAGCAAAATTACCAGTGCTGGAGTACTTAAAAGAAGAAGTGTGCACAATATTTAAATTTTGTTATAAATAAGATGAGCAACTGATCAGCACAGGTGTCTCTAGAAAAATCAAGTGCTATAAGTCATTCTGATAATCAAACCGAGACATGCAAAACAATCCAGGGATTTTTAATTGTAACATAAATCAGATGACAGAATGTTGGTCAAATGCTCACAAATATCTTAATTATTGCAGTACAGTGAATGTAAAAGAACACTGAAATCAAGATAAAATGTTGAGGGCAACCAATACAAGAACACAGAATTGGAATGATTAAGGTCTGTGTGTTCCTAGGGAAACCAGGCACCTCTCACCCCCCTCCCTTTCATTAACATCTCTCCCAGAAAAAAGTCAGCTCCGAGCTCTTCCCAAAGCATTCAGCACTTGAATGTTGGAAACATGCCTAGAAAGTTGAGTTCATTTCTGATGCGCCGGGTCTCCTTCCCTGGAGGCTTTGGATTTGCCTGTACATAAGGAATTTCAGTGCACTGTGAGGATACTGTAGCAAAAGGAGAGGACTGGGGAGGTTACATCACCGCCTTCCACAGCGGGCAAGGAGCAAAGTCCCTGTGACCCAGAGTGACAGTGCAATAGCAAGAGGCTCCAGGCTTTCCCTGAGCAGTTCCCTGTCCTGGCCCCAAACCAAGGCTTCCCACATTCTGTTGTCCTAGTTACTACACAAGGACTACAACACATCATAGTTCTGTGCATCAATTATCTGCAGCAATAACTCCAATTTTGCAAAACATAAATACTACGCTTGAAAAAGAAACCATGGCCTGAACAGATAGAGCATCATGTTGCAAAAGCCTTCAGAGCTGTAGCTCCTGGACAGCCTTGACCTGTAACCCATGTCCACAACGAGCAAAAGGAACGTTGATTAATCCTCAGTGTTAGAACCCACTCCTCTCATCACTGGAGCCAGACAATTAGTCCTGATTTGGGATGAGAGGACTTGCTGAAATATTTGAAGTTATCATATAAGAGGATCAATCTGAATTTCAAACAGCTCTGCATGTAAGATACTCCATGGCTTCCTAGCAATGCACTGGAATAGGTCTGAGAGAGATACAAACTTCCACACATGTGGGATTCTCGGTTTTATCCATTCATCTTGAAAATAAATCTGACTTGTCGAGGCACAAAGCCCTACTTATTCTTCTGCCTAGCAGAGAAGACAATTTTGGGGGAAAACCAATTAAAAATACATATAAGCAGCAGCCCTTAGGGTGAATGCATCCAAAGCCATACATTGTAACTGCACTTAAAATGCACTTAAAAAGAAATTTGGATTGATTTATAGTTATAATCTGGGATTCTATTAAGAGCTTTGCTTTGTATTGATGCGACTAATGACCAAAGTTCTTGTAATAAGCAAATGCAGCTGCCCTTGACAATGGACAAGTCTCTGGGGAGGAGATGAGGATTGCATAATGAAGTTAATGAGGTTAACGTTGTATGAAACTTCAATTCTGTAAAACAAGCAGTGGAGGACACAATGTTTTGTAGAGGATCTGCATGACAGCACATACCATCCCTCAGTAAGTGCTATAGAATGCTTTCATAATTAAAAACATTTTCAGGCCACACGTTTCACAAGAAGATACTTTTTTTTTTAATAAATATGAAACTAGTACAAACTTTTCCATTATGTATTTTTTACTCCGAAAGGGTCTTCACTCAACAAGACTGCCCAATGCATATATATAAGCATTCACTATGCACTTAAGAAGTGAAGACTATTTTCAAGATGTAAACCTTGTTTCCGTCATAACAAAAATACTGAAAGTCAATATTAGTGATGAACTGTAAATTTTATTCTTTACTACTCAAAGCTGTACTAATCGAGAAACAAATATTAACACAGAAACAAGGGTTTATACCAGCAGTTTCCAAAACAGAAAACTAACTTTCACTTGCTCCAATCAACTTCAGAAATCCATTTAATTTTCCATTATCCTGATTATGCATTTTCCCAGTGACACCTGTGATACCTGCTGGACACCAAATTGCTGTGAAACTCAGGTGGCTACTTGGATAGATCTTGGATGTTTTTCCTTTCTAATATGGAACACCTCGTATGACTTTGCTTCCACTGAGTTGGGTTACGTGATCCACAGCCTTCTGAACAGCTGCACCAAGGACACTTTTGCTGGGGGGTGAGAAAACCAGGACAAGAAATCAGCTGCTTTCAGCTCCTACTGCCTTGGGAGTGGAAGCACGTTTCTCTCTCTTACAAGGCGACATTGGAATACACCACCCAAATAACTGGACCAGACTTTGTTTAGAAATAAATGGTGACATCTTCACATGATGGTACCATGGAGGTGCTGCTCACTGTAAGTTCTGCAGGTAAGTCCTCCCTTTCTTTCATATCTAAGGAAAATTGTTTACACAGCTGCCATCATCAGCAGAACTGCACAAGCATACTGTCATCTTCTGTCAACGACTCCGTCGGGTTCTGGTAGCCAAGACAAGCAGCTTTATACCAGAGCAATCAGCTGATCTCCCTGGCACTCTCCAAGCACAGCAAACCTTCAGGGATATTTTGTAGCATCATTTGTCCAACACTCTACTTTGATCTCCCTCCTCCTTTTGGAACAGGGGCTCCTTTGTACTTTGCTGACTTACCATCTCAGTAGCAAGGCCACTGTAATTCTCACCCGGGGCAAGACACATGTGAGCAGAGCACACAAGCTGATAGATCCTCTTGCTCTAGCTGTTAATCAATTACAATACCAGGAAGAGCAGACAGGGTACAGGGGCTTGTAATATTTTTCATATCATTATATAAAAATTTGGTCAAGTTGAATTTAGCTCCCTCTAGTAAGGCCCCAGCACCTCTCTCATTTGACAATGGTGTCAAAAAAGTTCTGTGGGCCATAAATTAATTCTTCTAAAACCACCACTGCTATAGGCACCCATCTGCAATCCTGGTGGTGGTCTAAGCAGAGACAAGTTTAACTTTCAGACACAGATTAGGTGTACTGCACTGAACATTAAAATGTGCCTTGATGCAACACAAAGCCTCAGTGTCAGAACATGTCAAGCCCATCAGCCTCACCCAAACTGCATGGCAGTGAAACAATAAGACACCAACAACAATGTCTGATAAAGAACATATTTTCAAATGGAAGGCAGTGAGGGAGAGATACTATGTACCTGACTTATTAAGTCCTGTATAGTTCCTAATAGTCTCACAATTAATGTTGTGTTTGCTTTCCAGCCTTATGCAAGCAGCCATGGAAAGCTTCATGATGCTGTAGAGGTTAACTGCTGGGCTTGGCTAGAATGACAGGGCATTGTGGAATTTAACACTTCAAGAGAAGATGATGCCTTAAAAACCAAGCCAGATGTTCAGCCTGTAATGCATCACAGCCCTAAATGAATTAGCAGGGAATACTGAATCTAAGGGCCTCCCAAAATGAGTAACATCCATGCACTCACTGCAACACACCTCAACTTTCTCCACTGCAGCCACAATCACTCCTCTGAACCAAGCAAGACAGGGAGTATTTCAATTTTCCCTCAAACTGCTGCAACTTTACTCTGCACTCCATTTCCTCCAGGGTAACACATTAACCAGTGCTGTGGGGGTTAAATGAAACTGCATTCTTTCCACCCATGAGAAGAGCTTTAGAACCACACCTCTAATTTAGGGTCAGCTTCCTAGGATACTGCAGCATCACACAACTCTCCTATTTATACCACTGTCTATGATGTGGCACTAAATTTGTGCATGTAGGTCTGTAGTGCTGGCACTCTGGGACCAGTTCCACCCAGTCCTCCATTTGAGCCATTGGGCACCATGACATTTAAGAGGGAACAGAAGGAGAAGGAGGCCAAGCTACAGAGCTCTGATGGGCAGCACTTCCCCCTCAACACACACCCAACCTCCTCCACCCCCTGTGAAGAGATAGAGAAGCCTCGGTAGGAAATATGCAAATGCCAATGAAGTCTCTACAAGGACATTTGGGTCTATCAACAGAGGTGACAGAGATCTAGACTGCCAGACACTGCCTAGACACCAATTCAGAGATAGCTGGTTCCCTGCATGCAGAGTGTGGCCAAGCTGTGAATAATTTCACACACAGAGCTCCATGGAGGATCACAGCACTCACCTGACAGGTGTGGGGCCCTGGATTTCAGCCCTGTTTTCATTTGAATTGTGCTACTCATGCAAGAAATCACAAAGGCAGATTCCCCCAGGCAGAGGGACATTAAGTAGTTCTTGAGACAGGACTTAGATTTACCGCAGTAATTAGTCACACAAAACAGCAGGGAAGGGTGCAGGAAAACAATTTCAAACCTGTTGTGGCAACAGAAAACCTCCAGCTGGCCAGTAGCTGGGGCAGCAGCTCCTGAGGGGATTGCCTGGAAAAGCCTTACACTTTTCAATGCTCTAAGCCACACATTAAACCTGGTGGATAGGTAGGCTACCATCGTTTTGCTGTGTCTGGAAGCACAGGATCCTTTGCAAAGTCAAACTGGAGCAGCATGCAAGAATCCATCACTTCCTAGGAAGTGCTATGCTTTTTGTGTACCAAAAACCTGATGTTTCTAGGTGGCCATGTTTCTTGGTTTGCACATTAAGACAGGCTAGTTCAGAAGAAAAAGCAAAAATAGGTAGGCCACGAGCAAAAGCCACAGCTCTGCGTCCGTATTCCATTCAGCCCATTTTCTTTTCTGTCACTTCCACTATTCTTCATGCTGTGTATGAAAAATGGAGAGTGTTCCCAGTTCATTTCTTCTTACTGGTTCACCTTTTCTACTGCTTCATTCCCGACTTGCTTCTTCCTCCCAGTCCCTCAGTGCAGTTTCACTGTCACTCCAGCAAGCAAGCACCTCCACTGCAGAGGGGATACTCACAGTCAGACTGTAACAGCCCATTGGCTTACACACGACAGGCCAAATTTTGCCTCAAAACTGCCACATCGAGCTCCTTCTAAAGGAATTATTTCCAGTCTTCTTGGGAACCCCATCTGATCCAATTAAAGAAATACAGAAAAACGGGAACAAAAATAAGAAATAAGCTTTTATCCAGAAGCAATGAAACCCCAAGAGGTGAAAAACACATGTTTTCTGCACAGAAAAGCGATCCACACTGCTGCATAATTCTCTTGAGGAACTACAGAACACATCAAGTCCAGGCTCTTTTGTTGCAGTAACTACAAGATCACATCCCCTTTCCAGTAACTCAGAGCTCTCTGCTAAAGGTCACAGATGAGAAGGGCCCCTCTTTGTTTCTCTCCTGGCTACCAGGCTGCAAAGAACACGTCTTAGTCATCTCTAGCAACAATATAGAGCCGTCAAAACAAGTGCTGAACAGCAACACCCAGGAAATCAAAGCTATCTATAAAAGCTGCCTGTGGGCTGCAATATGATGTAGAATTCAAAACACCTTTTTTTGATTCTGCCCCCGGAAACACGATTGATGCAGAAATTATTGTAGTAAGATACGTGAATGCAGGAAAAAGGGATAAGGGAACACTTAGAAGGCTCCAGAATTACTGTGGGCAGCATCCAGTTTGTCTGACTTCATTTGACCCAGCAAAATAACATTCACTGCAATTAATTCAACTGCAAACAGCAGAACTTTAAAATATAGGTGCTACATAACAAAATAACAACAGTACAGGTCAGCTCTGTTAGCAGAGACCAATGCTACCACTACAGTAGGTATTTAGCACCCACACTGTCCTAAATGCAGAAGGTGGCTGTGGATAGGAAACCATCCTCCAGCCCAGGTGACTACAAGAGAAAGCAGCACATCTGGGACTGTCACTGAAAGGTTGGAGCCAGACTATGACACAAAACAGCCCCCTCAGTATTCATGGCTGTTAGATCAGATCTTGAGGTCACTGACTGGACTCAGATGCCATATTCCATTCATAGAAAGGACTCAGTATGCAATGACATTTAATTCAATAGTTGACAAAGCTTCTTCAGGAAAACTACTAAGCCAAAATGACCTTTTTTTCCCCTCACCAAAATAGCTGTTGGCAAGACTGTGCTTCCTCACCAAAAAAAATCATGTATTGGTAAAGACAATACACAAAAAATACCAAAATAACACTACATAAAGAGACACATCCCACCTGTGATGCCTTTAGACCAGGGTGTAATGTACATTATCACCTTTAGACCTCCTACAGCTGCCCTGAGAATCACTGACAAAACTTCCTGGTGAACTCAGGCTGTAATCAGGGTTAACTCTTTAGTTTTCCCTTTCTTCTCTATGCTTAGATGCTTCTTTGGACTTCAGACAGATAAATCCTGTGAGCAGCAGTGATTCAGTTCCAAGCTCTGGGGTCTTGCTAAGTATTTTTATTATTTATCATTATCTTTGCAGACACTGCTTTAAAACCTTGTAAATGCCGCATTAAACAACTACAAAAGGTCTTCAGGATGCAAGGACTATAAGAGGATTTAAAAACACCTCTGCATTATTCCTGAGCACACTTTGATTTGGTGTCTGTAACAAGCAGCTCACGAGAAGGAAACGCAATCGCTGCCCGGAGCTGCTCTGCAGTGTCTCATCTGGGAGAATGCACCGTCAGCCACAACCATCTCCTGGAGATCTGCCCTCATTTTCTTCCTGTGAACTTGTATAAAACCATCTCCACTCGACTGCCTCTGAATAACGTACAACAACAGATGAGCGCCGGCGAGTGCCAAGGGAGCTCCAGCCAAGGGCAGCTCCAGGAGCCCAGCGCTGTGGCCCCACTTCCACGGCACTCCAAGGGAAGGGGAACAGCACACGGAACAGCACACGGAACAGCACACGGAACAGCACACGGAACAGCACACGGAACAGCCGGGGCAGGTTCACATCGTTAAAGAACACACGTGCCACGAGAACAATGAACTCCTCAGAGTTCGCTCAGGGCTGAAACAGAATTCCCAAATCACCCTCTGCTCACAGGTTTTCCCATCTAAAATCCAGGTAACTCCAGAACCTGTATCAGGTTCTGATAAACCAATTCACTGTAAAGTGAATAAATTGTTTTCTTGACTTTTCTATCCCACTCTGCTACCCTTGTTTACATCATCCTCAGAGAAAACTCTGGTGACAAATTTAGCGAGATTTTAGGGTTTGTTTTTTTGTTGTTGTTGTTTTGGGGTTTTTTTGGGGTTTTTTTTAGACAATTCAAGTGTTGATAAAAACCCCTGGATTTACACTTCAGAAAATTAAATCCATCAAAAGGGGAACACAAGATTCATTCCACTTCCACTGTCAGGACTGCCCAGTCAATCCACAGCAGCCCTGCATTGTTCACACAGAGGGAATGGTGTATGTATCTGTCTCACAATAGCCTAAACTTGTTGTACCAATACTGAAAGAACTACTTGCCAGAGGAATCACTGAATGGGGGTCACCCTTCTAGAGAGAACTGGGTTAAGGTGTTCCAACTTGAAGGTTTTATTCCCAGCCCCCATCACCTCATTACTCAAGAGTCCTGCTAACACATAATGTAAGTTGTTACTGTGACACTGTTTCTTTACACTGGGTTTTTACCAGCTTTACAATCTGCATAGAAAAAAGAAATATTACCTAAACCAAGAAAATAATTCCTGTCTCCATATTTTTTAATCCCAGTGAAACCTGAATAAGAGTGGGAAGGGGCATCTATTTACACTGAGGCAAGAGAGTATGAGAGTTCATCTGAAGCCAGGGACAGCTGGAGTTTGTCTGATATGTAACTCCTCTACAGTGCATCATATGGCTGTGAGTGCAGGACTGTGACAAAAGAGGTCTTTGACATGTGTAATTTCCAGCTGCTAATGTGCAATCAATCTTGCTATAGGAAAAAGGTTTATTTCCTCTACCTGCCTTAGATTCCCACCTGAATCTGAAGTCTTGTCTTTTTTCCCATTGTACTGAGTCTGCTGTCCATGTCCAGCAGTCTCTGCTCCAATGAAGAATCCCGGGTTACGTGCTGGCCAACTGGTCACAGTGACAGCACGAGAACAGCCACTGAACTGAGTGTTTCCAGAAACAGGCAAATGGCTGCCTGCCACAGGGCAACAGTCCTTCCAGGGATTTGGGTTAGGCAGCAAAGACCACTCCTGGAGCAGCCTGAAAGGCCTCATGAGATACAACGTTCATGCCGGCAAAGCAAAACGCAGCCCCAGAGTTTGTGCCTAAATCATGTAGATGACAGTGCAGAGTAAATTTATTCAACACTGTTTATTGAACAGTTTTTCCATATGCTAGAAAACAGAGAGAGAAGAAATAAAAATTATAAACAGACACTTCTTCTCTCAGACAGGAATCTTTGCACAAGGGCCAAATTACCAAATTAGCCTGAGAGCTAATACTGAGAGCTGGAAATTATGGGAGAGATGAACCAACTGAGAGTAAAACTCCCAGCAATGCTTTCCCTAACCACAAATGAAACTTTAGGAGACATAAGCAGCCTCAGTTTGGGGAGCTGCTTTACTTCACATTCCATCCAAGCCTGACAGTGTTGACTACAAGCAGCAGGCATATACTGATAGCATGTATTGAAGACATATCCTGTTCTACGATTGCTAATCCAGTTCTTCTGCAAACCTGAAAAGTTCCATAAAACTTTTAGGTGGCTCCTCCAATCCAAAGAAAATGTCATAACATGCATGTCACTCCCAGGCTTCCAATCATTTCATGGTTTGTGATCAAAGCAAATTGATTATATTGATTTCCCAGTCACATCTGGGAGTACCTTGTGTGAGGTATGAGGGAGCACAGGATGTGGATAGCAAGGTGTGTTGGGCACAGAACCCAAAACCCACACAAAGCTGGTGCCACCACACGCCTGTAGGAATCTCTGTGTGAGAGTGGGTAGTGCAGCAGGGTATCCAGTGCCAGCATGCTGGACTGTGAGAAGTTATAAACACAACAGCCACATTTGCATCGTAGAGACAATTTGCAGACAACTGGCATGAGGCAGCCAAATGTCTCCTTTACAACAATGCCTAATCCACACAGCACTGTGGTAACAAAAGCAACTATGAGCTTTGCATCAGCTCTCTGTATCTCTGCCCTGCCAAATGCTAACAGAAAAAACTGCTTGTTGTCCCTTCCACAGCAGCACCAACACTGGCCAGCCTTTCAAATCCAACCCTGCACATATGAATAACCTTCAAAATAATCAAAGGGACACAGCTTTGGAAAAAGAACCAAGTTAAAAGGAACTAGCAGAATGTTATGACAGCATCAGTCAGAGAGGCTATCAAAATAACTACCTCAGTCAAGGGCTTCCCTCAGCCTGATTTCATATGCTGAGGCAAATTGGTACTGGAGTGGTAATGCTACAGAGGAGTCAGAATGACCTACTTTCACTCCCTACAAGCAGGGACACATCGTAGTCCCTACTAATATACACAGTTCAGTTTAAATCATGTGCTATAATCTGAATATTGCTATAGTCCTTAGAGTAATAAAAAAAAACCAAAAACCTAGTTTACATAAGCATCTTTAATACATGAGCATTTCAGATAGTTGCCAGAGACTCAAGAGATGAGGTTTGATCCCAAAGAATGTGTCTCCTTTCTCTTGACTCCTTACTGAAGTCATATCTCCTTTACTTCTATGAGTTTGGCAGATTATGGTACAAGAACCCCATTTTGGTCTCACAGGTTATGAATTTTGCAGATCTGATGTTGCTAAATTCAACAAAGCATCCTTTGCATTCCACTAAGGTCTTCTTAAACATGAAGAAAGTCTGCTCCCATTCCAATACTCAAAAAGTATATGACAAGGGAATAAATGTGACAGTTTTATCCTAATCCATCAAATCACTCACACACACGCACACGTTCCAGCCTAACAAATTCCAAAATGCTTTCAAAGCTCTAAATGATGTTTCAACCATATTATTCACCTTCTGACCAGAAGCAAGAGGCAAATGGACACACAGCAATAAGTGGGAATTATCTCTCACCAGCACAGGTTACTAGATATGCACAATTACGTGCAAATTGCCATTAGGAGAGTAGGTAAGCTTGTACTCTGCCTTACCCAAAAGAAAACAAAAATACTTCAGAACCGTCTAGCCAGCCCACAAGGTATCAGTCCTGCCTCCTTTTGGGTGTCTCCATACTTTGAAATAATCCAGGAAAAACTGATCAGGCACATGTAATTTCCCAAAGCAAAATAGGAACTGTTTGAGGTTATCTGGGCAAAAGATCACGAAAAATTCAAGCAGCAAACAATGTACTTCCAAGTCAAACAAAAATAAGTTCCCAGAGCCTCTCTGCAAAGCACTCAGAGCTGGGGCTGGGGAAGAACCCCCTGGCTCAGTAGAAAGAGGTCTGTGGACTCAGCACCATGAAATCGAATAAAACTCTCTTTGTGGAGCATCCAGGGGAGAAAGACAAAGGGCCTCTGCCACCGCAGCGCTTCTGAATGACACAGTCCTCCAGCACCTCCAGCTCTCCTCCCACCCGCAGCAGAATCCCAGGAAACTGAGTGTTTATTCATGACTTGGGCTCTGACCATTTTCTCAGTTTCTCCCTGCATCCTCCAATGCCCACTAGTTAACAATATCTTCTTTTAGCTCTCCTCTTGTCTGCCACTTCCGCATTTAATTGCAAGTTCATGGGTATAAAGTGGCCTGAACAGCTGAACTAAGTCATCTTGATTTGAAGGCTCGCTTTCCTCATAAAAGGGGAAACAGTTCTTTCTCTGTCCTTCTGTCTGTCTTCATTTCCCTTTCCTTGGCCACTTCTCCCCTTCCCCTTTCCCCCTCCCTCTCCCCCCAGTTTTTCTCTTTCCTATTCCCTCTCCCATCCTCCGTTTCTTTCTGTGCCTCCCTCTAAATCAAATTCACACTTCTCAGAGATGTCAGTGTGTGCAGGGAAGGGAAGGCAAAGCTCTCAAATGCTGGCACCTGTCCAGAAAATGGCTCCCAGGCTTGCAAAGCCATTTCTAGTCTGTGTCAAACTGTGGTTGAACACAACACCCCTCACCAGCCTCTGCGCTGAGCACGCGGGCAGACAACTCGTGTGACAACAGAGCTGTCTGAGAAGGGAACCTCTGCAAAGGTGGGATCCCCTTTGTGTCCTGTGGCAAGGGAAAACCTGCAGCCCGGAGCTGTGACTTCTGCACCAGTTAACTCAGAGGAGGAAGCAGCAGCACAGATAAACCACACACTGAGTTCCCCATTGCAACGTGAATTTTGACTGCACCAACATCACCTGCTCTCACTCACTGGGCAAAAGCAGTTTATTAACACCGTAGTGTGTAAAAAAGAAAAAGGAAAGGAAAAAACCACATGGCAACAGGTGTCAGCTTGAAAGGACCTACAGTCCTCACTGGACTCTTTTCTGACAGTTACCATGCCAAAAAGGGGGAATTCTGGTGCCAAAACCAAGAGCTGTAGTAACACCCCCATTGCCCAGTGAAACCTGAGACACAAACCCCCAGAGCTAATTAGTTAATTGGGCCATATGATAAGCAAAATTTCACCTCCTTCTTCCCTCTCCCCTCTTCGCAAGCTCTCCAGGCATCTACAATGCCATGAGTTTATGCAAAAATGGAAACTAGTGGGAATTGGAAGCGTGGAAAGTAGTTATGACTTCCCTGCTAATAACAACAAAAATTATTAAAGCTATCTTTTTGTCGTATTTTATTCCAATTAGTTAAAAAGCAGTGAAGAAGGGAGGAGGGCTTTTCAGCAAGGGTTATTACAATACTGAGTGTTCTGCTGTGAGAAAACACAGTGGCTCATATTTTTTATGTGGTTGTTTGAACCCATATTGACATGGAATTAGAAAACTCTCCCTGATTGCAGGGAGATGTGATTTAAAATCAACCTCTGCAAAGTTCACTTAGCAGTAAACGCACGAGGTACAAAGGAAGGGCAAATCTGCCCCTTAAGGAACCACTTTAGCACTGTGCTGACCTGAGGACAACTTGAGGCAGTCGAGCCATGTCTTTGCAGAGCTGCACCAAACCAGGTAACACTGGCAGGCAGGACGAGCAGGGTGCTTGTCCGTGTGCTCCCTGGCTGAGTTACACACCCAGCCACGTGTGTCCGAGCCCTCACAACGCTCCCAGAGCTGCACACGGAGGGGCAGGACAACAGCAAACTCCTCCAAGGAACAGATTTCAAAACTGCCCTCACTTATCATCTCCTTGTCAGAAGAGGCCCTTTTCAACAGGTCATTACTGCTGGGATGGTGACTCTTCATAAGACAGATGAGGCAGTTCTAACTCTTCTCCCAGTCCTACATACCAATTTTGCCAAATACTCAAGCAGTGCTCCACAAATACCAATGGTTTCTGGTGTCACAACTTTTCCCAGAGCCTACTCTTACTAACATGTTGTCTGAAGATAATTGTGTTGCTTTTGGGTTGGAAGGTTATGGAAACAGAACTACCAAAAAACCACAACACCAAAGCAAGGCAACAGAACAACTATCCTGCTGCAGCAGAGAGCTCCAGCCTCTTCTACCGAGCACTTAACACCCAGCTGAGGTTTTATCCACTGAAACAGAGAAGCCAAATTGCCTCAACAGTTCTTCACATCAAGGCATGTATCTGTTCACTCCTTGTCAACAGGGGCTGGAGGTTGCCTGGAGGAGGCTTTGGGTCACTGTCCTACATATTTTGTGCAGTGTGGCACTAACACTCAAAAGCAGGTTTTGCCAAGTTCTGCTGGCACTGAATTGGCAGAAGGTGATGATAAAACATTTCTGCTTTGCAAGTCTTTTTCACGGTGTAACCACTGGGATTTGAAAGTTCAGGACAAAAGCCATTTGCGTTGTTTTTCCACCCCACAGGCACTAGTTATTCAGTCTTCTCAAAGCTAGCTAGTAATGGACAAATGTATGGACAAACCAGAGTTCTGTTCCATGGACAGGCACAGGCCAGGCCTTCCATGGAAGGTGACAATGCCACCCATGCTCCTCCTGCTAATCTGCCAGCACGACTTCTACCTGGACAACAAGCAACTGAATGTGTAAAACCGTCAACTGTGGACCCACAAATGAACTACATGACAAACGATAACAGAGCAGAGGCCTATCAACCATGAGAATTTAGCTGTCTTTAAAATCAGTTTCTCTGGGAGTGGGGGTGCAGACAGAGGTATTTTAATTCTTTGTCTTTTGAGTTCTCAAATTTTCAGGGCTGGTATACTCTGATTCCACAAGCTGGTCCCATTTCCCTGAGGCACAGACTTCACCATATTCCATCACACACCTCTGCTCTACAACTGTGGGGTTTTTTATTCTGCTCTCCAGAGGCACAGCTTTGCAAAACTGAAGCTGTAGAGACCTCCTTAAGGTCTTGTGTGATAATCTGCATGCTTAAGAAAAAATGCTAAGGCACACTAAATGCCACAGATTTTTTTTGTCAGTTTTAAGAACAAAGGAATGTAAGCACATAGAGAGATAACAGAGTGAGAGAAAAGGAAAAGAGGCAATATATGAATTGCATGAGATTAAGTCCACAAGAGAAACCAAGAAGGACTTTGTGCAAGCTGCAAGTGGTCTTGGGTAGCTTGGATCCACCCAGGCAGCACAGATACCATTAAACTGGCTGGCACTCAGGAACTGCATCCCCTACTATAGCCAGAACTACTGTCAAATGCCTCAATACAAAGCTAGTAATTACTACTAATGGTATCATTAATTGTCATTTACTACATAGCGTAAAATAGTATTTTGTTCTTATTAAGCTCAAAGAGCACTAAGTCTCTCTAAAGCAATTAAAATAACAAGTAAGTGTAAGCAGCTTTTAGACATTGTCTGTGCTGCTGTGGCAAACACAAGGATCCAGTCCCACTGACTCGAGGCATTTAAGGAAGCACAGCTTTGATACTGCAAAAATAACCAGAAGTCCCGAAAGGAGATCTCCCAAAAACAGCCCATCAGGCATATGGCTCGGGCAGATCATATCTTGCAAACAGATTTCAGAAGCAGACTTTAGAAAACAGCACCATCTGGATCAAATTTGCAACTCTATCCATAAATAAGGAGGGACAGCTTATGGCACCACTGCAAGTATATTTATAAAGTGTGGGAATACAGGGCTGGAGGCAGGAGTGTGAGGGGGAAATACTGTCTACAGGAGTGAAAAATGCAGCTGAACCACTAAGGAAGTGGGGTGGGGAAGCCACTTCACAGCAAAACCAAACTACCCACGACAAAGAGGAGTGGAAATGTGGCAGCTGGATGTCCCAAACATTCAGAGAAAGGTGAGAGCAGCCAGGTTCTGGAGCTAAATTGTAACCTATGAACAAGGGCAAAATTCTTCGGACTGCACAGCAAACCTGCATTCTCCAGTGGTGCTCCTGTGCAGAGCCAGCAGAGCCAGGCATGCAGGGAACGCTGACAGTGTCTGTTCCCCCAGGAGAACCAGGAAAGAGAATTTCAATGTACAACTGAAAATGGTCCAGTGATTTATACCTTTGAGAATCCAGGCAGACAAAGCACACTGTTATTCTTTTGACCCAAGTGACTAGCCAGAAATGTGAGGGAATTGCACACTGTCCCCGTTAGAACGAGAAAATTCTTAATCAAGTTAGGTGATTTTGCTTAACGTGACAGAGGATATTATTCTGATAGTCATGTCACAAATCTATATTGTCATCTTATGGACTGCCACAGAATCTTAAGTCACCGTATTTTTAAAAGGACAGACTTGAAACTACAAATAAAATAACTTACCTGGTAAAAAGGGATGTTCTGGGAAATCATTTTACATTATTAACCTCCCCCAAATGTGAAACACCCACCCAGTATCACAGGATACTCCCCATGGTACTCCTTCCCACTGCTGCTAACAGCACCATAAAACTGGATTCCACATTTTAATTTTAGGGAAATTGGTACTTCCAAAATCACTTTTGTTTCACTTGTTTTACTTTTTTTTTTTGTTTGTTTCCCCAACAAAATAATCCACATTTTTTATGTATCTTTAGGGATTTGTTCTGGTTTTAAATATGGCTGGCTTTTGAAGAAGTTGGGGGAACTTATCTGGATTGACTTACAAAGATAAGTCCTCTTTATTTGCTAAGAACTGCTAAGTGATATAGGACACCCCTCCTCTTGGTTACCCCCCTCTGCTGCTGGAAGCTGCTGTCCCTGCTCTCAGCCAGCTTATGTGAGCTATTCCTCTGCTTCAGCACAGTCAGCCCTCTCAGTTCAAGGTACCAAAGGAACACCTCAAGCTAAACTCCCCAATTTTACACTCAGCTATATTAAAGAGCCCTCACAAATTTCAACATGAGCAAAAGGATGAGGGTCATGAATACATAAAGTCAGGTAACAGGAAATAATCAGTCAGGAAAGCTGCCTAAAAGCAATTTAAAAAGCCCTTGACTAATTCCTCTCCGCTGTTTAAAATCAAAGAGTGAAAGAAATCAGGACTAAAAGAGACCAGAAAGCCACCCTGTAACTGAGGCAGGCACACAGCATCTTTCACACTTCTGCCAGCAATCTGATCCATTCATTCTCAACAAGAACTAGTTTCAGACACTTTATAACATTTGCTTTACCTATTCCACTGTTTCATTTTCCTGGTTTTTTGAAAGCATCTCCTGATTTCCTCAATTGCTGCAATGTAAACCCATTACTTCTTGTCCTATCAACTATGGATCCAGTGAAGAATTTACTCTCCTCCTCTCGGCAACCTTTTCAGCCTGAGCAATCCACATTCATTCGGGTTTTGCTTTAGAACACTCCTGTTGTTCTTTTCATGTTCTGTCCTCACACACGAGGGCCAGGTCTGTCACAGGCACAGACCACAGAGCACAGGCTGTGGGACCGGGCGGCTCACTGGGCGCTCTACGATCACCGCGCTCGTTTTCGGAGAGCGGAGCCAAGGCCGTGCACCCCGACCAGCCCAGCACTCAGCAGGACATCCTGGGGGGCACATCCACACAGGGAAACACGGACTGGCTCCCTGCCCTTGTACACAAACACTCAGGGTGTGCAGGACAGGGTATGAAGTGGTGTGTCACACAAACGGCGCTTCGGTTTCTCCACGTGCTAATGACTCTTCAGTTGCCTTTGAAGGGAGAAGTAGATCTTAGTTCCCTGAGTCTGCTGATTGGATTTTTTAGCCTTTTTCTTCTCTTTTCAAAAATCCTTTCTTTCAGCTCTCCTCCAGGGGCATGCCTGTGCCTTACTGTGCCTACTCTTGCCTCTGCTATGAGCTCATCTGTCCTCCAACAAAGAAAGCTACCACCCAGAAATGAAGAGAAATGCTTTCTTGTTGCTCCCTCATACCCAGCCCTTGGAGCAATCATCTTACTCTGTTTGAAGTCATTTCTGCCTCTGAAGCACTGGTGGCCTCAGATTCCTCCAATAATTTACAGATTAAAATTCAAGGCAGCAGGGATTGAAGTTTCTACCGTGTTCCCACCACCGAAGCGAATCTATACCTCCCTGGCATTTTATTAAATGAAAGATTTGCACGGTGATATATGAAAAAATAGCAGATTTTTTTGGTTTCTTTATTTTGATTTGTTTTGCTGAAGAAACAGCCACTGCACCTGGAGAATTCGAAACCTGGAAAGCAGATATGAGCTGCTGAGGAGGAGCACACTCATCTAATATTTAGCACCACACTCTTTATGCAAGAATACCCTCCATAACTCACTTCAGATTCTGCCAAGATTTCCAGCTCATGCATGCTTTAGCAGCTGTACCACACATCAATAGCTTATGAGTTTAGAGTTATGACTGCTATGTAAACTCATCAAGACCCCACTTAAATCAGTAATAGCCAAGAATACACTATAAAAAAACAAGAACCCCATAACTATATTGTAGTCTAGAAGGTACCTCCCATTAATAAATGGGGAAAGTATATCTCTATATCTATATATGTGGTGTGAGAGGAACTATCTTGGCATAAGTTTTAGAAATTAAAAACATAAACACATAGAAAGCAGAAGGAATTTACTGCCAAACAAGATTTTTAGGTAGGACTGTGCAAGTGTTGTAGCCAGACCTCATTCCTTCTCTTCCTGGACAGCAGGCAGGGTGCAGACCCCTCTGCTGAGTGTGCAGGCCCCAGCCCTGTGCAGGTGGAGACTTGCCCCAACATCCTCTTTTTGTGCAGGAACAAACCTAATGGAACCCCTTTCCTCTCCCGTTGTGTATTTATCCCTCACTGCACAGAAATCCTATTTCAGAGATGTTGCAGAAATATTTGCACTCCTGCATTTGTAATACTGCCTGCAAAGCTAAGTTTTTACATATTTTTCTAGTCTGTTCTCTCACAATTTTCTTTACATCTTTGAGTATATAATTCCCTTATAAGCAAAATGACTGAAAAACTTTACATGAAAGGAAAAGAAATTTTATTTCTCAAGAGTTCGTGGCCCCTTGAAGAGTTTATCCCCTTGAAGGTTAAAATAAGCCCTAGTCACTTTGAAAACAGTTATTTCATGCTATAATTGCTACACAGGCAGCTCCAACCAAAGCAGGCAAATGAAGAGTAAGAGTAGGTGAATCCTCAAAAAAGCAGCTTTGTGCAAATAACACCAAAAATAACAAAAACACCTGTCACACAGCTCCGAAGATTAAATTAACAACTTTTCAGCATTCTCCCTGAATTCTGAATCAGGAGACCTTCATACAATTACTTTCCTCAAGTTCTGGACCCATGGCAACTTTCTGAAGTTGATGCCATCCAAGATTAAAAACATTCATATAATTGTCCCACACTAACCCTCCCCTGCCCACACCTGTATCTTCTCGACAAGAATGTGGAGAGCTGGCCTTTCATGGTTCCTCTCCATCTCTCCTCTGAAAGATATTCTGACTGAAAACAATGAGAACTTCTTCACTGGGTACGAAATTTTGGTATGCACAACATGTACAACTCACTCAGATCTCAGTGCTGACTGAAGAAAGATGTGGAGAGAAAACTTGCTACAGCATTTCACTGCATGTCTGAATTACCCCACATCTGAAATCTGAATTTGATGTACAGCTTTTTTCTTCCTTCTCCCACACTCCCTACAAACAGAATAACTCCACAAACAAGGACAAAGTATGATAAAAGGATTGCCTCATGAGGCACAAAGTCCCCTCTTCAGAAGTGCTCTTATCATGAAGCACCAAACCTTTTTCTTCCAGGTACTCCAAAGCACATCAGACCTTTTGGAGAGGCGACCCTGAATCCTGACAGAGTCACAGAGCCTCCCATGAAGAAGTATGTGCTGGAAATCATGCTGAGTGTCTGGCATTGTGCATCCTATCCAAAAGCTTCTAAAGGTAGCAGTTGCCCCAGAAAAACAGGCAAATTTGACAAGTGAATGTTACCTAGACACAAGGGACAGGGGGATTTGGAAGTAGCTCCTGTCACTGCCTGGTGTTTTGACTGCTGGGAAAGAGAGGCTTCTTTTTCTTTAAGAGAAGATTTGTGTAATGATGAGTGAAGACAGAAATTATTCACTTAGCCAGATCCCACAGAAATGCACAACAGAATGGGCAGGTAATACATCCTTAAGTAAGAAGCTCTGCAATTAAAAGATGATGAGATTTCTGTCACTAGTGCCACAGCTGGTGTTATCATCTGACGGAAAAAGGACACTCAAGCCCAAATTACTCTCCATATACAAAACAAACAAACCAAAAACAACAAACCCAAAAGAACACCTTAGAAATCTGTTTTTACTTCATCCAAAAGTCTCAACCCTTCTAACCAGTTCCACCAACTCAGCTGAAACTTGCTTACACAGCAAACACAAGAAAATAACATAAGCCTAGAAAACAGAAGCAGACTAAGACAGCACATTTCTCTTCCTTCTTTGAAACTGTCACTCAAATATCATCCGTATTTAACATTTCCTGATTCTAAAATGCAAGGCAAATGCCTAATCTTCAGCCACTCCAGCTGCCATCCCACAGTCAACTACAAACTGTTAATTAATGTGCACTTGGACTAAGGACCGTGACTCCCATTTGCAAACTGATACAAATGAGAGAGCTGAACCAATTTTTGCCCTCTAATTTCTGTTCCTTCCTCTCCTGAAGGTTAGACCTCTCTGACAAGACTGTACAGAATGTGCTTCTGTTGCTTAAACGCTGCCCTCTACAACTCAATATTTCAGCATTTAAACAAACCACAGAGGCTTTTAATCTGCATTTCTACAGAAAGCTGTGGCAGCTGAGGATACAAACCCCAGACACCCCCATTCACACCACGGGACTTGACTCCAGCAATGGGGCTGGGCAAACACACACGGTGAGAGTTGGTACAGCCACCCCACTTAAATGTGCTTGCAAACACAGAGCAGAGCTCTAAGCAGCAAATAAGAGTGAAATTGGTGAGAATATCTTCTAGTTTGGACTACTGTACTCTAAGATAATTACATGAAATACCACATGAAATCCAGGGTAATGGCATATCACATACACCAGCATTTCCAGTTGCTTGCAATGGCCGGGAAATACTGAAATTATGATCCCACTCTCCCTCAAAATCTCACCAAAAGAACCTTCAAAAGGTTCAATAGTATCATGGTTTGCAGAGAGGTGTTATGCTACTGCTTTTATTTTAGTACTGTGTTAGTTTGAACAAAGCAGTCGCGGGCCTCCGAGATTCAGAACTTGTGAACAAAAATCTTTTTATGTGAAAATAAGGAGAATTTTTAAGGACAACACCCAACAAGGGTGTTGAGTGAAGATATATCTTCAAAATTAATGAAAAGAAGGCAGATGAAGCCTTAAAAGATCAGAAGTGCGCAGAGAGGTACAAAACATACCAAAAATAAATCGTCCTGTCCCTAAGGCCAGGTTTGTGCAGTGAATTTCAGGATTCAAATACTTCTTTAATTTACTTTCAAACTTCAAACTTCAACTCTGAACCTTGAAGCTAAAAAATTACAGAGGAAAAAACTTCCCTTCTGAATATACATCTCTGAAGTTCCAGCTCCTCACCAAAAAAACAAGTACAGAGAAGCCACACAAGTGAAATGTTCTATATACTGACTTTTATAACAACTTTTTTGAAATCTCTCCTTGGATTCAGCCTGGCCTTAGACAGTTTTGTTTCGCTTGGCCAGACAGCTTTTCCCAGTGAACGCAGGGCCAGCACCAGCAGTACATTCTAACCACTGACACTTTCACTTCACTTCTAATTTTATACCCTTTGTGCTCGATGTGTGCTGATTGCAGAACTCAGGCTTGCACTTACTGCCTCAGAAAGTCCTTCTGCAGAGCGTGGGGAAGGGTTTGGTTCAGCAGCTCGCACACAAACAGACAGGCAAGTGTGAAACTACCAGATGTCCAAGTGTTTGTACTTGCACTTGCTGAGATTTTAGCATGAGCACAACTGTTCAGACAACTGCCACTGAGTCATTCTGAGAGCCAACATAACTTCTTTGTTTACATTTTTATTACTCCCTCAGAGCAACGGGAAGGTGGCTGACTGGCAATTCCTGAAGGGCCAAGACTTACATTCTACACCTTATGTTCCCATAGGACTTGGGCAGGAAAACTCCCAGCACAGTCTCTTGCATCCAGCAGAGGTATTCCCAGAATGGAAAACTGTTAATGCCTCCCATTCCCATTGATTCTTTATCTGTGCACAGGGACTGTCAATACTGCTTCTGGTTATGCCTAACAGTCCCCCTGGAATTGAGCTAAGACCACCAATTCATCAAGCACTAACTGCCAAGGATGTGTCAGCTGAAGGTTGCCTGAAGGCTGAATTAAAGAATTAACATTTTTGTTGCACTTTTTAACAAAAAAAGTCGTGTAGCTCATGTGACATCTTTTGCTCAGTTTTTTCTCTAGAAGAGGTAAGGAATGGACACGAGGCTCTGGTACCTGCAGCCTTTGCACAACTCATTTTGGGTTTCTGCACCTCAGTTTCTCCTGCTAAATACTGTGTGTCTGTTTTGAGATGATCCACTCAAAAAAAGTCCTGCATAAACAGAGACCAGTATCTTTATTATCAATGCACTTCAAAGCAAAATTTTCTTCTTCTCTAAGTGAAATAGCCTGAACCTTTTCTTTCCACTGGCTTAAGCTGGTTTTCGACACCATGCTGCCCGAGCAGCTCCCCCAGAACCACATGAAAAGAGAACTGATGTCATGCAGCCTTGCTTCCACCTGGACGTGGTAATGCTGCCACTGCAATTTTGTTCCTGCTTGCTCTTTGCAAATTTCAGTTCCTCTCCTTGGGTGCTGTAAAAAAAACTTTGATTCATACTTTACTTTCCAAATATTGTGGCTTTTCTTGTGCAACTGCTTAAGAAAGATGCACTGGCCTGTATTGTGCAAAAGGATCTCTTATGACACACTGCATGCACAGTATAACAGACAAAACCCATCAAGAGCATGGCTGCTCTTTCTGGCTTTATTTTATGTCAAGATGCATATTAAGCTGTTTTTAAATAGGGAAGGGAATGGAGGTCAGAGTGGAATCACCAGATGTACCTCGCTGTTCATGATGTTCATATTCTACATGCAGAAGGTGCTGATCCTGCAAGGTGACAGATACCTGCTAGAACAGACTGAGCCTTCCCAGCTCCCCCTGGGCTTCTGCTCCCACAGATAAAAGTCTGCAGAGGTAGCAGAATGCTCCAAAGGTGCTCTACCAGACATCATGCAAAACAGAGTACCACCCTACATAATACTTCTTTTTTGATTTCCCCCTGTATTCTGTGTAACTGCAGAAAACTTCCAGCACCCTTCACCAACAAATCCATCCACAAAGCAGAAGTTTCATCAGCCTGATCTGCTCACCATGCCAAAAATCAAGATGTAGCTGAGTACTTTAAATGTTTAAAGAAAGAACGGCTTAACAGTCAAAAAAGAGGAAAACATACACTTCTTTAGGGGCTGTTTTGCTCACTGAATAATTGCCCCATTTGACCAACATACAAAAAACCCAAACTCAACCAAGAACATAAAGCAAAGAAAAGTAATAAAAACTGTGCACAATTGGTAATTTATAACAACAGGAACTGCCCACAGCTGACTTTTTCAGAGAGCCATCATAGCTGGTGAATAGTGAAAGACTATGCAATGATGTCATATGTCTGCAGTGACCTGTCTTTTTGACTTCTTTCATTCATTTCTAAAACAAATACTCTTTCCAGTTAAATTCAGTTCAAAAGCCTTGACTATATTTTATATCTATTGGTCCAATTTTGTTTCTAAATGCTTCTTGCTCTTGTTCCCTAACCTCTAAGTGCAGTTATTCTGGCAAATGCTATTTCTAAGGGCTGAAGGAGGAACACACAGAAGTGAAAAAACCCACGTGCAGTGAGGTTATCTGTCCTTGCACAAGGGCTTTGCAATCATTGTAAAGGAAGGCAACAGCACACCAAGAACGTGGGGCAATGTGACTTGAATGCAGCACAGTCCTAGAAGTTCAGTTCTGGCAAAGCTGGAAGCCTCAGTAAAAAGCCCAGCAAAACAATTCCTGCAACACTGAATGTACCGGGTTTCGTGTCTCCTGTACCATTCAATGACTAAGTTAAAAACTCCAGTGGTACTTCTGTCTTGTATCAATAACTTAATTGGTAAGCCTCACTTTTCCACTATACCTTCCAAAACAATCATCTTTGGTCCTAACAGCCTGAAAATCATTACTTATTTACTGACAAGTTTTCAGGACACATTCTTTCTCCTCACATGTGAGCAGAATACTGGTGCCAACGCAGAGGAGGGAACCTGTATTTGCAACAGGGATCATTTCCCACGTAAAGTTTTAAGAGGCAACAAAGGAGCCAAACTCTGTGAAAAGTGTCTCCTTAACAAATATGTATCTCTCCTTTTCCTGTTGAGGGATCATGCCTCTGACAGACCAATGCTCACAGCAAACACACTTCTGCAGCTCTCCTTGAAAAACTTCCCCTGCTGTTCTTCCTTTATTCTGTGTCTTGTCAACACCCTCTCATCACAAACAGCTGCTTCCCATCTGAGCTGACTTCTGAGCACAGTTTCAGTAACACAACACAGACAGAACCACCAGCACCCAAAGGGACACGAGCTAAAAAAAATATATGCAAGTGTCCAATGATTATTGTTTGAAGCCTCTGATTTTCCTCAATAAAAAGGGAAGTAAATAAAAGAGAAATGAGCAAGCACTCTTCATATGAAGGACCAAAATGCTTTCAGTCTATGATATCTCAGCTCACAACTGTCAGTAATGATACTCTGAATTAGGTAATTAACGTCCAGTTCCTTTTTATGCTGTCCTGAAGCAGTCTTTAAACTAAACTGTATTTCTTTTCTGTCTCCCCTGCACATTAAACAAAATAAAAGACCTCAAGTAACGACAACAGTCAGTAATGACAGAAGTCTAAGGAAGGCTGACAAAACATATTTCTAGCACCTCTGGCCTGGCATGTAGGACTTTCACATAACAACAAAGCATCAGAAATAAATGCAACCACATCAGCCACCCTCCCAGAAAAGCTAACCCTGGGCCTGGGATTCAGCTCTGTTCTGCCAGAGGGCTGTTCTAGCAGGATGTCCCACAGCCTGGGGTGGGAGCTGAGGCCATGGTGAGCTCCAAGGGCTGGGACGTGGGCCTGAGCCTTGCAATTCTGGAGAAAACTGGTAAAAGGTTTCCTGGCACACTTTGGCCTGGGCCTACCAGCATTGTCCCAAACAATTCTCAGGCCTGGTGCCAGATAGGACAGACCAGGACCATTCCCTACAGGGAGTCTGAATGAATCCATCCTACTTTGAGACTCACATTGCTCAGTGGTACAAGACAAGACCAGATCATGCCAGTTGGCCTCAGGACCAGAGAATAAAGCCTGGCACTATTTTGTTTACTACATTTGTAGCTGAAGTCTCTTGCTTAACAACACAGAGCATTAACCACTGATCAGCTCTAACAGCACAGATAAACTTTTGCCTCCCTGCCTTTTCCTCTGTGACCTACTTATTAAGTAGCCTACTCATGTACACCTACATTAGGCTTGTCCATCTTTCCCAAAACAACCTGGATTCTGTTTAAGAATCAGGTTTCAGAGTGCAAAACATTTTACCAGGTCAAAAGTTTTACAGCTTTCTGTTGCTGCCCCTTCACACAAAATGAAAGGGGCTTCTTTAGCCACCTAGTGATGAGGTTAACAGCCAAGGCTCCCTGTGAGGTGATGCATTCAAAGCAGTTGCCAGATCAGACAGAAAGCCCCATGGGACTGAGACTTTGCTGTGTAGCTAAAACCCACCCACCTCTCTGAGATAAGAATTTGCATTTTACTGAGTTCTTATCAGGAGTCTGTCCCCAAAGCAGGGCCCTCCACCAGTGACACACATTTTGAGTATCATGGAACTCCTCTCATTGTCAGCTTCCTCAGCCTCCAAAATAATCCCCTGAATGCAAACTTTTATGTTTTCCCCTCTTTCCTGACAAGTATTTCCCTTGTGTATCCCGTGATGGGTTGTTCCAAATTACCCAAACCGTGGTTAGCATGCCAGAAGCGTGAGCAGGCAAAACTTTCAGGACAAAAGTGTTATCACTGCTGTGATTTACTGCAGATAAAAAAAGGTGTAAAAGGATGTGGATGGTGTTGTTAGGATTTTTTTAAACCTAAACCCACTCCGTCATGTACAAAGGCATGTAAAGTCTGACAGCCATCCACTAAATGAGTCTCATGGGTTTAAAGCTGTTTCTTAATAAATTGCTCAGACCCCAAAGATAAGCATCGCTCCTTGGTGGGTCACCAGTGCAAAGGACTGTACCAGCCTCCCTCTTTAGAAGTGGTGCTCTCAGGGAAAGGGTGAGCAACGTGCCTTTCAGGGATCAACATTTGCTTATTCTGACACACAGGGCCAAGAGACCTTAGCAGAAAGGATGTGGCTTTGGTGTCACCAGCAACAGCACTGGTGCACAACTAAACCAGCAGCCTGGTTTGTGCAAGTCAAACTCCGGGACCGATCACATCAAGTTTCACACCCAAAACATGCAACCAAACAGTTCCTAATACATGCTTGAAGCAGGAGCCCTGGAAATGTTGGTTCTATCACTCAGAGAGTGGCAACTTAACAACTGACAAACCCACAGGGAATATATAATCAGCACCCTGCATATTAGATGGTTTGCTCCCTTTCTTATTTTTTTTAACTGGAAGTGTATTACTGGGCCAAATAAATTGTGACTAATCTAAAAGATTTTTAATGACTAAACAACAGTGCTTGTTAAAAAAAGTGCCTTCATTTTACATAAAAACATAGTTTGGTAACCAACAAATTAACCTGTTGGCACGAGAACTGACCACAAACAAAATCAGAAGTACAAAATGCAAGTCAGGTTAAGAAAGGTCAGCAAATTTACTCCATGAGTCACAAGATATCAGATGAGTTGCAGCAAGGTTATTATTTGTATGGCTGATTGTGAAATAATTACAGCAATGGCAACAGCAGTGAGAATGACCCAATATCCTTACATGAACCTAAATATTCCTTTAACTCAGTTCCACAGTCCCATCATCTCAGTAACTACCCTAACCTTTAAATAATCAGGGTTTAGAAATCTATTGCCCTCCCTGCAACTCAAAGACATATGACATATGTAGGAAGTGACATTGCCAACCAGTTTGTGACAAGTTCCTGTGCTGACAGCAGTGGGTGGAAGGGCAGGCAGCCATTCATACACAACCTTCACAATGCCACAATGGTCAATACCTGACCTGCCTTTAGGTCCCCAGGTTCAAAGGAGCCTCTCAGAGCAACATCCAGCTTTGGGCAACCAGTGTCTGATGCCTGACATATGGTACTCAGCTGTGTAAGCAGTGAGTTACTGCTAAGAAGGAGGGCTCATTAGCTCATTACCACAGAGCTGTTTTCTCTTACTCTACTCTTGAGATCTGCAGTTCAAAGGGAGCCAAGGCCTCTTCAGATGAGTGGCATCTACAGAAGGGTGAAGGAGAAGTCAGGCATTTTATCCAGACAACCACCCTGAGGTTCTCTCCCAGCACAGATCTCTCTCTCTCTGCTACAGCTTGTCTGGATGATACATGCAGAGATAGTCTTAAAGCTCTAATCACACCTGACTAAGCAATTAAGCAGGAATCTTCATCAGCAGTAATATTTAAATCCAAGGCTTTGGTCAAGTTTTATGCCTGCTGTTGGTGCAATCCCCAGTCCAAGCCTCTGTTTGTGACCCAGCAGGGAAAAGCAGTCAAAGGTAGCATTCAGTCTGGATGAGATGGCTTTGCATGAATTGCATCCCTCCAAAAGGAAGTCTCTGTAGCAGATTGAGAAACGACATTGTTGTTTATTTGAAATCTTTCCTTGCCTCTGGCTGTTAAAGGCTGAGATTGCTGCAGTCATGCCCACTCCTAAATGGGAACTCTTCAAAATTGATAAGAAACATGATAAGATAATGATGCTTCCAGCCCATCCTTCAAAGAGACAGGGCTGGTTACTTCAACATGAGTTGAAAACAGAAAACAAAACACTGAAAGAGAGTCAAAAAGGGGGGCGGGGACTGAATGCCACACTAAAAGAGGAAGAAGTAGCAGTCACCTTATGCCACAGTGTAACTTTTGCATCCCTAATTCAAACAGCCTTCATGCACTCTGAGACAGCACCACCTCTGAGTGCACTACCCAAGGGATCATCTCTCAATTCAGAGCATTTAGCGAAACACTGCTGTGTAAATATAGACTAAGTATCCCACCACAATACAAATGCAATGGTAATAAGCAGAGGTATTAGGGAACTACCCATGTTTTCATGTCATCTAAGGCACAAAATAAAAGGGCCTGGCTGAATGATGATTGCAAAGCAACCTCTCCATGTAGCCAGAGAAACTGGGAGATGCAAGCATTCAGGACAATTTTAAAGATTTTATCCACAAAACAGGTTGCTGTAATCATGGCCATTGCTATTAGTGAATAAAAAAAACCTTCACAAACTAGATGAGTCCATACTTCTCTTTCCTAACTTGAAGAGTATCTCAAAAAAGAAGGTGAGGTGTAGGAGATTTGAAAGCCTTTGCCACAGTAACAGCCTGGTCCAACGAGATATCAGAGCTCCCATAAGGTTTCTGCAAAACTTTGTCATTAAGTTCCCATTTTCATGCACGAAAACTGATGGCAGCCTTTGCCCCTGAGGGGCTGGGGCCAGCAATACTCTCTGGTGGTGACCAGGACAGACTGCCATTTGCACAGGGATTTCAACCATCATCAAAATCAAAAACATACATTTATATCCTAAACCACTCTGCAACTGTGCAAGGCCTTTACCATTGCAGGCTGCAAAGCCATTTGAGGAGAACAAAACAGAAAAGTTGCAACTTCTACAGTTGCAAAGAAAAGGGAAATTCACACATAGTCCCTTATATTTTCTTGCAAGTGCCTGAAGCAGACAATAGGCAGGCAACAGAAATAAGTAATTTTTTGAAAGCTTCATCTGTCACAGACTCATCTGGGTGCCTGAAGGCAGACACTGCGCTTGGGAGATCCTGCTTTTCCAAGCTGATGCCTCTGGGACTGCCAGGGTCTGAACACAGGGAAGCTGCAAACTCATCACTCTCTTCCCCTTGAGGAGGGTTCAGTGTTGCACTTCCAGGGTACCCCCCAGAAGCCTAAATATGCAACTTCTCTCATAAATGCTATATGCCAGCACCTAGTCACAGTCACTGATATGAGCAAGGAGTTGTCCTCAAATGCAGATATGAACTCAGATAAAACTTTCTTAAGGCTCTGGCGTTTTGGGCACTAGTGTTCAGGAAATAAATAGATTAGAGAATCCAGATAACAGCATAAGAATTATCACAAGTACAATTAAATATTTTTTGAGAAAGTTAAACAATTTGACAATTTAGTCTAGTCTGAAATTAAATGGGGAAACATCCATGAAATATTTAAGGGTTTGACGCAAAGAGAAAAAGATCACCTACGTGCTCAGTGCAAAATAATATTAGATATTTAGGCATTAAGAAGACACTTCTAATAATAACAACCTTGAAACATCCGGATAAACCATCAGAAATTAAGCTCCTTACATATCAGAACACAATGGTTTGTCAAGATTCTCTCCAAGACGATTTTTCTCGATTCTGTGATATGTGGTTCTTCAATTTTACATTTCCCACCCTTGCAAATCAGTACTCCTGCCTCGGGCAGAAACACTGTGACCCGGGAAGTGGAAAATTAGCAAAGCTTTCAAACTTTTTCCCTTCCAATATTTCGGGACAAACAAGCTCCCGTAACGGGTATAAATCTGCTTCCTGCAAATATCGGCCACAAACGCTGTAAAAATCAAGCATTAAGCTATGCATGGAGCTCAAATAACTTCTGCTCTCCGTGATGCCGGGTTCGCTTTTTGATCCCTCTGCCCTTCCTACCAGAGCCCGGGGTGTCTGTCCCTCCCTTCCCCGCACTCCCTCAGCTCCCAGACTGCTATCGCAAGGGAGTTTTGTTGCAGAGGCACCAGCGTGGCGCTGGGAAAGCCCAGGGCAGCCAAGCTCTCCCTCCTCCCCCAGAGATCATGGCACATGTTCAGACAACAACTGGCATCCCTGGAGCGAGAGGGAGGGACAAAAGGCAAAGGGGCTGATTGATGAGAGCACTGTAACCAAGAGAAGGGAGAGATGCAGAGCCAGAACCAGGTCGAACACCTCACTCTGAAGGACGCAAGGAGGCCAAAGCAGGTCTGAGATAAAGGGTAACAAGGGTCAGATGCACATCGAGCTCAATGAGCTAAAGGAAATGAAGAGAAAGGAGTTTTAGTTCTCACTTGTGTGGCAGTAAACTGGTGCAACTACACGGGGGAGTTATTAATGTTTTCTCATCGTGGAAATTCTGTGAGAGTGCAAAAAGACTTAAACACCTTAATTCTTATAAAAAACCTGCTGTACTCCGAGGTAACTGTGACTTGTGAAGCCTCGCTGCCAAAGACGTGGGCTGGGCCCACGATTTTCAGAGTGACACATTAAGCTCAGACACACATGTCAGAGCAGGAGAGAACCTGGGAATCCTGTGTCCTTCCAGCCCTGCTCTGAGCCCTGTGGCTGTAATCTGGGCTCTCTAGACCAGGGGCTCAGACAAATAAATATTTTCAGAGCTTCCTCTTTGCTTTGTTTTGCTTTTCTGTTCTTTTCAGCTATGCTTCACCTTCTACATCCAGACTGTTTTCTTCACATTTTCTCTTTGTATCCAGGGCAAAAGGACCTTTTAACCTATTTGCACTACAGCCTTTAGCAGCAGAATTTGCACTATACTTAAGTCTAAACAGAAAACTCCACTAGCAGAATTACCAACCCCAAATACTCAAGAGTCATAACAAAAGCCCCTAAAAACTCAAGAGTGGGTTTTTTTTTGTTACTGTTCTATCTTCGATCTGTGCTTTACAACCAGAAGGGCTACAAACACAACATTTAAAATGAAAGTTGTGATCTTCCTCAATTTAAATACGTCAGGAACCAGGCTTTTTAAGGAAGTGTCCCATGATATTAAGACTAAACAGAAGAAAATCTTGATCATTTGCAGTCCCAGCAACTATAGGTGACCAACTGACCCAAAATAACAGAACAGCAAAACTAATTCAGATCATCTCCAACAATTTCCTTTTCCACCTCCTTCCTCTCCCCAGTTGCTTTTAGCTGTCTCATAATAAAGGAGCAACATTACCCAAACCATATGGTTCACCTTTCAGAATCAGCATTTATCTGTATCTGCTGGGGGGAAACAGGCAGAGAACAGGGGAGGACAGGAAACCACACCCCACAGCTGAGACAAATGGTTTGTGTGCTGCTCTATCTGAGCACCAGAGCCCCGTCTTGGATGCAAACAGCATTGTGAAATATGAAGAAGGAAAAAAAAAAAACCAAGCCTGTGATGTTTATCACGTTTCAAGATGGGTGGAGTGCAAAATCCAGAGATACTAGATCAATTACAACCATAAAGCAAGTAAGGAAAGGGAGCAAAACATAAATATTTTGAGTCTGTAGGATGTGGGTTAATGTATCTGATGGCACATCTTACCTAACATAGTTATACAATTGATAGGATTGAAAAAGACTTCTAGTCTTCATATAAAAATAAAGGATGGCATAGTATTAAAACCTAAAAATAGTACTGGTACAACTACTTATCCAACCTGATACCTATCTGGTAAGAACAATTCGACTTTCATACTGTTTTCATGCCTGCACAGAACAAACAGCAATTGCTCAAACTAAAAGTACAGCCTGTCATTCCGACATTAAAATTTACAAGTTGGTGGTTTGTCTTTGGAAAGATGAAAGAGACATATTTATATACAACATAGAGAACAATTTGGCTTTACATATTTGCAATTATCTAGGTTGTGGGAGCTGCATGTGCAGGTTAGAGCAGCGAAATTAAAGGATGGCAAAAAAAAAAAAAGTGATGCAACAAAATACCTACCTCTGCAATCCAGTGTATTGGATAATTACTGCTCCTACACTTCCACGTGTAATTCATATGATTATATCTCCAAACTGGTAAAACAAACCTCTAAAAAACTGACAGCTAACTGTTGTGTACCCACTATTCGGTTTATTTTTAGAACAATGGTCAATGAGCATTTCTGAAATTGCTCAGGGCTCCTGTACCTCCTTACTTGAAAGCTGGTCTTTAATTACTTCAGTATTAGTGTCACACATTTGACTGGGATTCTCTGGAATGACCAGGCAGCAGTCAAACAACCCACAGCCTTTCTGTTCTCAATGAACTGTGTGTGACTTCTCCACACCAATGACAGCACAGGCAAGAACAGTTACCCAGGGACTGGCCAAGCCCAAGGGCTGCACCTCAGCCAGCCCACAGTCCTGGGTGCCAGCAGACAGAAGCTGGCATTTACCCCACTGGTCATCCTAACTAAATTATCACCTGGCTTGATTCTGTCACGCAGAAAAGAAATATTTAAGATTACACAGACAATGCAAACACTTCTGCATAGGTTGCACCGAGTTAAAAGAGGCCTTTAAAGGATTAATTGAATCTTGACGTCTGGAGCCTGAAAATCCTTATGGGTGTATGATCCCACCAGAGACGTACAAAGAATTATCTGCCTTTATCTCTTTGAAGTTTATCTTGCTCCAGAAACTTTCAGTAAAGTTCCATTAGCTTCTGACAATTTTCCACTTTGATTCTCATTTGGTCAGTAGTTCTTTTAATGATCTTAGCAGCTCTCCCTGCTGCTTAAAAGGTTTGGCTGTGTAATCAGCCTTTATTGGTAAAGGTAGTAACCTAGCTGCATAACTGTAGTATTGTCTATTAATATTCCTGATTTACACAGCATTTCTTCAAGGAGGATTCCATATTTTGCAATACCACACCCGCCTAACAAAATGACACATAAGACAAGACACAACACAGCATGTGAATATTCCTAATCAAATCAGTAACTTCAGGTCATCAGATGTGAGTTGGTAGAAAAAAAAATTTTTCCCCTCTCAACCTCTCACTTTGAGGCTAAATGGAGGAAAATTAAGACTCCTGACATCATGATATGCATATAGTGTTATGGCTGTATTATATTACCATTTAATATAAAATCCAGACTCTATCCACTGGAATTGATCATCTCACCTCGTAAGATATGGAACAAACCACAGAAAAGCTACTGGGTTTCATTCTATCTATAGTTCTGATACATTATACTACAATACATTATATATATATACATACACATATGTATATATACATATAATACAAATA
Organism: Corapipo altera; assembly: GCF_003945725.1. Lineage (NCBI taxonomy): Eukaryota > Metazoa > Chordata > Aves > Passeriformes > Pipridae > Corapipo > Corapipo altera. The sequence goes on from NW_020884893.1 coordinate 2,183,317, forward strand.
TCAACAGGAGTACCAGAAACTAAAGAGGAGTAAAACTGACACGAAATACCTTCTTGTGTCCAAAATTAAATGAAATAAAACCGTTACAAATCACATACACAGTGAAAAACGATGGGAAATCTAAGTTAAATTTGCACATGTAACTCAAATTTGCCAAAATTACTTTAGGTATGAAAAATAACAGATTCTAGAGACTAAATGTTATTTAAATAGGTAAACATCTGTAGCATTTTCATTAAATGAGTGCAAAACTCATAGCAAAATGTTCTTAACGGTGACTAACACAATTATTATTGTTAGAAAAGAGAACTCAATGTTTTATAACTTTAAGTATTATGGGAGCTAAATATGGACCACAATCTTTTAGGCAAAGGAAACAAGGACTGAGTCCTCATGATTATAGTAAACCTACTTTCCCCTGCAGCTTTGTGGGAAAAGGTTTCAAAGCATAGGAAAAAAAAGAAAAGAAAAATGAAACCTTTCCTTAAACATCACATATGAATCTTCTAAAAAGGATTAAACCACTGTTAATAAATTGAAGTTACTTTGATTTATTTGCAAATGCATAGTATTAAATACTTAAGAGATTCTTTTACATTACTAGGGAACACAGGAAGCTGCTGCCAGCAAGCACCCTCAGTGCTCTGAATAAACCCATAGAATTTAGTTGTTTGCTTTTTAAAACATTGTTTATTGAGAATACTTAATGAGGACTAGGGCTTCAATAGCAAATATTTAACAAAGAGCACAGATTCCCTCACATAATCTTTTTCTAAAGCACAACTGTCCCAGCCTCCGTGGGGAAAACTCATTCTGGTGATAGAAAGATGAGATTTAGCCTCTCTTTATTTAATCCAAGCTACTGAAGTTTCTTAAGCAAAGGAACCTGCCCCCCACATGCCCTCTCAGCTCATGTTTGACAGGAACAAGTTTCCAGAAGATCTGGGCACTGCACCTGTCCCGCACAGAACTGCTTTCACTGCAGCCAAAATTGCCTCTGGATCGTACGGAGCATAAACCACTTCAGTACAACTCACACTGTGAAGAAACCAACCAACCTCACCCAGCCACGCTGGAGCGTTAACCTGGTGCTTCACCCCAGTGCACGTTTATTTTGTGCTGGGGAAGTGCTGCTCACACAGAACACGAGCTGGGGAGCAGGAGACCCGTGGGGCAGGAGCTGTGGCTCCTCTGCAGCAACACCAGTGCACTCAGGAGAACCACCTAATGGAGTAAAGTGCCTTCCTTTGTGAGGTCCAAGCAGAGCTGAGAACACAAGGTCCCAGAGCTGCAGCAGCACTTTCATTAGTGTATATTCATTTGTCATAAGGTAAAACTTTTGGACTACAACTGCCTATAGTCCCAGTGATTATGTGGATGATATTATCCTTGCATGCCAGCTCAGCTGCCCACCGTGGGAGGCAGGGCAGAATTCTCTCCCTTGGGTTACCTTGTTAGAAGGATTAAGTTATGGCTATCCATGCAGTTTATGCAGAAAATATTTCACACTCCAAATTTTATTTTTAAAACTTTCATCCCGCTACTGCTCTTCTTACCCTCACACAGTGCAGTAGGATCCTCATTCTCCTTTCCTGAGGGCTAACACCATTCCACTACCCAAATGCAGCTGAACAGAGATTCAGCCCATAAGAAATAGGTCAATGACTAAAGAAACTATCATTATTTAGGACAGCACATGAATATTTGACACGTGCATAAAGTTAAGCCTGTGTGTGGATGCTGTTCTAAACCAAGGCTCAGAGACTGGAAAGATCCCACCCCTCAGTGCTTTATTCAAACATAATTACCAAAACACAAACTCCACAGGGGGGTAAAGCTGCACTACCAGAACCAACGCCCAACACTCCAGCCACTCTACACCCAGTAACAAAGTGCCTCAGGAGGGCTCTGACTGCCTGCAGTGCCAGCCTGACACCACAGCCCAGTGTGCTCCATCAGGATCCCCTCCTGCCATTAGCCAGGGCATATCACTCACTACTGCTCTCATGAAAACTGCCAACTTAACGAATGTAAATAAATAAATGACTTTTTGGGAGGTTTTTAATATACGAAAATCCCATTAGTTAACTCTGCAAACACATTTAGCTCTAAGAACTGGAGCTAAAAATATATGTAGCTTGAACCTACAGTCTAGCCTGCAGCTGATAAAGTCTCAAATTCAGTACTTAGGACAGAGGAGTTTTCTGAAGGATTTTGGGTTTATTTTGTCTGTAGGGTGGGGCACTTCTGCAACTTGCAGCTTTTTTTAAAAAATCTTCTCACACGGAGACAGAACCACAGTTCTAAATGAAGCTAACTGGCACTTCAGCTGGAAGCTTTCTCAAATTAAAGGCTTTGAGTTCAACTACTGGAGAGAGAAAAGGAGGATTCAAGTAGAGACTAGTTCATAAAGCAACCACATCCTTTTCCTTTATCTTTTATGCTAGACAGCTTGCCACTTGGGTGAATCTGAAAAACATTGAAGACAAACTGATTTTTAAAAAAAACAAACAAAAACCTTGCCAGAAGGACAGGTCAAAAAGGGCTCAAGCCCAGTCAGATGAAACCAGAGTTTACTACTCATCCAGCAAAACACCAGAAAGAATTTCTGCCCTGACCAATCTTTTAGAAATCTCTGCAGAGACTTCCCTTGCTTTGATTCTTGATCTCTGTGTGATCAAATAGTTTATTCTTTTTTTTAAAATGGCATTTCTGTTATCTAGCAACTTTTACTGCAGGCTTTTCTAGTTATTTGGAGGGGTGTGGTGGTGTGCTGATGAATTCCACATCGAGAGCCTATATGGGAAAAAGGAAATATCCAGATGGAGTTTTTCTTCTGAACTAGCCCATGGATAATTTCAGAGGCGGGTATAATTGCCTCCACATGCACAGACACACACGGCCCAATCACATATTTATGTTTACCATTAAACCAAAACATATATAACATTTATTCATAAATAACCGGCAGCACGGAGAGAGTTTTCCACGTGGGTGTGAAAGCAACTTCTAAACAGCCGAAGGGACGAGGCACTCGGAGAGCAGAGCCGGGGCCGTCCGTGTCCCGCGCGGTCCGGGACGCTCCGCGCCGGCGGCCACAGCCCCGCAGCCCCGGCGGCCCCTCAGCCCCTCCAAGAGAAGAACAAACTCCCCCCCGGTGGAGCGGGCCCGGTCCGGGCACTTCCACGAGTTGTGCTGCCCCGGCGCTGCCCCGCCGCCCCCTCGCAGCCCCCGGCCCGCGGGGAGGAGCCGCCTGGGGGGCCCCCCGCCCGCCCCGCGGTGCCCCCGAGGGCGCTCCCCGGCCCCGCGGTGCCGCTCACCGACTGCAGGAAGCGGAGGGTCCCCACGTAGTCGCGCTCGGTGCTGAGGATCTCGTTGAGGACGCAGAGGCGGAGGCGCAGCTGGCGGTCGGTGTCCTTGGGGCAGCCGGCGGGCTCGGCGGCGCTGGGGGCGCCGGGCGGCGGCGGCGGCTCCATGGTGGCGGCGCGGGGCCGGGCGTTCCGCTCCCCGCTCTCTCAGGAGCCCCCCATGGCCCCTCGGCCCTGCCCGCCCGCGGGGCCAGGCGCTGCAGAGGCCGGGCGCGGAGCGCAGCCCGGCTGCGGGACACGCCGGGGTAGCGGCGCGGCACCGCTGAATGGAGCGCGAAGGGAAGCCCCGGCGGCGGGGAGGGGGAGCGAGGGGCGGGCGGGGAGGGAGGGACGGGGCGGGCGGAGGCGGCGGAGCCCGGCCCCGGGGCATGGCCGGGCCGGCGGCGGACAGAGGGGCGGCCGGGCGGGGCGGGGCGAGAGCGGTGGGATCGCGTCCCCATCACGGGAACCCCGCACACCCTCGTAGCCCCCCGTCCTCATCACCCGACCCCGCACACCCTCGTAGCCCCCCGTCCTCATCACCCGACCCCGCACACCCTCGTAGCCCCCCGTCCTCATCACCCGACCCCGCACACCCTCGTAGCCCCCTGTCCTCAT
>NW_020884893.1:2187291-2238586 GCF_003945725.1 Corapipo altera
GTCCTCATCACCCGACCCCGCACACCCTCGTAGCCCCCTGTCCTCATACCCGATCCTGCACACCCTCACAGCCGTGCACCCTCATCTCCACACTCCACACAGCTCCTCTCACACATACCCCCCTCAGATCCCTCACACACACACATCTCACACCCTGTACTCCTTCACTCTCCCTGCGCAGCCCCTCACACCATACACACACACACCTCTCACACCACCTTGCACCTGCACTTTCTCATCCCACACACACACCCCTCGCCCCCTTGCACTGCAGACCCCCCTGCACACACCTCACACCCACACACCTCACACGCACTCACTCGTACCCTGCACACACTGCAGACTCACCCACACACCTCACACTCATTTGTACCCCTCACGCCCCCCCAGCACCCTGCACTTTACACACGTTCTTGCACAGCCTCACACACGCACAGCGCAGTCACACAGCACACCCGTGCCACACCAGCTCAGCACAGGGCCATGAACACACCACAGCTGTGCTCGAACAGGGAGCACCCCCAGCCCTACACCCCGTCCCTGCCCGGCGCTGAGGGTGCTCACACAAACACCTCATCCTCCCAGTGTCACACAGGAGTACGCACACCACTATGGACACAAGGATGCAGAAATAAGGTATTGCAGTCTTCTGTGCCAACTGAGAATAACTACAACAAATGTGTTTCATTGCTGTGGATCCAAAATATGAGGGGTTTAAGTTGGTTGTGTTTGTGCGAAGTGAGTGCAAGGGGTGAGTGGGGCAAACTACACACAAAACCAGACAGGGCTGCAATTCAGCTCTGCTCCCCCAACTCCCAAAAACCTAACTTGGCTTATACCGGTGGAAATTCTCTCAAGTCTCTTCACCATAAGAACACTGCTAGGCTTTTATCAAACTACAGATACACATTTACTTATTTTTTAATTAAGGAAAAGAAGTTTCAAGAAGAAATTTTAAAGGCGTTAATACTGTGAACTTTTAAGTGGCTTAGGGATAGAGACACTTATTGGACATATTACCTTAAAAACTAACACAACTAGTGTGATGAGTCTTCCCCAGGCTAAAACAAAATACCTCAACAGTGACTTTCTCTCTGTCTTGACTGATCTTTATTGTAGTTACTAAGTTTTCTATTCAGGAGTAAGTGATGGCAGTCTAATATACCCAATTGTTATCTCAAGGCTTCATGGATATCGCATTACATGGAATGAAAAAATAGCTCTTGGGTCAAGATGCAGTTGCAGCAGGCTGAAAGTCTGCAGTGTAAAGAGAATATCTCGGATGCTTTCAGCCCTAAGTGTTGAGATTGTCTTTATCAAGTGTCAATGGTATTTTACCTCCCCATGTCTCCTAATGAGGTAGTCTCGGGTCAAGGTGTGCACATGCACCTTCACAAACACGGCTCTCGTGATGTGCTGTGCTAGCACTGTCTACACCCTCACCAGTGAGAAACCTTCCCTTCATCCTGAGTAGCTCTGAAACGTGGCTGCTGCGAACGGGAAAGGTCTTATCTCCCTGAATGTCGGGGGTCCGAGGGCAAAGCACCGAGGGGCAGGGAATCGCCAGGGGAACTGGGTTCACCGATGGGCTGTGGGAGAGCACGGCCAGTGAACAGTCTCCAGGAGCTCAGATTAAACTCTAAATTCACTGCTTTTCTTTCAGGTTGTTTACGTTTAACCTTTGTTTTCTTCTGAAAGCCACTACACCATTTTCGTTTATTTACTCATTGTGTCTCCAGCTGATGTCCTTTTAAAAATCATCAAACGGGTTTTTTTGTGTTTGGGGCAAGAGGCAAGACTCTCTTACAAAAGACCCTGCTTAAATAACAATACACTCTGTTAGGAGAAATCTGCATCCCCAAAGCTACGCCCCCACCCTGTGGCTGAATGAGAAAGTTGTTGGTTTGAAAGCTGTTAATTTGTTAACTCTGTCTCCAGCGTTTGCCTCAAAAGTCTTACAATCATTTCATTGCTGGGGTGAGTGCCTTTTGTCGACACAGTGTACGAGCTACATTGCTTCAAAACACCTCTCCAGCTTTAGGGGCAGTATTGGAAGCATTACTGCGTAAAGATTTTAAAAGGGACGTTACTTTTGACTGGAAAGATTAAAATGCTAAGGAAAAAGGTTTCCATTAAAATTAAAGGGAGATCTTTCACTCTTTTTTTAGAAATGGTTTTCTTTTAGGTATAGGACAATTCATTTTGGTAAAGTCCAAATCATCTCAGACATACATGTAATCCTTACTTTAGGATGGATATTTTATTAGTTGCTAGCATGGCTTTTCATTTTGAAGAAAAAAACCCTATCGTTAGACAGCAAGCTCTTTTATTATTAAAAGGCTACTGTGTGTTAGCTGACTGAAATTGCAACTGAAAACATGTTCCTTCTAGCTTGCTTTCTTTTTGTTTGTTTTTAAATTTTTTATATTTTTAAAAAGGAAGTAGTTTACAACTACTGTTCAGTTTTGAAGAGAATTTTACTGCCAGAATGTTTTTTTCAAGTGAGCACTTCAAAAGCAAACAAAAAAATGCTGCTACTTTGTAAAACAGTCGGGGAGTCAATTATCAGGAGGCTGACATATCAATTACCACGAATTCAAGGTTTTTCGAGAAGATGTAATTAATTTACAAGTGCTTGTAAGTTGTTTGCAGCTGTTACATTTTTACATTGTCTGCCACGGTAGCACCAAGGTGGCAAGGTCTCCACATGGTATCGCACCACCGAAGAAAATAATCATCCATTCCCTGTTTGTCTGCATACTGTCTGTGTTCACTCTCGTAGGAGAAAATGCTGTTTACTCTTGGCCTGCTGAAGACTCTAGAAAAGCCCCCAGAAAGTTGTGTGAGATGTGATTGGGACTCTATTTGCTGTACAGTAAGATTCAGAAATCCAGAGTGATTGTAGAGTTCGTTGTTTTATACTGCTATGCCCTTTAGACTCAGCACGGAAGATCTGACAGACCACACCAGCCTTTTCCTCACTGTTTTTCTTCTCCTTTAACCACTGTTATTCCTTTCTGAAAGCACTGTCTGCTTTCAGACAAAGTATACCATTCTGAACTTTGCCAAGTTAACAGATGTTTTTTTTCTGTTAACTTTAGGAAATTTAGAATCAAATCCCTATTTATGGCTTATCAGAAAATTGCCACTCGTGCATAGTTTTAAAGTGACTTGATGACAAAGGCAGATGTGGGAATGCATTACACATTCTGCATGACCCTTTTCCTGTGCACACATTGCATATATGATTTATGTCAACTGATTCCATACATTTATTTATTTTTGTAGTGCTAAATAAATTCCAGCCTCACGTGCTTTGATTTATGAAAATGTTTATGCAGCTTTTCAGTGGAATTTAGCACACCACAATTTCACAGTTTATTGAAGCTCAGTGTGGTGAAAAGCACAAGGACAATCAGAAGTGCTGGGTACAGTGTGCATCAAAGAGCCAAGGCATCTGAACGTCCTCCCCCTGTGTTCATCTCCACTGGGTCTGTGTGCATCTTCTTTCTGGTGGGTTAAAAGAGTCACTGAATTGCAGGTCCCTGTGTGTGAGTGTACCAGGGATCTGGATCTCTTGGTGAAGGTGGGTCTCAAACAGGTTTTTCCAAGATCCTTTAGCAAGTCGTTCCACATTTAATGTTGTACTGCTTTAAAAAAATTTTCTTTTGCTTCAGACCTGATAATTTCCTTGGTTGCACCTTAACTTTATTATTGCAAAAAATAGAGCTTAGTCACTGTCCCTGATTTACTTGCCATTTAAAGACTTTGCAGACCTTTAGCTCATTTCCTCTCAGTGCTCTCCACACAAGTTAAAACACAGATTCTCTTCATATTGAAGGCATTTTACATGGCTGACCATCTTTATTGCTCTTCCCTGTACCTATAGCAGCTCTACTATATCCTTTGAGAGACAGCAGTAATGGGTTTGAGTGAGACATTAAAGATGTTTGTGTGCCAGGGGCCTGCTCAGAGTACAGTGATGGTCCATGTGATGCTCCCACAGAGGGTCTAAAACGCTACTGCTGAGCAGAGAATAAACCCTGGCTCCAGCACCTGCTTATTGAATGGCAGCAGCTAATTTAACCCCCCACATTGCATCTGTAGATATGCAGAGTAATTCTAGAAACTTAAGTAAAAATATTGTAGTTGATAGAGATTTCCATCTGAGTCTGGTCTGTATGAAGTGGACATGAATCACCTTCCACCTGCCCCTATATAATTCATTGCAGCTAACTGATTTCACCAGAGCCAGAGCTGATTTATTCTAGCTAAGAATTAATCCCTTTGACTTTTACCAATGATTCATCTTCAAGCAAGATAATATGGAGGTAGTTTGAGTAAGCTTTGCAGAAATAATTTCTTAAGTTCTCTCTCTCCAGGAACCTAGACTGCCAGTGGAGCATTTGCATTTCCCTTTTTAACATCAGCCTAAAAATAAGTTTAAGATAAAAACGTTCAGGTAACTTGACTGCAGAGTGATTTGGAACAAATAGAGAGAAGCTTAGAGTGAGCATGGAGAACAAAGAAAGAGAATTGTTAGGCAGGGCTGGGTGGAATTCTCTGTGATTAGAGGATAATACAGTACACACACTCAGTTGAACTCTGAAAGCACTTAATTAGACACACGGTGTGTGGCAGAAGGAGGTAAGTGTTATGTCCATTTGAAAACAAGGAAACAGATACAGGCAGCTGAAGTGGCAGCCCAAGAGCACTGTCAGTATGTGCAGAACAGGAGTTTGGGAATTCACTGTTCTTGACTTGGACTTACAGAGCCCACTCAAAGGGGCCCCCACGAGTTTCGAGGCAGCAACTCAGATTTTACCCGTGGTGTTGTTCAGGCCAGCTGGGAGTGCAGTGAGACAGCAGTGCCTGAGGCTTGTGCTTTTCCTTGGCCTCCCCATAACTCTAATGTCCTAGAGGAAACTGGGGGTTAACACAACCTCGTGACAAAAAGGATTTGGGATTGGAGAAGAAATAAAGAGATACTATAAACTGCATCACAGGACCCGCACACAAGGTTTTGTAAAATGTTCCACCATGGTCTCACTTCACAGAGGGACAGCACAATGAGAATGGACAGTTGTGGCCATCATGAGGTCAGGTGAGATGGACAAAACTTGTTGAACATATTCCTGGTATTGAACTCACTAATTAATTGGGAATGCAGCTTATTTTCTTTTCATAGACTTTAGTGAGCTTTGTGTCAAATCCTAGATGCATGTAATTGAGGAACAAGCATGTGTTATTTCATACATTCTGCAGTCAAGTCAAAACATCCAATTTCAGAAGACACTCTGGGAGGAGGCTGTATTTGTTATTACTCATTCCTCTGATACCTCTTTTCTTTCCACTGTCTGATTCACCACTTTTATCATATTTCCCCTCTTTTGCTCTTCCTCAATCATACCCACCTACTTAAAACTAATCACGTACTAAAAAGTGCATAATTACATTTTCATTATGCTCTTTCCTGACATAATTTTTGATTATGTAATTAAGGGTTCTCGTTGGGCTCTTGAATTGAGAGAAGATTTTTGGTTTAATTAATCAAAAAGTCCTTCTCAATTCCAGATATTTTTAAGCAGTTTTGGTTTTAGGTCATGTGCAGAAAGCATTTCTGTTATTCCTGACATATAGTGTTATATGATCTGCTCTTTACCCTCTTAAGCCAACAACAGAGAAATACTGTCTTGACAGCAGGCTACATTTATCAAGAGATAAGAAGATGCATCAAACTTCAATATGCTTGAAGTAGAATTATTTTTTTTTAATTTGAAATTTGTTTTTTTTTCTTCTGCAAATTGGAAGTTTATCAGATTTCAATGAAATAGTCAGTTAAACTGGAGTTGTTCCAAGTGATTTTTTTTCCCATAGGAGACTATTTATAAGTTTTCAATTCCTTACAGTTTTTTTCTGTCAAATTCACATTCTTACAAAATTTATTGTTTCAGGGGAATACTGGAAGCTTTGCAGACTGGAGGCAGGTAAGTATTTGCCCCAAGCTAACACAACCAAGCAAAAGACACTTTCTGCACTTTGTTCTCTGTAAGTGCATGAAGTAAAATAACATGAGTGCTAGTGCTTGTTTTTGTTTATGAATTGCTTCTGTATGTGCATTATTTCCCCCATCAGTACATGGAACAGAAAAGCCACCCAGCCCTGTGTCAGCACGACCAACGTGCCGTGTACACAGACTGGAATGAAGAGCTGGAGACTGGAATTGTGCAGCCACTTCAAAACTCGTGTGGTTTTCATCACTAGAGCCAGAAAGAGTCTTCTTCATGGAACAGGGAGTGGAAGAGCAGGGAAAAATTGTTTTATGGAATACATAGTACCCATCCATCTGCTGTTCTTCTCTCCGGTTCTCCTCTCTGCTTTTCCCTGTGCACCTCAGTGGTTTGGAAGATGGAGATCTTGGTTTTGGGGTGTAGGGACTGGCACCAGTTCAGCAGGCTGCCCCTGCTGGCTTTCAGCTGAACATGTGCTGAAGAGGTCTGGGGGATCAGATCATTCCTAAGGGATTGTCTGTGTCAGGGTCCACTCCCTGTGCTGCGTGAGGAAAAGGAGCAAACATCACATAACATGATGCTGCATCTCTTGCTTCTTTGACACTTCTTTGACATTTTCCAAATGTATTTGAACAGAGATGTAATTTCTGGGTTTTATTGTCTGCACCTGCAATTTTGGTCAGATAGGAAATGTCTCTTTTTTTTTAATCCTGGGGTATATAAATAACCTAACATGCATTTTGAGATGATGTGTGAATTCTTTTCCACTAAATACTGAGTGACATAGATCTGCATTTGATAAACTGAAGATCTTTACTAAGGATGGGCTGAACCAGTTGGATGTCACAGTAGCACAAAATAGATAGCTTGGTCATAATACATGACTTTGCCATTTACAGGCTCCCTGGGCATCTTGTATTCAGAGTAAAACTCCATGGCTATTGTAGTGCACATATTTTATATCCATAAGGCTGAACTCATGTAACTGGGAAACATTTAGTCCTGTATGTAGCTTAGACTATGGCTTTATGGTTGAACTTGAGTCAATCAAAGTGTGAGCTACCCTTTTTCTCCTTTCCACATTGCTGCATGTTTTCACCACTTCCTTGGTGACACTGTGGCGAACAGGATCAGGAACTGATCAGCTGATCCAGCTGAAAACGAACCAGAGGCCAACAAACAAAAGGTCCTTTTTCAGTCAGATTTGCTCCCTGACAGGCTCAGTGTGCAAACCCCAAGAGCTGCTGCTGGCATGAGAGGAGGCGTCCGGTCTTGTGGCAATGGCAGGAGAAGGATGGGACTGTCTCCTTTGGCAGCAGCTCACCTGCACATCAGTTTAAAGCCATTTCTGAGACTAGAGCCTTGTGAAACTGGAGCTGGGTGCAGCCCATGGAATTATAACCCCTCATATAAGGCCAGTGCATGGGCTGTGAGCTCCCAGTGCAGGGGCAGAAAGACATTCTGGGAAAACACCACCAGCTCCAACAGAATACTGACTGACTACAGCAGTCCCACTGGAGAGGGGGAATCAGATGTTTTTTGCCCTCTTGATATGTTCAAAGCTGGCTTTCCCCCCTTCCCTTTTTGATTTTGTGCAGAAACATTAAAAGCAGGCGTAGCAATAAAGATGCCATTAAACTGACAGTATCACTCGTGAAATCACAGGACACTTTCATTTGATTTACAGAGTAAATGCTGTACAAGTCATAACAGGAAGCCATTGGTAACAGATTAGGGTTAGGAGGAGGCCCGTGTGCTTTGCCACAGAAGATGGAACTGGTCATAAACACTAATGGCCCAGAAAAACAGCAGTATAAGGTCTTAGAGTGAAGATGGAAGGAAAAGGGGCAGATTTATTTTTCTTGCAGCTTTTCTTGACAACCATATTGCATTAACAGTAGCAAATATCAGTTATGGCCCCTTTGTTTTCAGCAGCTCAGTACTTCCAAGAAATCCTGATTTCAGCCAAAATTTTCTAGTCTAAGTCCAGAGGTAAAAAAATTTGAAGTTTTGCTCAGAAGGCTTGAGTGCAGTAAAAGTTAAAAAAATACTCTTTCCTTTTCAAAACTGAAGAAAAATATCACCATGTAGGCTCAATTCTATGCTGGGAATGCTTTTCAGGGAAAAAAAAAAAGAAGATAGTTTGAACAGAATGTAGGTAACGTGATAGAAAATGCTTTGTTTAAACAAAAACTTCTTACCAAAGTCACAAATATCCGTCTCTGGCCTGCAGGTTTGGCTTTTATAGCTCATAGGGGCACCCTAGTGTTAGGTGACTATAAAGCCTGCAAGGCTAAGCAGAGTTTTCTTTCCCTGTCTCAGGATGCTGACCTGAAGTGGATTGTGCAGCCAGTTTTACAGCTTTACATCCATTGCCGACCTCCACGATGTTTTATTATGTCAATAGTCCCAAGCCCTCAACAATTCACTTTTCTGGAAGTCCTTGCAGACTTCAGAGAGCACCCTGAGCTCTGCCAGTCGCTGGAGAAGGCGGCAAAATGCCTTTTACATTTGCTTTCTGCCAAGCACAAGGAAGGAAGGAGCTCTTTAGAAATGTGCAGGCAAAGCCTTCTCTTTGAGTGGTTGATGCTCTGGGCATGGCTTGCACTACACATCCATTGTTATCCTCAAGCACCAAAATCTCCACAGAGCCCCATCTAGAGGGGTAGAAACCAGTGGGTTTTATGTGAAGTTTGGGCCTTGGCTGGATTTCTCTTTGGGAGGCCCCAGGGCCCAGCAGCCAAGCATGGCCTGTGAGTGCTCACAGAAATAGGCCAGCTGCAGTCACTGGCAATGCCCATGTGCTCAAGGGTGGAGGGGGTGGGTTCAGTAAATCTGAATCTCCACATTTCATTTGGATGACCTCTGATATGGAAATTATTTTTCCACTCCACTGGCTGAGCAAATTACAGAATCATTTCAGTTTCAACTTGAGCATGCTGCCCAAGAACACCAGACCAGGACAGTCAACAGCTTCTTTCTTCTAGGTCAGTGCAACATATTGCAACTCAATTTTTGTGCAGTAACTGTCCTTAAAGTGGTGACTGGGACTCAAGTGCTGAGGTCCGGGTACAGGGGGAAACTAGAGCACTGAAATAATGGTTTTAAAAAGAAGGCCAAAAAACCCAATGTAATGATAAGACAGAGACATTCAAGAAGATCGTGGAAAAGCTTCCAGTGACAGCAGCATAGAAAAATAATTTTGCACTTCATAAACTGAAGCAGTTTGGAGAGAGAGAGAAAGAATCAGTCCCATAGCCCCAATTTCTACACACACACACACTTCAGTTTTGTCAATATGCTTCTTCTGTTCCAGTAACATTTAGTCTCATAAAGCATTTGGGAAATATTGCAAGGACAAAGAAAATGAAGGTTACATATAATAAGGGTGACTGGACGGCTCACTGGACCTGTTGGGTTACACATGATAATTCTGGCCCAGTAGGAAGAAGATACAAGAGACAAAACCAGAACAAAGCTCCTTTTGTCTCTATGAAGATTCCTCTGAAGAATACCCAACTGCAACTCAAGAATCAATGAGTTCAGTAATGAGCAGAGAGAGGAAGTCTTTCCTGCTGAGAGGAAAGGAAACAAGGCTCCTTAAAACTGAATGAAGGAGTCAAGGAACTGTCTCTTGAACTGGCTTTGTGGAAGGCATGAAGAGTTCTGCACATGCATGAATAAGATCCGTACTTTATGGTAAAAGCCAGGGACATTTCTTGATGACACTCTGAGCTTCTTACAAGAAATGGTGAGACATAAAGATCAGATTAAAGGTCAGAAAGAAGGTCATTTATGAATTTAATTGCTGAAGCTACTCATAGTTCTCCTTGTGACTGAAATCATCTTGCTAGGAAGGAAAATCAGGGCTGATGCACAGGCGTGTGTGTCAGAGGTGGGGAGCAATTGCTAAACCCCTGTAAATCTGCAAACATTGTTCAACTCCTTTCAGTTTAAGAAATTCTGACAGAATTTTGTTCCGTTGTAAGGCAGGATCTTCAGTAGCTTAGTATTCTGTTTCCTTTGTTTTTACTGAGTAAAAGGTTTCTGTTAACAAAATCTGCCTAATTACTCTTACCTCTGCGAACAGCAGAGTGCTGTGCAGAGCAGGCTGTTCTGTGCACAGACACAATGTGGAACAGCCAGTCCTGTGGCATTCAGACACATGCAACTCTAACTACCATTTGCTTGTGTGGCAAGTAAGGTCTCATTATCACCTCTCAGACAGGAAAAATTGGAAGTGAGTAATTATTCAGCCCTGAGTCTTCCACCTCTCTGGCACCTCGGGGTATGGGAGCTACTCAATTGCATTTGAGCCTTTCCACACAATTACACTTCTCACTCTGCAGGCAAAAGCAGGGGTTGTTAAAAATATTTTTCCCATCTGCTCCCTCACTCTGGCTGCTGTCTTTTAAAAATAAATAGACTTTTGGTGTTGTTTTTAAGACATGTTGTTTCTAATGTTTCTCTATATTTAGGTAATTGCAGGCTTTTCTGGCCCAGATATGGTTCTAAAGACTATATTAGGAAAATAGTCTCAAATTTTCAAGCCTGAGTATGTTAAGCTTCTTAAAATGACTGGGTTTAGGGCTGCTACCCAACAGAAGTGCATGCTGCTATCAAGGGAGCAGTGGTTGTTCAGTAAAATAGACCATGAAGACAATCATGTTTGCATATGAGAACACTTCAGAGTCTGATCTTCAGACTCTGTTGCAGATCTGGTTGTCCAGCACTGTTATGTTCCCAACAGATCCTCTCCCAGTTAGATATTATTTGTTATTGTAACAAGGAACAGAGGCTGCAGTTCAGCATGGAAAGGTTTGTAACTGTTTCTGTCCAGCACATGTGGTTTACAGCACTGTCATATGAGTCTGGTACCAGGGCTGATCACAGGAAGGGGCTCCTTCTGCCAGGACAAGTGAATAAAAATATAAGAATGATTTGGTTTTCATTAAAACATGGGATTTTAACAAAATTATTCTGTGGGAGAAGTGTCCGATTTCTTTGGACAAGCTGCTGATCCTTTGCAATGTGAAAAGTATGGAAACTGCAGATTTTGTGTATGGCCCAAGTATGTTTTTCAGATTTCATTATAAGAAAGTCCAGGTTCTCTTGTGAGAGACTGATCTATCCTGTTGGCTTTCTAAGGACAGAAGAATTTCATTTGTATTGATTTAGAATTGTATAACTCTAACATATTCCAAATACGGCTCTTATCCTTCGTGAATTACTTCAGGGTAAAACATTAGCTGCAAGTGAAGTGTCAGCACTGTGCAGGTCTGAGATTGGGACTTGAAGAAAATAGTGGGAATGAGAGGGAGAGAACTGGATATAAGCATCATGATGAAATGTGTTGCTAATACTACCCAAATACTTGTATAAATACCCACTTAATAATTTGTTTCAGCAATCCCTCAGTTACCTCAATTATACTGTTAGCCATGGGAGAACTCTTTATCATTCTGGATTTATTGATTTTAGGGCATGCAATGTTGAACTGGAAAAAATTAGAGAGCTGAGACAGTGAATCAAATTGGGAGCCCCCTGGGAAATCCACTAAGTACATTACTGGGCAGCAGAGAAAGCAGCTGGAAGCCAGGCAGAATAAATAGGATCAGTCCCTATGGAAATGATTAAAAATGGGCAAAAAAAGAGAAGATCTAGAAGGAATTTCTGCTAATGCTGGACTGGGAACTAAGCTGCTGTACAGACCAGTGCTGGTTTTCCAAGGATTTTCCTGTCCATTCTGCATCTTTTTTTAGAGTGAGGTCTTCCCAATGCCAAATATGTGGCAATATGGCAGTGGGGAAGTGCTGGGAGGTTAGTCCTGTCAGTCAGCACTGAGCAGCTGGTCCCTGGGAGGAAACCTAGGGAAGCTTCTTGCCAAGGAAGTAGCTTATACAAACTGTGAACTGTGTCCACCTGTTAGGCATTGTTTGCTCTTGATTTATGTCTCACACTACCGATGTATTTGCCACAATGAGCTACCAAGTGAGAGAAGAGATGGCCTCAGGGAACACCTCAGAATAATACCCAGTCTAACCTTTTTTGCATGTGAGTAATGAACAACAGGTCATAATCACTCACCAAGGCTGCATCCACGAGGCTGCACCTTTTTTTGAATTACAGATTTTTAAAAGAACTCTTCTCTGCCTCTTCCACTTTTTCTTTCTTGAGTCCTCAAGTAGTCTTTAATCTAGTGGGCTCATCAGTTTGGTACCAATGATTGAAGTATCCTTGGCCTCCATATCCAATCACCCTTACCAAAGAACGTGCTTGTATTTTAAGAATACTTGTACTTCAGTGAAAGAGGAAAAGAGAGAGAAAGAAACCAAGAGGAAGAGGGCTCTGTTCCAGGAACACAGAAATGAGAGTGGTTCTGGTTTGTGGGAGGGAGCTCCTCAGATGTGACGCCTGTCACAAGTGTGCACAGTGGCAGACCTGTAACAGCTAGGACAAGGGAGAGACAGGTCAACAGCAAACTAGGAAACCATGTAAATGGCAGACCTGCTATTCTTTGTCACAGGCAGCAAATCATCATGGGAGCAGGTGCCTTGCTGTAGCATAAATACCAGTATTCCTGAGCTACTTTTTTCTGAAAGCCTCAGCTGGAGAGCCATCCTCTCCCAGGGCTTATAAGCACTGGTATTGCTGGAAGGGTTTCGTCTGCCTCTGGGTCCTGCTGCAGATCACACTGCACTTCCTTGGATTTCCTCTTCCATTGCATCTGTGAGAAGAAGCTGGAGATCCTTTCCAGGTGGGCTGTTCTGGTGAGTGGACAGCTCAGGAAGTTTGCTTAGGAACACAAAAGCAAACTGGTGAGCAAACAGGGCAGACCAAGGAGGTCAAGCAGAAGGAATAGGTCCCATAAACACACTGTATGCAACATACAGGATCCATTGTACTCTCCTGGGGCAAGGCCAAAGAAGTTTCTAGGGACAAAAAGAACATCTAGAAATTTTTATGCCTGTTTCTAGAAACAAAATTTTCAAATTCACTTCAGATGCCTAAATCTTGTATATAGTGAGATTTCTATTACATGGCACCCTGTGAGGAGTGGCATGTATCATATTGTCAGATTATCCTGTTTGTGCAAAACTATTTCCTGCAAGATTGGCATTTGGCATGGATGACTGTCTGTCTCTTTTGGCTGAAAATAATGATGGTGTTGGTACCATTCATAATAGGAATTGCTAAAAGGATGTCAGTCACCAAACCACTTATGTTCTACTGAACCTGGAGCCCACCTCTAACCAAACTTCCCTCAGGAGAACTCACCATCCACCAGCTCTGTGTTCTTCGTCTGCCACTTACAGTCAGAGACCTCATTGGAACTGAAGCCAGGTATTGACTCTTGGCTTTTTGGAGTCTAAACCATAATCTCAGTGTATCCCTACACCCAGGAATTCAGATACTACTCCAGGATTTGAGAGGTAGGTTTTTTGCTTGATAGACAAATTTTTAAAAATCTCCCTAAAACTGTCTCTTCAATCCATTTTCTAAAAGCTAGCCAGTATCCGTTTTCCTTCTCCCATGAAAACTAACCCTGTCCCACAATAAAAACCCTAAAATCAGAACTGATAATTTGGCTGACAATACATGAAGAGCTCTGCTGCTTAATTAGTTCTGCAATGCTGCTGACAGTAATTACAGCCTTCTTTTGTGTCAATAACTAAGTCAGCAACCCTCAAAAAAAAGATTCAGGGCCTTATTTGTCTTCTAGTTTTGTCACTTCTGCATCACTGTAATTTCACTGTTAACAGTAGAATTACCCTTGAAATACAGTACTCTAAGTGAAAGGAGAATCAGATGTACAGATATGTACTTTGGGGGGGTTGGGTTTGCAGCCACATTTCTGATTGGGAGCATATTTGAAAAATATGCATCTAAAAATACAACAATGTGGAGGTGTAATGTATTGATACAATAAAACAAACACTGGATCCCTGTACAGCATTAAACAGGATCCTGTACAAACTACACAGCTGGCTTCAGGACTTGCTGTTGTAACAGTAAACAGCTGAATTCCAGGGAAATACACTTGCTCTTTACTTCAGGTATTGGAGGTGAACAAACAAACAAATTTGTACAAGGGACCCCGAACTATATATGTTTATCTCAGTTAATAATCTGTCCAGGTTCTTTTATGATAAACTAAAGTAAAGTAAACTAAAAATAAACTTCTGAGCCCTCAATGTCACTACTCAATTCTGTGACAGGTGAGCCTGTTCTCTCCTTTTTTTGTATACTCTTTCTTCGCCTCTCATTTCTGATAGATCTGCATCGCTAGGGAGACAGATTAAACCTTTTCTTACTTTGGACGTGCTAAATTAAACTAGTCAGAAGAAATTTTATATTGTTCCCTTCTGTCACTCTTCTGATCAGTAATTAGGCTCTTAAGGTTTATACTGAATTTCTTGCCCTTCAGAAGAGAACAGATTAAATGAGATGTTGCCAGTCGGTGAGGTACAATGTGGAGAGGATTTGGGAGCCTGTGGTAGAGCAGAGTAAATATATAAAATGGTTACACAGCTGATATTTTAAAATAGTAGCAAACTGAATCCTGCCAGAAAAAGACCAGGGAAAATTATGGTCTACTTCAGCATCATGAAATGAGCTGCATTTTTCTAACTATTAATGGAGTTAGCTGCTATAAAGCATACGTTACATGGTTTCACTCTATTGTGCAGTGAAACTAATACACAAAATATCAGCACAAAGCTTGAGGATGAAATCTATTCAATGTAAAGCAATTATGTTACTGAGGCAACAAGGAGAGTGAAATCAGACATCTACATGTTAATGTATAGAAAACCAGAAATTCAAACACACTGCAGGAAGACTGTAAGACCCTTTCAGTAGAAAACAAAAACAAAACTATATTCATGATCTGGAAATGTCTTCATTAAACAAACAAATATTTACCTCTCTGATTTCAACATTATTTGTCTCTATTTTTCTGCTATTCCCATCCCCATGATAATAGAGTCCTTCCATTGCTAATGGACAGCAGGTCAGGTCTGGACCAGAGATTAGGAAGAATTTCCTAATTGGATGGTGAATGAAACACTGGAGGCAAGTGAGTGCAAAGCTGTTGAATCTCCTCTCTTGGAGCTTTTCATGGAGAGGCCACACTGTGCCCCTGTGCTTGGACATGGATTGAATGACCCATTGAAGCCCTTCCCAGCCTCGGGAGAGCGATTCCTTGGCGTGGACGTCACTCACTGACACAGAGGGAACACTGAGCCAGTTCCCTTGTGGGACCTTCAGCTGGCAAACCCTCAGAGGACTTTAACCTCCCAGCAGTGTCTCCCTGTACTGTGTGGCACATTCTCTGGTGGCAGCAGAGGCAGGATGTGCTGTTACTGCCAAGAGAACAGAGGTAACCAGCAGATTTTTGAGACAGTTTCACCCTGTTAAATTTTGGTTTAACCAGGAGCCATGAAATCACACTCATATCACACCCACGCTTGGACTGCTGATTTCCAAGAGAAATCCAAGGTACTAACAGATCTTCAAAATTGTTTCCAGATAGAGGCCCTTCCCTGCTTCTTATCCAGCCCTGTTATAATTCCTGATTTCCCATCCTCGAGCTCCTATTTTTCCAGGCAGTTGGAGTCCTCAGCTCTGTGTGAACAAGTCCACATAAACTTCTGGACAGCAGACGTGATCACAAAACATCTGCCAATTTTCCCTGGGAAATAATACTAAACTAATGCTTTGCACAAGTGTTTGGAGCATTTGTTAGTACTGGTTATGGAGCGTGGTCGGGGAGCAAATACAGATTATTGCCCCAGTTTGTACTTCAAACTCATTGTCTGTTTGGCATTCAGTGTCCACACTTCTGGTGTAACGGGTACTGCGACGTGGGCAAAGGGTAAAGGGAGAACATGCAATCAGGTATAAGATTATTAAAGGAGACTTAATCCCTGGAACTGAGAATTTAGTGTTCAGCGATTCCTCTTTAAGGTACGACTTTGGGTTTTTCACCTGCACCCTCTCGCTGTGCTCAGGACTGGCACAGGGGCCTGCCATTGGCGGGACCGGAGGGGACCTGAGGGGGACCGAGAGGACATGAGGGGGCCTGAGGGGGACTTAGGGGACTGAGTGGGATCTGAGGGGACTGAGGGGGCCTGAGAGGGACGTGAAGGAGACTGAAGGGACCGAGGTGGCCTGAGGGGACTGAGGGAACTGAGGGGACTTGAGGGGGACTGAGGAGGACTGAGGGGACCTGAGGTGGACTGAGGGGGACTGAGCGGGACCTGAGGGGGCTAAGATGGCCTGAGGGGACCTGAGGAGCCTGAGAGGACCTGAAGGGGAATGAGGGTACTGATGGGGGGAACCGAGGGGACTGCGAGGGCCCGAAACGACGTCAGGGGAACTGAAAGGACCTGAGGGTGACCGAAGCCCCCGCCCCTGGCCCCGCCCCGAACCGCCCCGGCCCCGCGGCCCCGGCTGGGGTGTCCCGAGTCACGTGACGGTGCCAACATGGCGGCGCCGTGGCGGCGGCGCGGCCGCTGAGGGGGGCGCGTCTCTTCCGGGAGGTGCCGCGGGCCTTGAGCGCCGGCCCGGGCCTTATTCTCGGCCCCTGCCCCCGCTCCCGGCCCCGCCGGGACCGCCCGCCCCGCCATGCAGCCCCCGGCCCGCGAGCAGGACGCCCGCACCAAGAGCATGTTCGTGTCGCGGGCCCTGGAGAAGATCCTGGCGGAGAAGGAGGCGAAGCGGCCGCCGCACGGGCAGCTGCGGAGAGCCTGCCAGGTGGCGCTGGGTGAGTCCGCCCGGCCCGGCCCGGCCCGCACAGGGACACGGGCACGGCCGCGGGCGGGGAACGGGCCCTGCTCGCCCGGGGCGGGTCCCGCCGGGACTTTGGAGCGGGGGGAGAGCTCTCTCTCCAAGAGAGGACTTGCAAATACAAGGGGGAAAAAAAATCCCCGAGTGCCCGTTTTATGGAGTTCTGGCCTCGCCGTGAAGCAGGAGGGATTTGGGCTTGCCACTTCAGTTTTGAGAAAATTCATTTCAGGCTGGGAAATAGAGTCTTTGAGGCCCTCGGCTTGCGGTGTCCCAGAGCTTCCAGGGCTGGTAAATCTCCTGACCTCTGATCTCCGGCTCGAGGTCGGACCGGCTAAGGACTGTTAGCTGTGTGGCCACGTACATACAATGTCTGTGATGTTTACCCAGCTGGAAACGCTTTTTGTGAAGTTAGTGGACTAGTCCTGAGATCCTCTGCAGGTACGAGCTGCTGTAAAGGTCTCTGTGTTAGCAGCTCTGAAAACACGGAGTGTCCGGAAGAGAAGATGAGCTGGGCAGAGTAGTAGAGCTCTGCAGGTGGAGTTCTCTGTGGCCTTTCTTAATTGGCGAAGGTGACATCTCTCTTACAGTTTTGGTTGCTTTCTGTCAATACTTTCCTTTAAACTGGGAACATTTAGTGTAGCCAGGACAGAAGAAAAGGCATGTTGGGTGTGTAAGGAGGCTGGGCAGATGCAAGTTCTGTCCCAGGCACTGTGAGAGTGAGCTCAAAGAAACTGTAATTTTTATCTCCTTCCCTGCAATCCTTCTTGACAGGAGATCTGTAGGAGCTGTAGTGACAGTATATCCAGAGAAAGGTGACCAGGGAGAAGGGTGTCTTTTATTGTTATTTAGACTTGACTTTGTGAGCAAGAGAATAGCACGTGTGCCCCGGAGGTTAGAGGCTTCTTTTCCTAATGAATTCCTTTTCCAACTCCCCCCAAATGCATCAAACCCATTTATGGGATCGAGAACCTGTTTTGCTGCTATGTAAATGTATTTAGAGGTTGAGAAAGGGAACTTCCTTGTAAGATGCCCAGTGAAGGTCCATGTTTGCTAACACATCCCAGAGGATGATTTTGGGAGGAGCGTTGTGCAGTAGCTTCTTGTTGGATTATGACTATTCCATGCCTGCATGTTTTAAGGTACAGTGTGTTTGAGGGGAATTAGTGCTGGTGCTGATGGACATTTTTTTTTTGCTAATCTTCTTTAAAAAAAAAGCCCACGTGCTTTCCTGAGCTAAAGCAGAGGTCAGCGTGAGGAGATAACCTTGTGTTGACCAACTGTCCTGCCCTAGCAGGGCCTCAATTACTGTACAGAAGGACCTCTGTTATATTTTTGGGAATATTTATTTAATCATTTTAGGTTGCCAACAGGAATGTGGTTTCTTTTATTTACATGTGCTTTTTTTGCCAAACATTATTCTATTTAGGTTAAGCCTTTTTTTTTTTTAAATTCAAGTGAAAAATCAGTTTTATTCCATATACTTAATTAAGCTTATGCTTGATATTACCTAAGACTGTGACTTCAGTTTCAAAAGCATCAACTTAATTATCAAGCCCTGTGCAATAGTAAATATATGAGGAGATGTGGGAAGAACATTACTTGCAGTCTGAAGAATTCAGGCCAAACTTTGTAACCTACACAAACTGTTAAGGATGAAAAGGTTCAGTGTTGTGAATAATAGTAAAAAGTGCAGTTAATGCTGAGGAAAAGCAATTCAGTTTGAGAGAAATGTAAAGTTACTTTATGAAAGTGGTCACTGTGTCAGCTGCTGTCTGCTGCACTTTACTCCAAGTCATGCTTTGAATAATCCATTTCTACCTCTTACTAAGTTCCATTTGCTGTGCAGTCTGATTTATGCAGTGTTGTTTTTGTTGGAGCCCTGAGGGCATTGTACCACTTATAAACCAGGCAACACAGGCACGGGGCACGTGCCAATGGAATCTGCTCCTGGTCCTAGGGAAGTCTAGGATGAATTCCTTTTTTCCAAATAGAGAGAAACGAGTGTATTGTACAGCTGCATAACAGAAATTAACCTGCAAACACTTCTGGAGTTTCTGCTGTGGTGTTACTGCAGGAGTGTTTCTGTTACTTACCTGTGCTTTAAATTTGTTGTCTGCTAAGAGAGGAATAGATTTCTAACTGTGGGAATGATGTTCTTGTTTTCTTACATGAGTTCTCTATTGGTTTGAATGTGTTCAATTCCTGAGAACTTAAATCACTCCTGAATGTTGATGTCTTTCTTATGTAGGAAATATAGGTGTTCTTTCATTCTAATTTTCATCTGTTTTAATAGTTCTAAATTTAAACTGTTCTTAACCTTTTTTTTCCCATTAATTCAACCCTTTCACTGGACTAATACTGTGCAGTTTTGGACTGCAAAATAACCTCATGACCTTGTAGAAATCAGAAGTAAGGCTCAAGTAGGACATAAACACAAGAAGCGTGGAAGAAAAGGAATAAAACCAGTTCTCACTGGTGGTTTTTTGAAGGTTTTTTCCCCTCTCTTTCCACCCCCTCCTTTGAAATACACAGTGTCAATGTTGAGTAAGCAGAGTTTGAATAGATTCCTTCATTCAGTCTCTTGCTTCATCAGTAGGTGTAACGGTTGTCTCCTGTTCTAGTAGTGCCTGTAAGCCTCAGGAGAGATTGGGAAAAATGGAGGATTATAAACAGTGAAGCTGTTCTGCTTTGCTGTAGAAAACTGTGTTTTAAGAAAACTTGTTTTCAACAGACAACCATTGTATTGTATAAAAATAGTTGTTTAATAAGCATTTACATGGAGATCTTGGTGCCCATGATTCTTAGTAAACCTACTGAAACTATCCTGAAAAATGTGCAGTGGAACATGGACAGTCTGTGTCACAGCAGTTCACTTTGGGCTGATGCTAATTGTGCACCTGGGTCTCTCACATAAACTATTACTCTTGACCTACTAAAGCTGTTTTTAATGACACACTGTGCAGCCAGCCTGGTTCTGTGACCTTCTTTGATTGCCTGGGCAGCTCCACATACGTATCTTTGAGCTTTGTAAACAACAGAATTTGTTTAGTTAGCTTGTTAATGAGATTTGAAAAAAATCATCTTTTCAACCATACCTTCACTTGGGAATCAGGTTGTGTGTTTAAGAAGTCTCTGGGTATAATGACAGATGTCCAAAGCAAGTTGTGTTTCCTAGTTTAGCCTCTTGGCCAGTGTGTTTGGAGAATGCTGGGGCTCAGAGGAGAGTTTGGGTTCCTCGTGGCAGCCTTTTCTGCAGGGCTCTCTGTAGGTGGATGTGATCAGTGACTGCGGCGGGGCTGAAGGCAGGCTGGAGCTGGGCAATGCAGTCGGCTCCACTGGGCTGGGGGAGGGAAGCTTTGGCTGCTGCTCCCTGTGTTTGTGTTGGCACTGCTGCTGGCCAGGCTGTGGAAGGACATGGCTTGTGTCCTTGTGCCAGCACAAGCCATGTTCTGCACAGGGGCTGGCTCACTCCCACCGTACAGACCTGGCTGTACCTTCACACAGGAGGTGCCTCCTGCTCTTCCATGGGAGTTTTCAGTACAGGCAAACTGAACCCTCCATCTGCTGTAGGAAGGCAGCTACTCAGTGTGAGCTTCCTCCTGCTTTTATGGCCAGAAGCTCTGGAAGAAGTTGCTGCAAGGCCATTCTTGTCATTCCAGTTCTGTTCCTGGTAGGAGTGCTGCAGGACTTGCATTGGGTGGGCAGCACATGGGCTGAAGATGTTTGTGACTGGAGGAGATGCCGTGAGAGTGGCAGGGAGCCCCAATACCCAAAGCACCAAGTGAAGGGTCAGCGTTGTGCTGGGGTGACCAGGTGTTCACCAACATTCAGGGTGTGTTCTGTAGATGTGGAAGGGAGTTGAGCTGTGCCCTTTACTCCCATGACTGGAGGAGGAGAGTGCTGCTGGCCTTTGGCTTCTGGTGGGGCCTGGTCAGGGCTTGGCAAGCTGTTCATGGCAGCAGACTTCAGTTAGGCAACCATTTCTGTTTCACTCACTTGTGGTGGTCAGCCCACCAAATGTGGACAAACTTCAAATGTGGAGGTTCTCAAACTATTTTGATGCAACCAGTAACAGAGGCATGGCTGTAGCTTCCTCCCATCCTTTCATTTATTCTTTTCTGCCAGCATTATCAATTAAAATACTCTTGTGGTGCAGATGTTTTTGTATGGCTTTAGAAAAGGCTTTATTATAATAAAATTGTGGGCAACTTGGTCATGCTTTGGTTAGATTTTTTTTCTTTAATGGGGTATTTCTGGAAGTGAAACTGTTGCTACTCTAATATGGGATGTTATTCTTTCATATTTTTCCAATGCAGGATCTAAGACAAGTACCAGTAAAGATGGACATGATCATGTCTCCTTAAGACTAAAATCTCTATGAAGTTTCAAGACTTTTTTTACTCTGCTAGCAAGCAGTATGTGGGGAAAGTGATCTCTTTGAAAGAAAGAGAAACTCATTTGAGTTTTTGCAATCATTCAAAAAGCTCTGTACACCCTAGTTCTACAGTGTGTCTGAAATACAGCATTAATTGTGCTATAGCTGCTCTCAGCATCCTGCTGTACTTGGGATTCTGGCTATAGCTAAAATATGCCTTTCTCTGCCAAGACCTGGAGGCAGGACTAAGTGTTCTGAATGTGTAAAGTTACCCAGAAAATTCAGTGTTTTAAGGAGCTGGTTCCTCCATGCTATGGGAATATGCTGCACTAAGAATAAGGCAGATCAAAATAGGGATGCAATAAATTGGGTCCTTCAGCATATGCTTTTCTCAGTAGCTCTTTGGATCATAATGTGGTGTTAAAGATGGGAAAGTTAATAAAATCAAGAGGCCTGAATTCAAATTATGCTGAACTGAACTTCTGAGTAGTCCCCTTGTTGTCAGGGCAGCTGGACCCTGGAATGAAGAACGCAGCGGTCCCAAAGTGATGCTGTGTAAGACTGTGCAGAAAACCTTGGTTATTTCTTACCAACAGCCTCCCTTCTGTTGCTGAAGCCTGGAGTATCAGGGGATGGTGGTGCTGGCTTTGTGCAAAGTCACTGCTGATCCTGCAACCCCAGGCCCTGGGGCTGAGTGCTGGGCTCTGCTCTCCAGGGCTGGTGAGGGAAGAGGTTCTGTCCTCTAAAGCTGCTGGACAGGGTTGTTTGCTGAGGGGCTCCATGAGAGCTGGGAACGCTGTGCCCCTGTGACTCTTCCACTTCCCTTTGTCTCTTTTGCTGGCTGGATAACGTTACCTTGGTTGGTGTTACAGCACTGCACGCCTCAAGAACTGGGGGATGTCAGACTGACTCTCTGACGAGTGGATCTGGAGAGGGAATAGCAAATCCTAATCCTGGGTGCAGCTTACCACTCACATCTCATAGTTACACAGGTTTTCTCTGTGTTTTGCTTCCATTTCCTCTATCCAGTGGGGGTAGTAATGTTACAAAATCAGCACATGCTGTGAGGATTAATTCCTGGGCCATTCATTGAGCACTAGGCCTGTGCAAAAACCCATGATCTGCAGTCCTTGTTCCTTAGTGTGGTTTGTGTATTGGTGCTGCTGAGACAGAAGAAATTACTGAGGTTCACAGACTGCACTTTAACTCAACTGTGAACATCTCATCCCAAAACAACGGTACCTCTGCAGAGTTGTGGAGAACAAGTATTGAGTGAACAACTGGTTTCTAATACCTGCAATTGAAACAAGATTTGTAGGCCTGGTGATTCCCAGTTGGGAAGGTTTGCAGCACGTGCTGTAGGGTAGGATGGACAGGTTCCTGCTGGTGTCAGAAGCTGTGCAGCCTTACTGTGGGTGCTGCTTTGGTGATTGGTTTGTCACTGCTCACAGAGGGTGCAGGGTCTGGTCTGTGTTATGCATCGTGGTGATACCTTAGAAATCCTCAAAAAGCCATACTACGATCTCTGGGATTTCCTGCTGTGTACAAGAGAAATGAGGAAGGAACTTTCTTTTCCCCTGTATTTAATTTTATGAAGAGCTCTCTGAAAGTGTAATTTATAAACCAAAAATCTCTGCTGGCAAAAGGACAGAGAGCATTTAGGATTTGTTATCTCTTGGGAGCTTGTTCAGCTGATTGATGTTGTGGGGCTCAGGACAAGCAGGTTGGTGCTGCAGGGAACTGAGATGTCGATCACTGAACTCATGTTTTATGCAGTGGCTCAAAACTCTTCCTTAGACCTGAGCTCTCTGTGATGTGGACTTGCACTTTAATAATAAAAGTTGCATACTATACCTGAGTGTTCTAAAAATACCCTTTGTTGAGAATGTATGGAAAAATTAACTTCTTTAACATAAAAACTGGGAGATACACCTTCCAAAAACAGGTATAATTTTCATGTCTGAAGCTGAGGTGTTACAGGAAAGGAATGGGAAATACTGAAGTGCAAGACTGGTGGTCTGAAACAGCTTTGCTTTATTACTGTGTTATTGATAATGATAACTGAGGTTTGATTTTTTTTTTTTTCTTCCTTCCAGATGAAATAAAGAGTGAGCTGGAAAAGCAAAGGTAAATTATTAATTGCTGCAAAGTGTGTGTGGAAAGAGCAAGTGAAATAGTTGGATGGTGGAAATGTAAGAGTGTATATACGTTACAGCAGTGAGTTTGTGAATACCCAGTTACACACCTTTCTGCCAAGAACATATGGCCCATATGTTCCACTTACACAATGTTTGTGGCTGTGGGTACTCAAGCCATAACTGCCTCTGAATTTCACAGGAAAAAATTGCAAAACTTCTAAAAGGTGCCAGTTTTTCACTTCCTTTTACTGGGCTCAATATAGTCTGATAGGAAATCAGAAGGAGCAGGAGGTACCCTCTGTTTGATAGCATGTGCTCTTTATTACCTAGATCAAGAACACTGATTTAAATATGACTTAAATAAATACAAACTTTAAAACAGTTTTCCAGCACTGTGCTATGATTAAAAATGAGCAAATGACTC
The DNA here is from genome assembly GCF_003945725.1 of Corapipo altera. Lineage (NCBI taxonomy): Eukaryota > Metazoa > Chordata > Aves > Passeriformes > Pipridae > Corapipo > Corapipo altera. The sequence continues at coordinate 2,211,031 of NW_020884893.1, forward strand.
CCCAAATGTGTTTCTGTTTGTATAGTATTCCTGTTATGGACCCTGTTTGATTCATTCTGAATAACATGGATGGATTTATCAGTTGTGTAGGAGTTCCCTGGTATTTCAGATAATGGGACAGTGCTGGAATATAGTGAGGGGAGAGTTAAGTTGAAGAAGATACAAAAAAGATCATATAGAATATAAATAAATGTTAAGTGGGGTTTGTGTGATTTTAAAAGAAAACTGAACTTCCTTTAAGAAAGCACATGCAAGAAAGCTGCAATACATTTGTATGCTGCTGTGTATTTTTCAGCTTTAAATTGAGAAAAGGAGAAAGTGTAGTTTGTTCTAACATACATGTTTAGAAAGATGAATAACTCTTCTTATCTGACCTAGAGAAGGCACTGCTGCTCCACCAAAAGCAAATTTCATCGAAGCAGATAAATACTTCCTTCCGTTTGAGCTGGCCTGCCAGTCAAAGTCTCCCCGCATTGTCAGCACTTCCCTGGATTGCTTACAGGTAAGTGTCTGGTTCAGCCTGCTCCCAGGGAGCTGGAGGAACATGCTGTTGGTATTCCTGCCATGAGCAATGACCTGCCCTGCCCAGGGCAAGGCTTTGCTGGGGCTCAGGGATCCTCACGCTGTCCAGTAAAGATGCTTCATCTGTGGTGCTCTGAAAGGAGTATCACCATGGTGTTTCTTGTGGTGCTGATGTGATGGGAGGTCAGACTCTGCAATCTGCCTTCCTTGTTCCTCTTTAGATTCTTACACATCATCTTTCAGTTGGGAATAGGAACAAAGACTGATGTTAAAAAAATTTTGTCTAGTTATGGTATGAAGAAATGGTCTGGGTGGAAGAAGCTTGTGTGTCACTTACTAAAGTCTGTTTTGTCCAGATGTGTGAACAGTCCAAGTATTTGGTGGCCAGACTATAAATGGTGTTAAGTCTTTGTATTAAAACTGGTTGAGGTATGCTACCTAAAACTTCCTTTTTATGCTGTGCTAAAATGCATTTTTCTTAACAATATGGTCATGTAAACTACATTCCTTGTACCTAGAAACTCATTGCGTATGGACATATCACTGGCAACGCTCCAGACAGTGGAGCTCCCGGAAAACGGCTGATTGACCGGATAGTTGAAACCATTTGCAACTGCTTTCAGGGTCCTCAAACAGATGAAGGAGTACAGCTGCAGATAATTAAGGTATTTTATTTGATTCATTCTCTTACACTGTCCCATGTGCTGCTACATTCAAGGAGGCTGTCACAGGGTAGGGTTGATATGGGAAGTGGATTTCCTGTTGAGGAGGCAGAACACAGGGAATGTTTTATAAATGTTTGTCCTGCTTTCTGAGCTGAGCCATCTTGCAGACGGCTTGGTGCTCGTCTTACAGGCTCTCAGTGCCCACCTCCCTCAGGCCAGGGAATTGCTGTCAGCCCCAACGGGCCTGGAGCTGGGAGGCAGTGCCATGGAATGCTGCTCTGGCCTGTCTGCTCCCAGAGCCATTTGTCCAGACAGTGCAGTGTGTGTTCCCTACAAGGCATAGTGGTGCCAGTGGTGTGTGTTCAGCTTCTGAAATCTACTTGGGCTCCTGTAGCTGAGGTTGGAAGTTGGTGAAACATCTATTAATCTAATGTGATGTTAGTGTAGGCCAATTGGTCCTTGCATGGAAATGAAGCTATGGAATGTAGTAGCTTTCATCTGGAGGTGGAATATCTCCCTTAGGAGAAAATCAGTTGTGATAAAACCCTTTAACAACAGCTCAGGAGAGACCAGAGATACATGGAAGTTCTGTTAAACTTTCTTTGATTTGCAATGCCATTGCAGAGAACTACAAGTTCCTTATAAAGTTTTAGAAAAAGATACCTGTGTTTTGTAACAAACCCACTGATTATTCTGAAGACTTGCATGCAGAGCATTGCTACCTCCTTGCTTAGATTTCATTTTTACTGTCTTATGGACTTTCCCAGGCTCTCCTCACTGCAGTAACATCTCCGTATATAGAAATTCATGAAGGAACAATTCTCCAGACTGTTAGAACCTGCTACAACATCTACCTGGCCAGCAAAAATCTTATTAACCAGACAACTGCCAAAGCTACCCTGACACAGATGTTAAATGTCATTTTTACACGGATGGAAAACCAAGCTGTAAGTAACTGTTAACTTTTGCTCGTCTCAAATGTTTACACTTGACAAATGACAGAAAGCTTTTTTATTATTTTTAATAGGTCTGTCACTGTAGTTGGATATCTGTTGCTTTGTAATGTTAAAAAAGCTGTCAAATCCTGCAGTGAAGCACACTGACTGATGGAAAATAAAAGGTGATGCTCACTGCTGATGACAAGGTTTCAAGGTTTTGCTGATGACCGTGGTTTCTGTCAAATGGCATTGGATAATCAAATGATGGGATGCTTTTAAAATAAACTTGAAGTACATCTTTTTAATCCGATAGATTTATATAATCACCGGCTAAGTGATCATAGTTCCACTGTTTCTTGCTGCCGTGTGAATTCACCAAGAAACATCAGTCATCCCTCAGATGAACCTTCTCCTGTTGGTTTTTCAAGGTCCAGGAGTCCAGGGAAGCAGAGAGGGTGGCTCAGCAGAAGGCGCAGTCCCCGGCGGTGCCGGCAGGGTCCCGGTCCCCGGGGCAGGGGCAGCTCAGCTCCCGGGGAGGCAGAGCCACAGCCCCCGGCGGTGTGGGAATGGCTAACGGGGAACCCGAGGGGCCACCGGACCGGGACCGCGCCCCGGCAGCACCAGGTGAACACCAATAGCTCCTGTCTGTTGCTTCCAGTTACAAAGTTTGTACTGGAAGATGCTCTTTAGGCTACTCTGGGAAGAAGTGACTGGTGGGGTCACTGGCTCAGACCATGCTTGGCTCTTCTCAGGAGTCATTCGGAGTGTGTTGCCATCCTTGGCTCGTGTCTATACTATAAACACTGAAGAAAGGCTCCTGTTTTCCCTAGAATTCCAGTAAAACTGTAGTGCTTCATCTGTATAGAATTTTAATGGAGTGTGACTTGGTTAGGCTGCTAAAGGGAAGGAAAGGAAGAGAATGGTATCATGGAATCAACCGAGTTGGAAAAGACCTCCAAGGCATCCAGTCCCACCCTTGATCCAACCCTGCCATGGTTCCCAGATGCCACATCCAGTCTCATCTTCAAAACCTCCAGGGATGGTGAATCCACCACGTCCCTGGGCAGCCCATTCCAATGCCTGATTACTCTCTCTGTAAAAAATTTCTTCTTAATATCCAACCTGAACCTCCCCTGGCAGAGCTTAAGACTGTGTAGTCATGGTATGTGGGAAGTGGCAGAATCACTCTGAGGTAACTGAAGTCCTGGAGTAAAAATGATACATATTATGAAGATCATATCATGAGCATCTACTGCATCCAAATTAGGAATGCGGGATATTCCAAAACTAAAAGTTTGTAACATACAAATGACAAAATCACTGCATTAAAAAGATCAGTGCTTTGATTTAAACAACCTAAGTAACATCAATGAGTATTTTTGTGTGACTGAGAACTACTGAAGAAAATAATTGTTAACCCTTCTGCCTCTGTCATGTTTTTCCTTTTAATCCTCTTCCTAAACAAAAGTACTAAATTCAAAATTATCTCTATGTGTTTCATTAGAGGAAACAACTGATGGAGGAAAGGAAATGGTTAAAGACATCTTGGAAGATGTGGTCAAGTCAGCTGTGAAAGGTAGCACAGTCTTCTAAAGTAAAATAGTTGCTTATGTATTGCCAAGCTTTTATTCTCATTTTATAAAAGTTATTTTTGTTACTAAGTATCTTGACAAGAACACCTACTGCAGCAGCAAGAACAGGTTTTTATTGTATTACAATATTCTTCTTTGGCTGACAGCTGAGGAACTTTCTAGTTTACCAGTGCTACTTCTGTCCCACTTGGTGGTAGAGCTTCACAAAGTCATGGGATAAAAAATGCTCCATGCGTGATTTTAATCAGTTTTTGTTTTTTCCCCTTTAGTGGCTGAAGAAAAGCAGGTAACAGAACCAGTCAGGGCTCTGCCTGCACTGGAGGCTGCAGATACTGTTCTTTCTGGCTCTAGCAATGAAAACGTGCAAACAAACGGGATTTCAGACGATGGGCAGTCTGTTTCCTCCACTGATAATCTGGTAAATAACTTCATGGGATGCTGATGTACATTTAGGAGAGGAGAAATGTTTTTATTGTGCCAACTAATAGAGTGGAATTTTGGGGTAGAAAAGAGACAGAAACTCTCATGTGTGTGTCCTGCTCAGGTTCAAAAAGGAAGCAACAATTGCAATTTAAGTATCTATTGAAAAATCCTAAAATTGATTATGTGAGTTATATTTTAATACAGAGTGGGGACAGAGATGAAGAGTCAGTCAATGTGTCTGAAAAGATCCAGATCCCTTGTAGTCCTGTTTAGGTTTAGCTTAAAGTTTACCAAATGTACCATTTTTTTCAATGTGTAGCTGATTCTCAGAGGAGCTGTAGAATCTCGTAAGTCCTCTGTTCCTTTGTCTCACTGAAGATCTGTGTTGTGGTTCTTGCTCTCAAGGAAACAGATGTATCTGGACATCAAGCTGCTGCCAGATTTTCCCATGTTCTTCAAAAGGATGCCTTCCTTGTGTTCAGGTCGTTGTGCAAGCTCTCCATGAAACCGCTCGGGGATGGACCACCAGATCCCAAGTAATGAGGCTGTATTTATTACATGTATTTATTACACTGTCCTCCCCAGGTAGCTTTTGGACACAGTTAAGAAGCTGCTGTAGAGTAAAACAGATATTCAAGTATGCTAGTCCAAGATGTTAATATTCCTGAAAAATTCCCAAATTAGGGTGGTGGATGTTCAAAAATCAGTTGCAGGCTGATTTCCACCCCTCTTGCCCCCCACGCTGAAATGAATTAAAATAGCGTGGAAGAAATGCTACAGTGGTCATGTTGAATACAAGCATGTACTCAGAAATATAAAAATACATTTAATTTTTTCTAGATCCCATGAGTTGCGCTCCAAGGTCGTGTCCCTGCAGCTGCTCCTGTCGGTGCTGCAGAACGCGGGTCCGGTTTTCAGGACACACGAAATGTTCATCAATGCAATCAAGCAATATCTTTGTGTAGCATTATCTAAAAACGGAGTCTCTTCTGTTCCTGATGTGTTTGAGCTCTCTCTTGCCATCTTTCTCACGCTGCTTTCGAATTTTAAGACCCATTTAAAAATGCAGATTGAGGTGAGAGACTTTGTAATTTGCATATGCTCTGGTTCTCACATTTAAATACTGCAGTAAGCTGGAACTTACAAGTTAATGTCTTAGTTTGGTTTGCTTAATGAACTACTATATTGCTACTGTATTCAAATTCTAATATGCATGAAATGATACTCTTCAAGGGGAATTACTGGACAGAAATTAATTTGTACGTTTGACATCATTCTAATAAGTTTCAGATTATCAAGTCCTTTACCTTATTTATTTGCAGGTGTTCTTCAAAGAGATCTTCCTGAATATTCTAGAGACTTCTTCAAGTTCCTTTGAACACAAATGGATGGTGATTCAGACTTTAACTAGAATTTGTGCAGGTATTTCCACTGTGAAAAACAATCACTTTCTCTGAGAATTATTTTGAAGACAAGTGCCACATATAATGTTTAAGTGTGAAAATTTGAATTTGATCCCGGAGTGCTTGGGTTAAGTGTCTGGATTCATCCCCACTGCCTGCTCCAATTGGCTGATTCCTTTTAAAAATGCTATTTCATTGAATGCTAATACTTGTGTTTTCTTTATTTTTCAAGATGCCCAGTGTGTAGTGGATATTTATGTGAACTATGACTGTGATTTAAACGCTGCTAATATTTTTGAGCGCCTGGTGAATGATTTGTCCAAAATTGCACAGGGACGAAGTGGGCACGAGTTGGGCATGACACCTTTACAGGTAAGGAGAACAGCTTGGAACATAAGGTACTATTGTTTCATAAGCAGTGCTGTCTCTGCATCCCTACTGATACCACCAGTGGTTCATGTTGTCTGTAACCTACTCATGGTACTCACGTTTTATTAGTTTGCCAGTTTGCTGTTGGATGCTGAAGCACTGCCATTAATTAACTTGGTGATTTTGCTGCCTGTTTGCACTGTGAGACCAGACTGGTTCTGGGCTCTTTGGCCCAGCTGCTATGGAAAAGAGAACCAAACCTTCATCTTGGGTTTGCCTTGCACAGACTTTGTGCCATATCTCCACCATAAGTATTTTACTTTTAAGATAATACTTTCCCAATCCTTAGAGGGAGATTGGTGTAGAGACTGTTTCCAGCACTGTTTGTGGTTTGGTTTCGGTTTTTATTTTATTATTATTTTTCTTCATGTTTTAGGAGCTAAGCCTGAGGAAAAAAGGACTTGAATGTTTGGTTTCCATTTTGAAATGTATGGTAGAATGGAGCAAAGACCTTTATGTGAACCCCAATCATCAGACTGGCTTGGGTAAGATTGTTTCCTTATGGAGAGACTTAATTTGTCTCATCAGTTTGTCCTTGTGTTTGTTGAGTGTTTAGAAACTCTTCAGAAGTGTGGATGCCAGGTTTGTACATAACAATTTGTTTATACAAGTGAAGTATTTCACCAACAGTTAATGCTGCTGCAGTAACTGACTCTCCATGGGTCTGGTTCAAATAACCAGGTTCTGCTGAGCTTTAGCCAGGCCCTTTTCTACACTATGAAAGCTTGTGTAGAGCAAGACATGTGATCAATCTTGCAGTAACTAAGCTGAAGTGCAGGAATTTCTCTGTAGCTTCTGTTGCTCTTCTGCCTTTGGCTGGATTATTTTGGAATTGTGTCGATAGAGCATCTTCGTGTCATGCAGGCGGCCAAAATGTGCACATGGTAAAATGAGAATATTAGACTCATAGATTTCTGCTAAAAAGTTCTATAATTAAAAGCTCTTGACTGAACAGGAAAACTTAAATCTTGCCTTGTTTATAAACAGGTTCATACAAACCATCTGAACAGGAAATGGCTGAAGGTAAATGCCTGGAGAGTGGAGCGAGACGGAGCAGCGTCAGTTCCTTGGACTCCACTGTGTCATCAGGAGTTGGAAGTGTTGGTACTCAGACTGCTGTCCCAGATGACCCAGAGCAATTTGAAGTCATCAAGCAACAAAAGGAAATAATTGAACACGGGATAGAACTGTAAGCCCAGCATGACAGGAAAACTAAAGTTTACTAGTAAAAAAAATGTGTACAACCATATTATTTCTTATGGTCTCACACAGTCATACCTATAGGGACACTTACAAATTGATCTTAATGCTGAACACTCTTGCCTGCTGTCATCAAAAACCATTGCTGGAGGCTGTTGTAGTTAAAAGGAATTCCATAAAATCGTGGGTGGAGTAGAAGGTGTTTTCACAGCTTTCCTTTCTGCTGGCTCAGCTGCACAGAAGTGTGTATGCCTAGAGAGAAGTTAGTTTTAGGGGCAGGGTTATCTTACAGATCTTACACCATTTGTTGTCTTTTATTGAAATAGAGTTTGGAGAATCATTGTCCAGCTATGCTTTACTTCTTTTTCATTAATTTGAAGATCTTCATGTCTGTAAATGCTAGAAGAAGGTCTTGAACAGCGACATTTTTACGTTTTGCATAAAGTCTCTAATTTTTAACAATTCAGAAAGGTCAATTTTTAAGTGAGTTTTTCAGCAATAACTTAAAAGGTTATCAGCAACTGAATGTACCTTAAGAGATAGAGCCTATAGTGTGATATAGGTAATAGATTTGTTGCACATTCTTTGACTTCTTTTCTAACTAGAAACAAAAGACATGGAGCTACAGCACAGAATCTTTGGTTTATAAGGGCTCTGTAAAACTGAAATTTTATAGGCTGTGATATTTTGAATTGTATGTCTCAGTTTCCCCATGTTTTTGTCTGAATAGGTTTAATAAAAAACCGAAGAGGGGAATACAGTATCTACAGGAGCAGGGAATGCTTGGCACTACAGCTGAGGACCTGGCACAATTCTTGCACCAAGAGGAACGCCTCTGTTCTGTAAGATTACTGCAGCATGAGATAAGGAACACACTTGCCCCTAGTACTTTCTCCCCTGCCCCTGCTCTCTGTGTGCACCCTCTGTAGTGCCTATCTTAGTAACAGAGAACTGAATGTGCAAGGCTTCTCATGGAAACACTTAATGCCAAAGTTCCTTACTGTTTACTTGCTGTCCCAGGCTTTCTGGTAAAGTACTGTGTTACAATAAAGTGCTGGAGGGTTCTCCATGAACGGAACGTGCATTTCATCTGTCCCTGCATTAGCAGCACCTTCCCAGCACAGAAGTATCGTGTACTGCAGTGGCAAAGCTGCATGTGAACCCAGGCACAGTTCAGCTTTGCTTGGCTCTGCAGTAATGCAGATCTTACCCTTGGAAGTGAGGGAAGCAGGACTATGCAGACTGAGGGCACATCCACTGCCCTTAGTCTGTCTCTTGCCACCCCTCCCAGGGCTGCTCTGCCCACTCAGCGACGCGTGTCAGCCTTACAAAACTGAGCTGTGCAACTCTTGGGCTAGAAACCTTCTTGCAAAGCTGGCAGTTGGATTGCACAGTAATAACTGTCTCTTGTGTTTTTAGACTCAAGTAGGGGAATTTCTTGGGGAAAGCAACAAGTTTAACAAGGAAGTGATGTATGCCTATGTAGACCAGCTTGATTTCTGTGGAAAAGACTTTGTCTCTGCTCTGCGTATATTTCTGGAAGGTTTTCGTCTGCCAGGTGAAGCCCAGAAGATCGATAGATTAATGGAGAAGTTTGCTGCTAGATACATTGAGTGCAACCAACGGTAATTCAAACCTTTGTGTTGGACAAATGCCTGAAGAACATTCCCTGCTGTGCTGTTTGTGGCCCTTAGGGACGAGGGGTAACTTAAGCTCGTACCAGGCTTGTGTGAGGAGCAGATCTTGCTGCTGATCCTGGTGCTGAACCTCCTCAGCAGCTGGGCAAGATGGAAGCTTTGGATAGGAAGTATACTGATCCTGGCATTTCCTTAAATCCTGTTGCTGGAAAGGATTTACCAGAAGGAATTACTGGAAGAGGGAAGCCCTAAGTTTGTTAAATTGTCTCTGTACTAGCTGTTCCATTTTTAAACAAATGTAGATCAGTCAAGCATAAAAAACAGTAGAAGCAATTGCTAAAATTAAAAATTCATGACATAAGCAACTAATATGACATTACAATGTTTTTGCTTGCCTGTCAGATGTGGAACAAAGTGTGTATATGTTATTTGATACCAAATAGACAACGTTGCTATTGTTCCTGATGTGATAAACTAGCACTGAAGTTTAGCTCCATGTCAGGCTTAATTGATTCCCATTCCTTAGTCCAGGTGGTACATCACTGGGTTGGTTTTGTCATTCTTAATGAAATCCTGGGAGTGAAAAATAACCTGTCCTGTAACTTTTGTGGAATTACCCAAAGAAGGATAATGTATAATCTTCATGGATGTACTTGAAGATCTTGGTCACCACTAGTTTTCCGTATTGTAGAGATGATGCTTTTTTTTTCCTTTTTATTTGCATTTTAAACCATTTGGGGCTTGAGGTGTTTCTAACTGCTGGCTTCAGGCTCTGTTAGAACTTTGGTTGAATCCAGAGCACTTCTGGATATTTTTCTTGCATGTAAAATTAGAGCTAATGGAATGAGGAATTGAGGCTCTATAAACCTCTTTTGTTTTTTCCTCCCTCAGGCAAACACTATTTGCTAGTGCTGACACTGCCTATGTTTTGGCATACTCCATTATAATGCTGACTACAGACTTGCACAGTCCACAGGTAGGAATTTAAAAAACCTAAACTTCTAGAAGTTCAAGTCTCCCTGAAACTTGCATTCAAAATCTGATATCCAATTTCCATTCTTTTTTACAGGTAAAAAATAAAATGACAAAGGAACAGTACATTAAAATGAATCGAGGAATCAATGACAGTAAAGACCTGCCAGTAGAGTATTTATCCACAATCTATGAAGAAATAGAAGGAAAGAAAATTGCCATGAAAGAGACAAAAGAATATGCAATTACAACCAAGTGTAGTAAACCAAGTAAGAAGAACCCTTTTGCAGATTTCCTGAATCAAAATAGGAAGAAAATTAATTTCCTTGAAAATTGAAATTGCAGCCTTTAGTATAAGGATAAAGAAACATTAAGTTTTTAATTTATTTATCCAGTTGGTGAGGGCTTGTTTCGTTTTTGGGGATGGGAAACTAAGACTATGAAGGATTTTCTATCCATTTTTACAGGCAGAATGACTTTGCACCTCTGACTTGGAATGATTAGGTCATAGCACGTGTCATATAGTAAAGGGCTGAATTAGTTATTTTGTATAGAATAAAGTCTTAAGTTTGGGTGTGATTTTTAGTCCTGGAATTCATTACTTGCAACCCTGGACAGCCTCCTGACTTGTAACATTCTGAAAGATTTTTTTATCTTTAGGTTTCATTTGCAAATACCTTTATTTAAAGTTTTGTGATGCTCAGTGTGAAGACAGGGAATATGCTCTTATATAAAAAAGGCACCAGTGTGACTGGGTGGTGTTCCCCTTAGGTGTGGCCAACGAGAAGCAGCGGAGGTTGTTGTACAACTTGGAGATGGAGCAGATGGCAAAGACAGCCAAGGCCCTGATGGAGGCAGTGAGCCACGCCAAGGCGCCTTTCACCAGCGCCACTCACCTCGACCACGTCAGGCCCATGTTCAAAGTGAGTGCCAGCTTCTCACTGGGTCTTCATTACCAAGGGCTTTAAGCATGGGAAAAAAAAGTGAAAAATTACTCTGAAGAGTTTGGTAGTGCAACAGCTGGACTCTTTGGGTATATTTGATTTCAGTGACCCAGTGTTTTGGGCTAAAACCGTAACAGACTTCTGAACTTACTTTCTTCCTCTCTTTAGCTCGTCTGGACTCCATTGCTGGCAGCTTACAGTGTTGGCTTGCAGAACTGTGATGACACAGAGGTTGCATCTCTGTGTTTGGAAGGAATACGCTGTGCCATTAGGATAGCTTGTATCTTTGGAATGCAGGTTGGTACTGGACTTAGCCTGGGACTTGCTAAGAGTTCTGGGAGGCAGGTGAAGGATCAATAACAGCTTATATGTAGAAAATGAATTGTCTCATCTGCTTTCCTGAAATGGTAAAAGATGTTGATATAATCAAGTTTTCTTCAAGTCTGCTTTCCTTTTTCTTGCTGAGTCTTCTATTCAGAGCATTTGCTAACTGGCATCATGCTCTCCTTAAGCTGGAAGGTGTTCTAACAGTGCCAGCTATCTATGGAAGGAAAATTGTGGAGGCAAATTACTTTCTCTGCTTCTTCAGGGACTCGATTACGATGTTTGTTTCTCTGTCTTGTAGCTTGAACGAGATGCTTATGTACAGGCCCTTGCTCGATTTTCCTTGTTGACTGCCAGTTCCAGCATTACAGAAATGAAACAGAAGAACATTGATACCATTAAGACACTTATTACAGTTGCTCACACAGATGGCAACTATCTCGGGAATTCTTGGCACGAGGTAAATATTGATTAGGTTAAATAGTCAACTGTGGTGTCCTTTGAAAACCTGCAGGATATTTTTTCTTCTATCAGCTCCCAGAACCCTCTTGAAAATGTGGAGGAAGTGCATTATATTGTTACTGGGATTTTTGATATAAATGTGTGTGCATATACACACACACATATATATAAAAAATAATGCACTGCTGGTTTTTTTGGAAGACCCTGTAGAGACTGTGTGACAATACTGTAATTTTTGAGGGTGTGTTTAATATGAAGTTAAAACAATATTAAAAATGTCATTTGGCTCCAGAGAATTCTGCATGTCAACTAATGTATTCCTGTTCATGGAAACAAAAATATTCTAGTTCACAGGTCCAGACCTGTCTGTGTGCAGTGTTTGGCAACATTCACACCTAAGAACATGAAAAATTAGGGCTGAAATAATTTGATTGGGGATAGGTAAGGAGAGGCTATCAGGATCATATGTATTTTTAAAACCTGTTTTCCAGGAGCTCTTTTAATGAGCTCTAAATGTGTGCTGCTGCTAAAAGGGGCATTCCTGCTGCATTATGTTCTCTGGCACTAGTCTTGGGCTACATGATACGAACCAAAAGGTGCCACAGCTGACAGTGCCTCGGACCTGGCTCAGAGCACACCCTCCCAGGTGCCTGTGCCAGGCCAAACATGGCAGGGGAGGAGGAGGAGGAGGAGGGAAGAGATGGGGAATTTTGTGCTGATGGCTGATTGACAACATGGGCATTTACACTCTCTAGGTTGGACCATTGTTACTTTAGGTGATGATGGCTGCAATGGTTCAGTCTCTTCATCTCTCTAGAGATGAACGATGGACATTGAAGTCTCTAGAAGATCAGCTCCAAGTTGTTTATAGTCTTGATGCTGTGAGAAGTAATAAAAAGGCTTCCTGTAATAGTTAGAGATCCAAGTTAGATTTTTGGGCACTGTTTATTTTATTCTTGTACTGGAATGATTCATGGTGGCTGATCTTGAATGAATCACTCAACTTCATTTTTAGTTTTACTGGTAATGTTTCAGCTACATCAAAGCTGTTGTTGGATCAAAGGTGTTCTAAAGGTTGGAGAACCTGGGAAGCTTATAAATATTAAATATATATATATATATATCTATTAGGAATAAAAATATGGTGGTGTCCAGAAACACAATGTTTAATTTCTTTTGGTTGTAGATCTTGAAATGTATTAGCCAGCTGGAACTGGCACAGCTCATAGGAACTGGCGTGAAAACTCGGTATTTGTCTGGCTCTGGGCGTGAGAGGGAAGGCAGCATTAAGGGCTATGCCTCTGCAGGGGAGGAGTTTATGGGCCTGGGATTAGGTAAGATGATTCATCCTGGACTTCACAAAAGTGCACATGTCAATGAAGTAGGATGACTAAGAGTACTCAGTGTTATAAGATATTCAAATATATTTACTTACTTCCCACTGGATTAATGAACCTTAAAAAAAAAAAACAAAACAAATGTATATTTCAAGATGTGTTTATAATTACCAAATCTGCTCTAACTTTGGAATTGGGTTAAGCTGTTTAACAACGCCTCCAGATTTATTTGTTGGAATGTACTGTTTCCAAAACTGTTTTACCACACATGGTTTTGTTACAAGTATTATCAGTTATTTTTTTATGCTCAGTTGTTCATAGTAAACCATTTATCTTTAGGAATAAATAGATGTTTCAATGATTGATAATTCGTTTTCCAAAGGAATTTCTGATCTGTGCATGTTGGGCTTGCTGTTCCAGTTCCTATTGTTTCTGCAATATATGCAAGAAGCAAACCTTAGATTTTAGGCTGTAAATTAGAGAGACAAGGCAACTTGCCTTAATCTTTGGAAAACTATTAAGGAAGCATTTTAATTTGAAAATACTCTGGAGTGGATGCTATACATGATGATGATGAATACAGAACTGTTCCTGGCATTAACTGCTTGTAGCTGACTTATAGTTCATATTTTAAAAGAATATTTTATAATTTCCAATTTTATTAACAGCATCATATCATCTTAATGAAAATTATGTTTAACTTTGTAATAGTCTGGCACGGATCTGGCAAGGGCACCATCTGCTCCTTATAAATGACATGGTAACTGGAAGCAGTAGTCACTTCTCTTTATCTATTTGTTTAATGTTGGAGTTAATATCAAGTCACGATTTCATGATGCTAAATGCAGGTTTTTAATGGCTTTATTGAAGGGAACCTGGTTGGGAGTGGGGCTGACAAACGGCACATGGCGAGCATCCAGGAGTCCGTGGGGGAGACCAGCTCCCAGAGCGTGGTGGTGGCAGTGGACAGGTACTGAGAATGTAACCCCTGCACTCTTATCTAAATCCTTATCTTTGTTGACTCCCTTCTGATATGTTGTCTAAAGATGTGCTTCTGTCCTAAACCATGTGTTGGAATGGGACTTCTTAATAATTACTGAAACTATTGTGCAAGTCCATAGAGTTACACATTCAGGCTTGCAGCATTTATTCTAACATCTGTTTGATATCCAGCATCAAAGTCCAAAAGATTTGGGACCACTGTCAGTGATCTGAACTCCTCTTAAGACTGAACAGCTGAAGTGGGAGAAGGGCCAACAGTGCATCCTTAGTCTTCCTCCAGTCTGTTTTGACAGCCACTGCTGACCGTGTTCCCAGACCACGTTAAGATCAAGCAGGTGGCTGGCATCCAAGTCTTGCAGCAAAGCTTCCTTAATGTCTTTTTATTGTCCCTGTGAAATTTAACATACTGTCACCCAAATGAGTGTTCCAGCATTACTTGCTCTGGATAAAATGGTGAGCCTGTGCCTGCTCCTGCAGCAGAACATGAGCACAGGAGACTGTGACTTGGAGCGGGAAGGAGAATGCTTAGGCTAAGGAGAGGGGCATGAACTGCTGCCAAGGGGTAAGAATAAAACAGTTGCAGAGTTCATGGCATGGAGGATTGTGAAATACTCCCAGGAGATGTGCTGACCTCGTTCTGCAGCACTGGGATGTGTTTGACTCCTGTGGATGCGCAGCTGAAACTCCGACTCGTTTCTTTGTTCCGTAGGATATTTACGGGCTCGACTCGGCTGGATGGGAATGCCATAGGTACGTACTGAGCAGCAGTGGGTCACAGGGGCCCTGCAGTGGAACCTCTGGGCTCACTGCAGGCTTCTCCTGTGCAGTGGACTTTGTGCGGTGGCTCTGTGCCGTGTCCATGGATGAACTGGCTTCCCCGCACCACCCTCGCATGTTCAGCCTGCAGAAGATCGTGGAGATCTCCTATTACAACATGAACCGCATCAGGCTGCAGTGGTCGAGGATCTGGCACGTGATTGGAGATCACTTCAATAAGGTACTTGTTCAAATCAAGTTACAGAACATACGTGAATAGCAGGATTTCTTTAATCAGCTTTTTCCTTCTGTGTCCTTAGTGGCTTAAGCTGTGATATTGGAAAAAAAAAAGTTCCATTCAAGGCACCTACAGGAAGCACCTATTTAAAAATCTAAAGTGTATAAATAGAAATGGAAATGTTTATGGTAATGATCTTTAATCACTTTATTATGTCATTTTGTATTTGTAGTTTTTCTTTGTCTTGTCTTTCTGAGCAAATGCCAAGTTAATTTCCTCTAAAATGTGCACAGATGATCCTGGAACAGTTGTTTTCCTTGGCAACTGAACTATGTTTTAGTTGGATTTTTTAAACCTAAGATTTTTATTTTATTATTTTTTAGCATCTAGCTGGCTATTATAGTTCTGCATTGTTGTATACAAAATCCACAGGTCTGTTCAGATGAATCAAATGACAGAAAGCCTCCTTCAAGAGGAACCCCATATTTCCTAAATATCTGAACACGAGAACGTGCCAGCAATTTTTAGGGGGCTGAGATGGAACTGGAATGATGAATCTGTTACTCATGTGAGTGATACATGAGCTGATAAGTGTCTGAAACTATGCTTTTCTCCTAGGTTGGGTGTAACCCTAATGAAGACGTCGCCATCTTCGCCGTAGACTCATTAAGGCAGCTGTCAATGAAATTTCTTGAGAAGGGAGAGTTGGCCAACTTCCGCTTCCAGAAAGACTTCCTAAGGCCTTTTGAACATATTATGAAGAAAAACAGGTGTGAGACACTGCAACCTCTGCTTTGTCTTTCTTTAGTCCTACTTAAGTGTGTCACTGGGTGTGGGTTAGGTGGTCGGGTGCGTGGAAGTGGGGCAATGGCTTTGTGCCAGTGTAAAGTCTTGCTTTCTTTTTTATTTTTTTGAAGATCTCCGACTATTCGGGACATGGTGATACGCTGTATTGCTCAGATGGTGAACTCTCAAGCTGGTAACATTCGTTCAGGCTGGAAAAATATCTTTGCAGTCTTTCATCAGGCGGCATCAGACCACGATGGGAATATTGTGGAGCTGGCCTTTCAGACTACAGCACACATAGTCAGTAAGTAGTGCTTGACAGATGCAAGTACCCAAATTAGCTTTGCTGCTGTGAGGCTGCTTTAAAAGGCTCACCTGGACAAGCCTTTTGTATTTCCAGGCAAATAAACACAAGACCTTGCAGCCAGATTGTTTAAACTCTGCAGCTGGGTCATACCCATTAAGTGTCCCGATTGCTATGAACAGGAAAAACTAGATACAGACACTGTGCTGTAGAACTTCGGAATGCAGTTGGTGGGGTGGGATTGGGAAGAATGCAAGAGAAGGCAAAGAACCATATGAAATGTAGAAGATCTGTTCCTTCCACATTTGTCTGTCCTGTAGTGTATACCATGGCTGACATGTCTAGATCGATGCAGTTTATCTATGGATTTCAATACCAGTAAATTTTAAGAAGCGTATTTGTTTGTTCTTCACAGCAAATATTTTCCAGCAGCATTTCCCAGCAGCAATTGACTCGTTTCAGGATGCAGTAAAATGCCTCTCTGAGTTTGCCTGTAACGTTGCCTTCCCAGACACCAGCATGGAGGCCATAAGGCTTATTCGCTACTGTGCAAAATATGTCTCAGAAAGACCACAGGTATATTGGAATTCTTACCCTTGTGCATTCTCACTCTCTCTTCTACTGGTAAAAAGAGACTAATCTTGTTTCTAAGAGCGAGCTTTCAGACTTAAACTTCAATTGCAAGTGTTTGTATTAAAAGCTTGTTCGGATTTAGGAGTGATTTTGGTGTTATGTAAGCAGTAAACTAGGGCTAATTAAAAAATATTCAATCTTATAAGTCCAAATTGGAAATAACCAAATGAAGTAGTCCTTGTTTGGGTTTTTTTGTGTTTTTGTAGTGTTAGGATGACCTGGAAAGCAATATCTTTTGTTCTGTCACCCCTAATTCTGCCTAGTTTAATTGGTTACAAACTTGCATATTTTTCTACATCAGTCTGTTGTGTGAAGACTGAATATAATAATCACTTGGCTGAAGAGAGCCTGGAGTTCCATTGCAGTTGCATGTCCCTAGTGCACACAGCATTCAAGGTACTAGAGAAGTGTAGAACTGGTTTCTGCCAATTTTAGGTTTCCTCGTTACCTATATTTATTGGACAGTTGTCTGTCCATGTTAAAGTTGCTTTCTAAAAAGTCCAAACCCTGATAACTTGTAAGGCCTTTAGTTGGACTGAAGTAAAACAGATTGAAGTATTTATTTCCATATATTTTTCCAGTATTTTTGCAAATAGTTACATCTTACATTTATATTTTACAGGATTTGAGGGTTGCAGTAGGAACTAAGCTAACTTTCTGAGTCTATCTGTGCCATTAGTAGTATCTAAATCTGTCACATTTAAAGATTTTTTTTAAGATTGTTGGTTTTAAATCTTTTTTTTTTCCTGCCATCTTGAAGGTTTTAAGAGAATACACAAGTGATGACATGAATGTGGCTCCTGGGGACAGAGTATGGGTCAGAGGATGGTTTCCCATTTTATTTGAACTTTCTTGTATCATCAATCGTTGCAAATTAGATGTTCGAACAAGGTAATAAAGCTTTTCTCTTTTTCCTTTTTTTAAAATTCAGTTATGAAAGAGATCATTGGAACTCATTGTAACATCTGTTCCTTTAATTGTTTGGTTTTGTTTATAGAGGCTTAACAGTGATGTTTGAAATCATGAAGAGTTACGGGCATACCTTTGAGAAGCACTGGTGGCAAGATCTGTTCAGAATTGTGTTTCGGATTTTTGATAATATGAAGCTCCCTGAACAACAAACAGAGGTAAAAGCAAAAAAACCCTCAAAACAAGCATTTTTTAGAGTTCTGCTTTTAAGAACTTGCACAACCAAGGCAGCATTTTGTGTGGTTTGTCTTGTCAGTGTTTTGTCACCCCCATAGTGGCTCAGCCTCTACGACATGTTTTGTGTTCTGTTGAGTTCTGTGGCATGAATGAAACTTGTCATAGTGTCCAGTGACCTCTCTGTGTGTTCTGTCTGTCTGATTATTTTCAAGGGGAGCGTTCTCTGTTGTGAACATGTGCAGTTTTCTGAGCTGTGTTCATGTGGCCACCTCAGAGCTTCTGACCAGACACCTGCAGTCGTGAGGCTTTAGTTTTATCTGGGTTCTCCTCCTCTCCTCAGACGCCGTGTCTTTTGTTGAGCAGCCAGGTATAAACCAAGTCACCGTGGAGGAACCCACACAAACCCAAAGGTTTTCCATTCTCTCCCCCAGAAATCCGAGTGGATGACCACGACGTGCAACCACGCGCTCTACGCCATCTGCGACGTCTTCACCCAGTTCTACGAGGCTTTGCACGAGATCCTCCTTCCCGACATACTTGCACAGTTACACTGGTGTGTAAAACAAGGTACCTTATTTACTTGCATCTTTTGAATAAATCTTATTTTTAAATGTTCATTATTCAAGGAGGGGAAAGGCACCTGAATTTTGGAAGAACAGAAGCTACCGTTCGGGGCAGTATGTTATGCAGTGTATTGATGTGGTATCTCGAATATTTGAGCACCAATCTATTTAATGAGTTAGGCAGCTCTTCTGTTTCTGTGTTCATAATGTGCTCGTGGTGTTACTGTGACACAGCAAAGGCTTTTGGAAGGTGGTGTTAATCTCCTGAGCCTTCTGCCAACACCTTCCTCAGTTTGACTGCAGGGATACATTACCTCCTTTATTTACACATATAGGTATTTACGTACATTCTGGGTTTTTTCTTTCTTCCTTTTCTCTCATTGCACCTTTCCCCCTTTCTCCCACCCACTGAGTGCTTTCAAATACAACTTCCTGAAGAACATGTTTTCTTTCAAGCTCCAGCTCCTACACCTGAAATCCTGCATGTTGGCAGCATGGAATCTGGGGGGATGATCTTGCAGGAAATCATAAGATTATAATTGCTGCTTTTCCTTCCTTTGTCTCACTGTGTGCTTCCTTTCTGCTTCTGTCCTGTCCTTTGTCTTCCCTGGTTGGATTTCCATCTTGTGAAGGTTGAAACTATTTTTTATTCAGTAGATTCCTCAGCTTGATATTGTTGTAACATACTTTACAGGTAGGCTTTGAGCCAAGACACCATGCATTTCACAGTACTAGTATAAACTGTTAATGGAGCAGTAATAGGGAATGCCTAATTTTTCATTGATATTGTAGATGTTGATAAATATGGAATGTTTCTTTTGACAGATAATGAGCAGTTGGCGCGATCAGGCACAAACTGCCTGGAAAACCTGGTAATACTCAATGGACAGAAATTCAGCCCTGAAGTCTGGGGCCAGACATGCAATTGTATGCTAGAAATCTTCAAAACAACTATTCCTCATGTGTAAGTTCATAAATTTAATTCTTATACTAATACCCAATTCCAGAGCAACAATATTTACCTTTTTTGTTTTGTTCTGTTTGGTTGGTTTTTTTTTGCTCTGTGAAGCTTGCTGACGTGGAGGCCTGTGGGAATGGAGGAAGATTCATCTGAAAAACACTTGGTAAGAATTAATTCAGGGCAATAAACTGACTTTAAAGGGGTTTGTGTTAGGTCAACTTTTGAAATATTCTGTTGCAGTCAATACACTTGACAAGGAATTGACAGTATTTGGTGTCATTGTAAAAAAGGGATGTAAAGAATGGCCTCAGGAAGCCTTTGAATCTAAGATGAGTGAAGTCATCTGAAAACTGATAGCTGGTTGAGGGTTAGTGTTTTGGATTGCTGGAATTGCTCTGCATTCTCTTTTAGGATTTGGACCTAGATCATCAGTCTTTAAGCAGCATGGATAAAAATGCTTCCGAAAGAGGACAAAGTCAATATTCAAATCCAACAGATGAGAGCTGGAAAGGTGGTCCTTATACAAGTAAGGAGAATGGGCAAGCTTTTTCAATGCATTTTTACAACCAGTCTTAGTTCACTTCTGTAGTTCTGTACAGAAAGTTTTGGGGCACTTAAACTTGGGGTACATCTTTGCAACTTGTGTTTATGCCTTGCAGAGAGATTTTCTCTTTAGAAGATAATTCACAGCATCAGTAACTATCAAAATGCTAATGGCAATGTCCTGTTTTGTTAGCCTGTTGTAAGTGAACTGCTGTGAGTTGCTTCTGAAACTTGTGTTGCTCCATTTCATTAGACCAGAAACTATTTGCTGGCCTCCTTATCAAGTGTGTGGTGCAGCTGGAGTTGATACAGACCATTGATAACATAGTGTTCTATCCAGCAACAAGCAAGAAGGAGGATGCTGAGCACATGGCTGCAGCTCAGGTACCATCAGACTTTCTTGTGACCTTGTTGTGACAGTAAAATACAAACTATGATGTGTATTTACAAAATAGTTGCTTCCTTTTAATCACTCAGCACTACCCTGAATGTGTGTGTAGATTACTCTTAAGCTGTGTTTTTGGGTTTTTTGTTGGTCTGCCTCCAATGCTTCCTGGCAGTCTGCCTGTTGCAGTATTATATTGCCTTTATTTTAATTGTCAATATAATAGATTCTTTCTTTTTACAATTAATGCATACTTATCAAGAATGTTTTTGGTTTGTTTTGGGAGAGCATTCTTTTCTGTTCTTTAGTCTGAGTGTCTTCATTTAGTCACAGCTGAGGCTCTACTCAGCCTCTGGATGTTTGCACAGGAGTTTTTGCAGAAGTTGAATTTGAGCAAAGTCAGTGGTCAAGATTCCACTCATCGCCAGCCTTGGAGACATCAGTGTTCTTGAAAGTTCTGATTCTAGGGAATAGTGCACAGTAGCTCTTGCTTGGCTGTTAATAAAACCCTAAGCTAGAATTTTGGGCCTAGTGCATTCAGGTAGTGTTTTGGGGATGGTATAGTTAAATTCCTAGTGAAATTAGCTAAAAATATTGACCAATTTAATTAAATTTGACCTGAGCCAAAGATGGGGAATTTCTACACCAGGCAACATTTAAACTTGCACTGTTTTTGTGGTTCATTTTGATGTTCTTCAGAATTCAACAGACCTACTCAGTCATATTCTAGAGGAGAAGAAATGTTCTGTATTGTATTGCTTGGACTGTAATGCTTTGATAAGGGAATTCTCCCCTTGCTCTTTATTCTTATGTTCTTACCAGTAACTAGGATAGACCATAACTTCTCTCTTCACTGAGAAGAGTACAACTCTGATCTTTGTCAGCACCACTCTTCTGTGTTTTATTACACTGATACTGCACTTGCACCTAAAATGGAATTTGGAGTTAGTGTGGGTCATGGCATGTGCTCTCTCTCCCCTGCCCCTTAGCGAGATGCATTGGATGCAGATATCCACATTGACACAGAGGACCAAGGAATGTACAAATACATGTCTTCTCATCACCTCTTTAAGTTACTGGATTGTCTGCAAGAGTCTCATTCGTTTTCAAAAGCCTTTAACTCAAACTATGAGCAGCGAACTGTGTTATGGAGAGCAGGTGAGGCTTTTATTTTTATTTGATAAAAATGCTGAGCTCCACTTCAGCTTTAACTATTGCAGCACAACAGTGTGACTTGCAATAACCTGTACGGTTCAGCTGAAGGTTGCATGCTTTTGTTTGCTAAATTATCTGCTTTGTTTGATTAAAGTAGAGCTACACAGCTGCTACTGCTGTAGTAAAATGTCTTTATAAAGAGATCGGGTTTCAGTCAAAATCAAAGAGGAGATAATACTATCTGGACAAGAAACCATCACTAGTCACTAATGCAGGTAGTGTTGATAAACTTTATTTTGGCCAGTAACTCCAAATGTGAATGTTCCCTCTCTTCTTGTGTGTGACTGATCTCTAGGGTTCAAGGGTAAATCAAAACCCAATCTCTTAAAACAAGAGACCAGCAGCTTGGCGTGCTGCCTGAGGATCCTGTTCCGGATGTACGTGGATGAAAGCCGGCGGGACTCCTGGGATGCGGTTCAGCAGCGGCTGCTCAGGTAGGAGAGCCTGGGAACAAGGGCTGTTCCCCCTCAGCCACCACAGCCCACCCTGGGGACAAGGGCTGTTCCCCCTCAGCCACCACAGCCCACCCTGGGGACAAGGGCTGTTCCCCCTCAGCCACCACAGCCCACCCTGGGGACAAGGGCTGTTCCCCCTCAGCCACCACAGCCCACCCTGGGGACAAACAGCCCAGTCTGTGGTGATGACCATGGATAAACAAATATAACCATTCTCTAGTAGAAGTTAATTTAGCAGTAAGGAAACAATCTGCCTGAATAAAGGAAGTACCTTCTTGCCTGACACAGGCTTTTCTTCACAGAAGTGATGATGTCTGAGTACTTTTCTCACCAGAGTCCATAGTGATAGTCAGAGGTATAAAAGGATACAATAATCTAAAGGGAGTGCAGTGTAAGATGCTGTATACCTGGAATTTAAACAAATGTAGAAAATCATGCTAAGTAAATATAAAAAGGTATTTGGATGGGTTGTTGGTACATAGAAGTTCAAATTACTAATCTCTGATCAAATGTGAAGATCTTCCAAACCTGCTGTTGGCACTAATGCAGTGGATTCTGATCTACCAGCATCTGTGGACGTGTTAATCTGCTTAGTGTGTAAAAGGGAAGGTTCCATTGCTTCTTTAATTAAGTGTGTCCTAAAATAGCCATAGTAAGTGGTACAGTTTGTACCTTGTGTTTACAGTCTGCAGCAGGGACCAAAAATTTATTAATACAATAATAATTCCTCTTTAATCTGTGACACTGAGCTCTGCAGATCTTTTTTAAAACAGCCTAGATTTGGAGGGAGAGCTCTCTCACAGTGCTGTTGCTTCAGCTGTCCCCATATGAGGGTCAGGGAATAGTGTTTGCAGATTGAAGGTGACAGCACTTCAATTACAAAATGTTTATTGGGCAAATCAGACTTTTCCATCTCTGTCTCCATCGTTCTCTGTTGCCAACATGAAAAGTATTTTAAGTTATCTGGAACAACTCCTGTAACAGAAAAGACAAAACAGATTTATGTAGTTAAAGTTGTTGCATGTGATTGAAAACTTTCCCATTGAAGTGCATCTTGCTTGAAAACAAGATACACTGAGAGGACAAACTGCATGTTATAAAAAGCTTTTTAAGTGTTTTTTCTTTATGGTTTGTGTGAACTGTGCCCTCTCTCCAGTGTGTGCAGTGAAGCCCTGGCATATTTTATTACCGTCAACTCAGAAAGCCACAGAGAAGCCTGGACCAATCTCCTGCTGTTGCTTCTAACAAAAACACTAAAAATCAGTGATGACAAGGTAAGAAGGGGCTGGAAGTCATGTCTGTGTTCAGGTATGTTTTCCCATTCCTGTTTCAGTCTGAGTTCATTCTGCATTACTATGCCTGCTGGAGGTGGCAGTTCCTCATGGCGAGTGCTCTCCTCACAGTACAGCAGCAGCAGCCGTGTTGTCTGCAGGCACTCTGCATTTGGGAATGGGCCTGCATCCCTGGAATTCTCAGCTGTGTGGGAATGGGGATAGAATTACTGAAGAGCTTTCATATAGAAGCACAATGACTCTCCAATAATGGATGGGCTTGTGCGGTGTTACAGCTGCACGAGAATGGGAGGGGTGAATTTCACCACTGTGAAACTGGAATTCCAGTTCCCTGACAGTGATGGCAGAAATAATTTTGAAGAAAAGTGAATGCTAATATTGACGTTGCTACCAGTAGTCCCTGATACCACCTCTAGGCCGAGGTGGTATCAGAACCACCTCACAGACCAGTCTGACTCTGGAAGGGCCAAGGGCTCCATGTGCGGCGGCTGCGCAGATGCACGCGGAGCTCGGCAGCGCCCGGTGCTTTACCAAGCTGGTGTGGCCATGGGTGTGAAAAACCTCTGTGTTTCCCTGTAGCAATAGAGAATAACGCTGTGGTTTGTGTGTTGGACAGTTCCGGGCACACGCGTCCACGTACTACCCGTACCTGTGTGAGCTCATGCAGTTCGACCTGATCCCCGAGCTCCGCGCCGTGCTCAGGAGGTTCTTCCTGCGCATCGGGGTCGTGTTCAACATCTGCGGGACGGAGGAGCACGGACGGACAGCAGGAGGGACCTTGCCCTCCTGGTAGCCCCCAGCAGGGCTGCTACCAGGGCCTGTACATAAAGCTGTGCTCCAGAGAGGGATTGAAGTGGACGGGGAAAAAATGGGAGCCTGGCGTATCACCGTGGCAGCAAGTTACTCTTACCACAGTGGCATTTGGGGACGAGGAAAATAATCCTGTTCTGTCCATCCTACAAAACTGTCAGCAGTTTTATTTAAATGATTGCTTACAGAGTCAATACAGTAGGTGTACAGTCTCTGTTTCAGTGCTCGTCATCTTCACGATCCGGTCTCTCTCTCCCAGTCTTTTATCCACTGCTCGGTCCTGCATCCCAGCTAGAGCTGATTAATCAGCTGGATCTCTCCACAGAAATTACACCCCCTGGAAGTAATGACTGTAGTTGTGTAGCCTTGTGATGTTGGCTCATGTGTTCGTAATAAACTTGACTGCAGTGGCCAAGGACCACCTGAGACCCCTCTGGGCTTTCCTCTGTGGCCAGGACCAGGCCAGGCTGGGGTGTTGATCTGGACAGCCCATAGGATATTTGGAGAGAGGGTTTTCCTCCTGTTTAGCAAGTAATTTAAAAAACTTTTTTTAATATCAGTACTGTATCTTCTGAGACTTATTTTTGGTTTTACGGAAGATTTTACATCAGGAGCATCAATAGCATCTACTCCCTTTACTTGTTAGGCTTGACTTAAAGGCAGTTAAAAAAAAAAAAAAGAAAAAGCTTTCCATTTCCTTTCATACATTGGCAGATCATGGACAGATCATACAGAGGAACATCTGAGACAAGGCTCAGAACAAATAAACCCACCCTTTTGACCCTTGAGTTCAATGTATTTAGCAGCAATTGTGACTGTTTAGCAAGAAGTCCTGTCCTTAACACGAGTTGGTCTCCATTTACTGCAGATCTGCAACCTCTGATTTGTGCAAATGATTTCTATTCTCAGCTGTTAGTTCCTGTTGGGATCTAAAAAAAAAAACTGAATTCCCAAAAAACTCTAGCAAAATTAACTAAGTTCATCCATGTGCTCTAAGAGTTTCTGTGCTCTGAAGGTACCCGTGAAGCAAACGTGATGTGACACCACAGCTTTGCCTTGGAGAGTTTTATTTCTTTCCTTGAACTGCATCAGGTTTTTGTGACAGTGTTTCCATGACAGAATACCAGCTTGTCCTGTGAAATAATTTTAAATTTCAGGTTTTAAGTCTTCTCTAAACTGGGAAAGCATGGCAGGGTGAGAGAAAAGGCTCCACTTCCTAACATAATGCATACAAAGTGTTACATTAACTGCTGTGCTATCCAGAGTAGCAAACTTAAAATAGAACAGTATTTAAAGAAAAAACAAACAAACAAACAATTACAACCTACCTACTTGAATGGTCCTAAGTGTATAACCTGTTATTCTGCTTTTTCAGTTGAGTTTCCTGGTAGGATGGCCTGAGTTGAGGTTGTCTTGGGATACTCCTCTCTGAGCTGCTGGGAATTTGCTGTCTGTCTTTGTTGTTTTCTTGTTTTTGTTTTTGGGGGTTTTTTTGGTTGTTTTTTTTTTTTAGTGAGCTATTTCCAAAGGGTTCCTACGGTGCTCCTCAGTTCATTGACTTGTCCTACGTAAGCATTGTTAGGGAAAGGTTTTGCAGTCAGTAGTAGTGACAAGGCTTTCACAATTTATTTTTACTTTTTATTTTTAACCAAAGAAAAATAAGTGGTGGTTGTGGCTCTTTGACTTTTAAATGCCCATTAGGTTAAATCTATACACTGCTATTTAGTAGAAGGCAATATATGGCTATATATGACAATAGCAAAAGACTGAAATTAAGAAATGCTGGTATTTAACTTGTGTTTGAAATGTCCTTTTGTGTTGCATCTCATGTAGCTGCTCATTCCCTGGGAATGTCACTGCATTGGTTACTGCAGAAAATGAAGTATTTATTTGAATTCTATTTAAATCTGTAAGAATATGCTGTTCCTTTCCTTCTGGTCCTAGGTAGTCCTAAAGCAAATATCTGAATGGTTATTTTTCCGATGTGGAATGTGTCACTGCCTCATGGAATGTATTCCCTTGTGTCCCATCAGGCACAAAACTGGCCCAGCTGCACCTTCCTCCGTGTGTCACAGGTTTCAAAGCCCTACAGTCATGTCTTGAAAGAAGTCTCAATTTTGAGATCTTAAATGACTTCACAGTTGCTTCCTGGGCTTTCTTTACTCTACGGGGCAGCATTTGCACTCTCTGCATGTAGGATAAGGATGTTTAATCCATCCTTCCTTTCAGCCTTTGGTCTGAGGCTGTTCTTTTCCTTAAGAAAAGGTTTTGTTGTATTTGCACCGGTTCTAAACTGCTGAAGTGTGGGGTATGTGGAATCCAGCCGTCCCAGACCCTGCAGCGTGTGAAGGAGGGGGACTGGGATGCAATGGGATGGTCGGAGCCTTAATCCTGTCCCGTGTCTGGGGTCGTTGTCCCCATCCGAGCAACGAGCAGGCTGTGTGCAGGTTGTGTCCACAGCACTCGTTGGTTTTCCTCACAGTCAGGAAGGGCAGAGCCCCCAGACCCCCCCGTGGAGCTCAGCCCTCCTGCAGCGCTCCCGGCTTGTTCCCTCCCCCCGACTCTGCTGCCGCGGGGGTTTGTTGGCTCCGGTGGGACCGGGAGCGGGGCCGGCCCCGCGCTGACAGCGGGACTGTGCAATACACAGGGTGAGAACGGCACCTCTTGGACTTGTGGTGCTTCAAAGGATTCTGTAACTGCTCTTTAATACAGACTCCCCAGTTGTTGCTGTTCCGTCTCATTCCAGACCCCCTCAGGAGGGAGCTGGGGAGGATTTAACGAGGGAAACCCTAAAACTCCCTTTTCATGGCGATTAGAAACACCCCTCGTGTTGATTCTTTTGTGTCTTGCAGTCCAGGAAAAAGTGTTTTTTAGGGCAGTTTGTTATTGTTATCCATGTCTCCTGACTCACTTTCCAAACTGTAAACAGAGCCATCTCAAACAATGTCCACTACAACCAACACACACCAGATTTTAGCTCAGTCTTACTATTCAAAAGGAGAAAGATTAAAAATAGTAACTCTATCAAAAGTGCAGTTCCCTTTAATCCGTAAATTCAGTTTGTCCAGCACCTTTATTTGTGTAAAATGTATGTTTTCACATATTTAAAATGCCTAAGTTTTTTTAATATCTCCATATTAAGTGCATTTACTATCAATAATTTAAAGAGCATTTCTTGCCAATGGATGTATAGAGTTTTGACAGAATACCAAAATTATATAATATGAAAACCTATGTAAAGTTTTCTACATGAAAATACAATGTATAGTAGTTATAATATTCCATGCTTTAATCAAGTGATAAATCAATAAAGTTTTACGAAGCGTTGCTTCTTTGCTCCTGTAGTTCCTGAGGGGGCTCAGAGGCTGCGGAGCCTCCGGGGGTTCACTGCGAGCTCGGGGGGTTGGGGTTTTGTACCCCCCGCGCGTTCCCTCCTGCCGCCGTGTCCCGGTCCCGTGACCCTATCCCATATCCCGCTCCCTCCTGTCCCGCTCTCTCCATGTCCCTGTTCCACATCTCTCTCCCTCCTGCCCCGCTCTCCCCGTGTCCCTGTCGCATATGCCGTGTCCTGCTCTCTTCATGTCCCTATTCCACATCCCTCTCCCTCCTGTCCCGCTCT
>NW_020884893.1:2238986-2264976 GCF_003945725.1 Corapipo altera
GGCCGTCCGCGGCTGCGGCTGGGGCTGGGGTGTCCCCGCGCACCGGCGGCCCCGCGACCGCCCCCGTGCCAACTGCGCTCCGCGCCGCGCTCGGCGCTGGGCCCGCGGCGCGGCCACAGGCGCAACGCTCCCTGCTGGGCCCTTCCGCCCGCCCCCCGCCGCTCGCCATTGGTCCGCGGCCGCTGGGCCTGCACGGCCCGCGCCCCTCATTGGCTGCGGCCGCTGCCAGTCCGGGGTGGCGGGAGGGGGAGGGGAGTGGGTTAGTGTGAGGGCTCGGGGGCCGCCCGGTCCCGTCGCCCCCGCATGGCCCGGCCCGGCCCGGCCCGGGGTCGGCCTGCGGGACCACCCTGCGGGACCACCGCCGCACTGGGCGGCACCAGCGGGGTGGCGGCAGGACGAACGGAGCGGCCCCGACCCGTCCGCACCTGAACGACCGGGAGTGGCCGGGAGGGTGCGGGGCCGGTCCCCGCCGGAGAGCCCCGGGCCGCCCCGGCACCGCCTCGTCCCGCGGGAAAGCGGCGCGGCCGCTCCCACTCCAGCCGGGCGGGCAGCGGGAAGTGCCCGCGGGACCCTCGGCAGGGGCGCGGGAGCCGTTCCCGGTGCGATCCCCCGGGCAGGCCGCTCTCGGCCCGGCTGGGGTTCCTTTCTCCATCAGGGCTCGGCGTTCGTTTGACCAAAGTGGGTGATGCGTTGAGCGCATTTTAGGGGTTCTCCGAGGCCTTTTCTGCAGGCACGTGTCATAAGGTGACAGAGAGCATTGTACCACTCCAGCTGAAGTACAGCCACCGTACAACAAACATTAGGGGAAGAGAAGGAAATAAGCGTACGTAGGTAACAGGTCAAAACATGCTGGTGGGTGTGAATTGATGAACAAGACTATGGACAACTAAACCCCGGGAAGGAAGGGAAACAGGGGAGGCAGGACACCCAAGGGGGATATTTACTTTGTACAATATATATTGGGATCTGAATTCCTCGTTAATATTCATTTAAATCAAGAGAATACCGTTATTGTCTTTTTAATAGGTGCCATAGCTGATGTAAAAACTGTGTCAGTAAAGCTCACTGCCTTTGCAAATGTGCTTGAATAAAACAGTATTGCACTGATAATCAGCATAAACCAACTCCAGAATAGGACAGGTGAATTTCAGTCAATCTTAGTAATCAGACACTCCAGAGGAAAACTGGAAATCTTTGCTTCCTTGTTACATCTGTAGACAGTGAACTGTGCTTTTGGTGGCAGGAGGGATGGGCAGGGTTGATGGTGATGTCCTGAGCAACAGCATGTCCATCGAAGCACAACTTGCTGTTGGAGTGTTACTGTAATATTAATTATTCCAATTAAAGCTGTGAAGTAAATATATCACTGTGGTGTGCATGGGAATGTGTGTGGGAGGATTACTGGAGAGGAGCACTATAGACTTACTGCACAGAGTCACTCTGTAATAAGTATTGCATTTGAGTTAACTTCCACCCCAGTCTGAACTAATTTTACAGGGGGGACAGATGTTCTGGCTTTACACAGTCTTCTGTCTCTTTATAGACAAATATTTTCTTTTGACATTTTTCTTTGATAATTTGAGTATTTGATTTTTAAACAAACCTCGACTCTTCAATACACTTCGAATTGCTTTATTTACAATTATGTAGGGCAGGACTTTTTCAACCAGGAGCAGGTTTCTAGGGCTGACAGCAGTTCTGAAAAGCCAGACCAAACTCCTGATGTCCTGAACGGGCAGGAGATGATCTTTTGGCTGTACCTGGTTCATGTTTGCTGGCTGTGTGAGCCTCTTCTGAAGTTTGGGGTCCCTAACCCAGGCAGCAGCAGTTACCTGTAGCTGGAGGAGTGGGATGTTTCCTGTGCCTGGTGCACGGGGGCTCCTTCACTGGCTGGGACTCTGCTGCTGAGGTGTCATCAGAAAGAGCTGACGTGTGGCCTCTGTGGGATCTGCTTTTACATGTGTAGCTTTAGGACAGATTTTCTGATCTCTGCTTGTAACAAAACTACTTGTGGGTTTTAGGTTCTGCCAAAATGGAGCTGAGTGATGCCAATTTACAGACTTTAACTGAGTATCTAAAGAAAACACTAGATCCAGATCCTGCTATAAGGCGTCCTGGTAAGTGATTCTCACGAGTGATCAAAAAAGTTCAGTTTCTTTTTGGCTCTTCTGTCTGTGTGTAGCCAACTTGTGGATGTTTATACAATAACCTTTTTGCAGAAGTTCTTGGTATCCTTTTAAAACAACTCCCCCCAAAAAAACTAAAGAAGGATAGATATAAATATAAATAAATTTATTTGCTTTTTGTGATTTTATTTTTCTGTATTCTTGATTTTTTTTGGTACTGTTGTTATTGAAAACAGCGCTGCTGTTCACAATAAGCCAAGATTTATTTCTCTTGGCTTATGGCTTTCAAGTGGTGAGGAGGCAATGTTTCCCCATCCTGCAGGGAACTGAGAGCTGCTGGTGGTGGCAGGAGTGTGGAAGAGCTCAGCAGCAGAGAAGCTGTGGCACCTCTTGTCAGGCTTGTTCCTGTGAAGCTCTGGGGAAGTGTTTGTGTGTTGGTTCTTTTAAAGAGACATTTGAGGAGTGGTAGGACTCCCATTAGAGAAAGCAGCTTTTGCTGACCCCCTTATATTCCCCTGCAGCTGAGAAGTTCCTCGAGTCCGTGGAAGGAAGCCAGAACTATCCGTTGTTACTCTTAACACTGCTGGAGAAATCACAGGAAAATGTCATCAAAGTTTGTGCGTCTGTAACGTTCAAGAATTACATTAAAAGGAACTGGAGAATTGTAGGTATCCTAGTGAGTAGCTGGTCATCCCTTGAGGGTACAGTAAGATACTCTGCAGTGACCCTGAGCAGTGTGTGTGTCTGTGCTCTGGGAAGGGCAGAGTTAAGAGAACAAAGTCAAGGTGTAACTTAGTAAGAAGGGACTAAAACCTGGGCTGTTGGAGTCAATCCTGTTAAAACAAAACTGGAGCTGGGTGATAAAATGATGAAGAAATATTTTTCTCTAATGTTATACGAGTATTTTGCAGAAACACAATATTTAAAGCTCATTTAACTGACTAATATTATTTGAACTGCAATGATTATGAAGTGCTTCTCCACACAAGGTGGCCCATTGGGCCTCTGTCTGTTGTCAGGGTGTTACAAACATCCCCAGCCAGCCCTGCAGCTCAAGGTGATGGTACCAGCTTCTCTTCTCTGCTGCAGCACAGAATTGTCTGGGGCAGTTTATTTTGGTGCCCTGCCAGTTTAACACTTGGAAGTATTTGTTGTGATCAAATAGAAATATTGCTATTTAATCCCATCTTATCCTTTGTTTTGAAGAGGACAGAAATGTTTTTGATTCAGAGCTTTCAGCATTCATGAAATTTATTTATTGGTAGAAATCTTGCTTTGAGAGCTGAACTTCTTGAGTGATGAGAGGTTTTAATTGATACTGCTTGTACTTCACTGAAAGTACTGTTTGTATATGTCTGAAAAACAGCAGATGTTTCTTTACTACAAAGAAACTGAAATATTTTATCATTACATCTTAGCTGGTACCTATTTCCAAATTGGCATGTGATTTCTGCCCTCCCCATCACACCAGTATTGAGGAGCTAGAGCAGTCCTGGGCCTGGCTGTGCTCGATGACATGAGCACATTCAGTCTGCCATGACATTTCTAGAACTTTCTTGCTGTGACTCTGTGTTCTTAGTCATTTCTCCCAAATTGCATCTTCTGTGGTGTATTTTAAGTAGAAATAACGTTCTGTTGTGGAAGAAGTTGTAAGTGGCTTCTTTTTATGGGTTGCTGATGTAATTCAGGATGGGGTTTTGTTTTGAAGTAGGTGGAGATGCTGTGCAGGGAGTGCATCCCGAGGGCTGTTCCGATTGCTCTGTGGCTTCAAGCACATTGTGTTGTCCAGAGTTGCAGCTTTTGTTTCAGGAGCAGCTGTCTGAACAGAAAATGCAGCCGTAGGCCTGGCTTGCCTCGATCACGGGGTTTAATTCCACAGCCTTGAACTTCACTGATCCAAAGCTCAGTAAAAGGGTTTTGCCTATTCAAGGACTTCAGTTTGTTCAAGCCTGGAGAGGCAGATATACAGGGCACTGCTGGAGCCAGGGTTTAATTTATTTCTGAAGTATGTGCAGAATACACACTGTCTGCTGCCTTTCATTTCTTTTAATAAGGTTTCATTTCTTTGAAAAATCTCCTCAGTAATTCCTTAGGAGGAATTGCTGTTGGTAGTCACTCCACCACCTCTGTCCTCATCTCTCTAAATGCCTAGCAGTGAGTCCTGCCTCCCTGCTTGGGGCTTCCCTAGGACAGTTGGAAAAAACTAGTTCAGAGTTTTACAGAAAGACAAAATTTCTTTCAGCTTTTCTCAGGTGCTGCTGTTTCAGATTCATTGCAGGCAGTGTCTCTGACAGGTCTGGTTCTTAAGTTCTTCAGCAACGTAATAGTTACATAAATCAGTATAAGCTGTTGGTTACTGAAAATGCTGATCATTGCCTGGAGTATACTGAATATGCTCATGACTTAATTATTGCTTTCATTTTAGGTTGAGGATGAACCAAACAAAATATGTGAATCAGACAGGATAGCCATTAAAGCCAACATAGTGCCCTTGATGCTTAGCAGCCCAGAACAAATTCAAAAGCAGGTAATATGCCAATTCCTGGTTATAGCCATGAGACTTTGGGAATATTCAAAGCATGTCTGGAGGCTTTGGTTATTTGCAGAGCTCAGTTCCCTTACCAATGAGCTCATGCTGATCTAAATGACTTGGAGTATATTGTTATAGCTACTTTTACCTGTTTTATTATTTTTTTAAGATAATTACTGTATAATCTTATAGTAAGTTCTAGCATTAGGCAATTGAACAGTAATTCTGTAAAGTGAGACTGTGTGTACACATTGAACTTAAAGTGAGGGTTTTGTACTTGTGGTGAAAAGTAGTAGATATTTAACCCAATGGGTTTTGAGTCTGACAAGAACAAGCATCATTTTCTGGGATGTTTGCAGCAGCTGGCACTGCTGTGATTCCTGTGCTGTTCTACCATGTGACAGCTGCACTTCCTTTGCAGTTGAGTGATGCCATCAGTATTATTGGTCGGGAGGACTTTCCTCAGAAGTGGCCAGACCTGCTGACAGAGATGGTGAATCGCTTCCAGAGCGGGGATTTCCACGTCATCAACGGGGTTCTTCGCACCGCTCACTCTTTGTTTAAAAGGTGCTGGCAATAAGGGGGTTTGTGGATGGATTGTAAACTTTCTGTTCAGCTGTTGGACTTAACGTTGGAGATTGACAAAGTCTACAGTTGTGACTTCTGCACGTGCCTTTAGGTGGTTATCAAGTTGTACACCTTGCGTGCTTTTGAACTATATTGTTTAGTTCTTGTTTACTTGGCAGTGTTTGTTTCGAAGTTCAGCACGAAAAAAATAATTCTGGGCGAGTTAATTTGGTAATAAATGTGAAATATGAATTCTGTTTTTCATGTGTTTCACTTGTCAGGTACCGCCATGAATTTAAGTCAAATGAATTATGGACAGAGATCAAACTTGTTCTTGATGCCTTTGCTTTACCCTTGACAAATCTCTTTAAGGTATTTCTTGTTGAATCATTTCTAAAACAAGTTTAATGTTCTGAATTGCTTTTTGTGGGTGGCTGTAAAATTAAAACTCAAGAATAGTTGTTTTGAAGCTGTTAATGAAGTTCAAGCTGAAGTCATGAATGTGAGACCTAACAGGATTGATGAGGGGAGGAGAAATAACTGTATTTTTTGGTTAAACAAACAAGAAAGTCCCATGACACTTCAATATCTTTTGTTGATGTGGTTTTTGTACTTGACTGGATCTTGCATTTTTTTTCTAGGCAACTATTGAACTTTGCAGCACACATGCAAATGATGCCAGTGCCCTGAAGGTTCTCTTTTCCTCTCTCATTCTAATTGCGAAGCTGTTCTATAGTTTAAATTTTCAGGTGAATCTCCTTTTAATGGTTTTGCTTTGATCTCATGAAGTTGCTATGCTCCTACTATAGAATTCATTTGAGGCAGCCTTTAAGGCCATGCTTTATGATAAAAATAACAGTTAACAGTGCATCAGCACTGGAGTGAAGGCACAGGAGGGCTGGGGTTAATTAACATGTTTGCTTGGCCCTGTCTGAACACAAGTTTAGGGGAGTCTGAGCTGGTGTCACCACAGGGAGGGGTTGTATGGGGGCCCTGAATAGGAGCTGGGAGAGGCAGGAGTCAAATGCCTGAGTTTGTACTCACTGTGCTCCTTTATAAACGTGTCTGTGCTGACAGGAACTTGGTCCTGTAGCTGAAAGTCTGTTACGTGTAGTAGCTCCACTGCAGTGGGAAGTAATTCTGGGAGCAGTGTGGGGTGTTAGGGTTTGGAATCAGATCTAAACTTCAGACATTAATAAGTGTGCTATATGGAAAATGGCAAAAAGCTCCTTTGCTGGGTGACATCTGTTTAGTGTCTCAACATGAACATGAGTCTGTGAAGTGTGATCATGCCCAGATTCCTTAGGCTGTCCTTCCACAGGGGGCAAAAGAACAAGCTGGAGTTAAAAGGGACTTGTGCTCTCTTATTCAGAGAGTAGGAGGCAATAAGGTTCATTTGTTATAAAAATATGAGCTGTTTAGGGTACAAGCAAATAGTTTATTTGAAAATAATTGTATTCCAGAGCGTTTTCATCTGGGAGGAGGAGGGAGTAGTGTTTCACTTTGAAGATTGTTTTCCTCAGATTTTTGTCCCTCAGTAGGTTATAAGGTGGATGCACTGCTTACAGTGTAGGTGTGTTATCTAAGCAGTGCAGTCAGAAATTAAAATGGAGTTTTAATGCTTTCCCTTCACAGGATCTTCCAGAGTTTTTTGAAGATAACATGGAAACATGGATGACAAATTTTCATAGTCTTTTAACCTTAGATAATAAACTGTTGCAGACTGATGTAAGTACTGCATAAACCTCCTGGTTTGCCTCTGTGTAGGGGAGAGGGTTGGCTGTGAACCTGTGTCTAACTCTGAACAATGCAATGTTTTCTTGGTTGGGCAAACAAAGGAGTAGAATGGCTATAATGAGGTTTAAGAGAAGTTACTCTGTTGTCTAAGGAATTTGAGGTCCAGTTCTCGAAGCTGTGTGTCAGTTATAGGTATGCCCCAGCTGTGCACAGAAATCAAATGACAAATACTTGTCAGTGAGTCGATCCTTTCGAGGACATTTGCTGAAGTGACCTGACCATTGCCATCACAGTGCTCAGGTTTTCTGTGCCTCAGCTGGTTCATGCACAGTGTTCTAGAAAACAGGGTATAAAGAACCTGAACCAGTTGAACACAGAGGGCAGGACATCCCTGAGTACTCTAGCATTTGCTGTCTTTGTCTGACTAAAGAATTAGTAATTTCCCTGGTGAAAGATGATACCAAGTTATCGAAACTCAAATTATTTTTGTGCATGCCTTGTGCATTTTGAGTGCTGGTCTTCCAGACACAGCTCAGTAGTTTGCCACTTGACAGAGCCAAAACAACTCTATAAATTTCTTGACAGCACATAGGGAGGTATGTGAAGGGTATCTTGTGCTTTATTACCCTGCTGCTATAAGGAGCTTTGCTGGTCTCCTCTCCTGTCTGCTCCCAGCACAGACACTGGTGCAGCTGAACTGGGAGAGATGTTAAAGCTGAAAGGTGGGGGTGGAGGGGAGAGGGCACATAGAACTGGGGTGGTCTTTGATTGGGATGGTTTTTTAACTCCAGCTCAATTTCCTAATTCACTTTGTGGTTCCACAAGCACCTGTGCTGATCTGGGGAAGGGGAGGGAACTACAACTCTTCCAATTTAAAGTATCACCATATAATGTCTTCTAAGCATGTTTTTTCAGTGCCTTGTCTTGTCTTTTTCCTATTACATTTGTAAATTAATTTCGGGTAAATTATTGGGTCTGAATGTTTTAAAGTGCACAGTACCTTGATTTGAAATGTAGGTATGATTTATGACTTGAAGAGCAGTTGGGGTACAGGCCAGCAAAATACAGTAATTCTAGGGACATGAGGGGGATTTCTTTCACCTGTTTAGAACACCATAAAATCCCTTTAAATATATGGAGACTTTTAATGTTGAAGTAATGTTGAAGTTTGGATGTTTAAGTTCTTAGTTTTGTTTTATGTGAGGATGAAGAGGAAGCTGGATTACTGGAGCTCTTGAAATCACAAATTTGTGATAATGCTGCTTTATATGCTCAAAAATATGATGAAGAATTCCAGCCCTACCTGCCACGTTTTGTAACAGCAATCTGGAATCTGTTAGTCACGACAGGCCAGGAGGTGAAATACGACTTGGTGAGTTGTTATAAGCTGATCTTGTCAAGTTTGATAATGAATTATAAATTGATCAGTCATGCTAAAGCTTTGTGTTCTGTTTGTGGTGCTGCAGCTGGTCAGTAATGCAATCCAGTTTCTGGCCTCAGTTTGTGAAAGACCACATTACAAGCATCTGTTTGAAGACCAGAATACATTGACAAGCATCTGTGAAAAAGTTATTGTCCCCAATATGGAATTTAGAGGTAACTTTTGGAGACTTAAGTTTTCGAGAGCACAACCAAAATCTAATTATAATGACAAGTTGCTCTGCAGGACTAAGAATCGAGGATTCCCCCTTGTGTACTTCAGTGATGGATTCAAGCCCAAGTTTATGCAGCAGATTGTCCTGTGGGGTTTGTAGACTTGTATAAATATACCTAATTTTTCATGTTGAAATCCCACTGTAGGAAGTCTAGGTCATGTGCCAGCAATAAATTTCCATGCTTAAAGTGAGTATCAGAATAATTCAAGGAGCCTAAATAGGCAGGCATATCAGGCCTTGTAATGTCTAGTTCTCCAGGTTTGGATGGGCTCATATTGATCCTAGTATTTAAAATGCAGTGAAGGTGTATTGCAGTGAGAAGGAGCTGCTCTCTCTTAAGTCTGTTACTCTGGAAGCCTTTTTAAATACACCTGGTGTTGAATATGTCTTAGAGGTTTTGGGTTTGGTTTTAAAAAAAAAAAAATCAATACATTGGCTCATGAGTATGAAAGACTTAATTTGTGGGACAGGAGCAAGCTTAACAGTCTAGTCTGATATTTCTGATTAATTTCTGTTAATGTTACAGAACAGTCCTTGTTAAAACTAGCAAGTTGATGATGATACACCTTTTTACATAAAAACCAGAGACCTCAGCATTTAAACTTCTATGTATTTTATATTTTCAGCGGCTGATGAAGAAGCATTTGAAGATAATTCTGAAGAATATATAAGAAGGGATTTGGAAGGATCTGGTAATCCACAGATTTATACTAAGAATACTTGGTCTTTAAATATAGCTCCAAAGAGCTATATTTACTGAATCTTTTATAACTTTATTTTGAAATTGAGAAGGCTTCCACACACCACCCCCCCAAGAGATTTTCTGCAGTCTTGGATCAAGTCTGCTGTCATGATATGCCTGTCACAGTGTCTTTGTTTTGAACAGTGTTTTTATAGGGCTTTTTCCTTAATTGGATTGTGAGTAGAGGACAAAACTCAAGGAATATGTTTTTGAACTTTTTTCAAGAAAATATTTTATCATTCTTATCTAGTATTGTCTGCCTTTTAGGTATTTGTAAAGCTTTTATTTGTTATCTCCTTCTGCTTTGAAACAGAATTGAGGTAGGAAGTATTTGTGTTCTTCAGAGATTACTTTTTTAATGTCCTCTATTGCATTTAAATTGACTGGCTTTCTTTCTGTTTCTTCTGTCACTAAATTAAATGAAAGGCCACAAAACCTTTTTTTTTTCCCTCTCTTGAAACAAACAGAATTTTTGTTTGCTTGTTTTTGGCATT
Source organism: Corapipo altera (assembly GCF_003945725.1). Classification (NCBI taxonomy): domain Eukaryota; kingdom Metazoa; phylum Chordata; class Aves; order Passeriformes; family Pipridae; genus Corapipo; species Corapipo altera. The sequence continues at coordinate 2,248,838 of NW_020884893.1, forward strand.
TGGGGTTTTTTTACAAAAATGTCCTTACAGATGTGGTGGGCCAGCAGCTGGCTCGTGCTCCACCCTGCTACAGTGGGATGAGTAGAAGTGAGAAGACTGATGGATAAAGACAGTTCAAGTGAAATAAAGAGGAAGAAAAGAGGAGAGAAGTCAATGACTCATCACCACCCACAAGTAGACTTTTGCCCAGCCTGTCTCTGAGCAGTGGCTCCCTCTCCCAAAGCCCTCTCCCCTCAGTTTTTATTGCTGAGCATGTCATTATATGGCATGGAGTATCCCTTTGGTCAGCTTGGATCAGCTACCCAGGTAGCTGTGTCCCCTGCCACCTGCTTGCCTGCCCCAGACTAGGAGCTGGGAAGGCAGAGCAGGAGGAAGAGGAAGCCTTGACACTGTGACAGAGCAATTCAGCAGCAGCCAAAACACTGGGTGTTACCAACAGCTTTAGTCACTGGTACAAAACACAGCACCATATGGACTGCTTGGGAGAAAATTAACTCCCTCCTACACTTGGGTGCAGGGTGCCAGGGCAGCAGCATCCCCTGAGCCTGGGTGCCCTGCTCAGGGCAGGGGAGCTGTGAACACATGGGTGGGTGTCTGTTCTGGGTGTGCAAACAGTCCTCTTGGGACAGGGAGTAAAGACTTCAGTGTGTGTGTACACATCAGTGGGGAGGGCTGCAATAATTAACATGGGCTGTGGCTGTAACTTGAGAAGCTGTCTGTTAATATTTTGATTACTGTGTTCATTTACATGAAAAGCTGTGTGCTTTCCCGTGTCCAAAGAATCTTTGGTTCTCATGCAGATATTGACACCAGGCGCAGAGCAGCTTGTGATCTGGTCAGAGGCTTGTGCAAATTTTTTGAAGGACCCGTGACAGGGATCTTTTCTGGCTATGTTAATTCTATGCTGCAAGAATATGCAAAGAATCCATCTGTTAATTGGAAGCACAAAGATGCAGCTATTTACCTTGTTACGTCTTTGGCATCCAAAGCTCAAACACAGAAGGTACTTTTACATTCTCTTCATTGTAATCTGTGTACATTCAGATATCATGGTGCAGATGAAGCCTGCAGTTCATTTTAAGCTGCTTCAGAATGAGAGTAACTGCCTGTGCAGTGGGTGATGTTGATGAATTAAAAGCTGTCCATCATATAATCCTGTGCCAATGTGGTGGTATCTGACCTTCAGGAAGGCGGGGCACAGTCAGCCCCTGGTGTGACTGTGGGCAGGGCCTGGCAAACACCTGGGATCAGTCAGAGAGAGAAACAAAACTGGCTCGGGTCTGGAACCTCTGAGCTCTGAGTGATCCCAAACCAGAGTCTGAAAGCCATGGAAGGCAAATAGAGCTTTCCAGAAGATGATCATAAGAGTTCAGCAGATTAGAAGGAATTTAAGTGCTCTTGAGTTCTTGTCATGATATTTCCCAATGTTTCCCGTTACTTGAGTGTTTATTATTTGGAGATGGCATGTGAGTGGTAATGATGGCTGGAAATGAATCTCATTACTTTTTGGGGAGAAAGCAACTAATCGTCTGGAGACACTGAAAAGCCACACCTGTATTTGGAAACAGGAGCATTGTGTCAGATGTCCTGCAGAACAAATTTTGATATACATATTTTGAAGGCTGTCACAGTTCAGAGCTCAGTGGCTTTGTAAGACAGATTTGAGACAAACATAGTAAAACACACTGTACAGTGTTTTATGCAGTTGTGCTGAAGGTTCTCAGTCTTTTCCTGAAGCCAGGTGTATTCTGCTGCCCAGCAGTAGTTATTGACAGTGATGTGTAATGGGAATCAGCCTGCTAGCAACTGGGAAACTGCAAAGTTGTGCATCCTTTTCTGTGCTATTTAGTGGTAAATGTGGGATAACATCACCTAGAACACTTCATTGGAAAATAGCCATCTGAAAATCCTGGTTTAAAAATGCATTGCATTTTTCCTAAGATAAAACTAAGTGGTCATTATTTTGCTGCTCTAATTCACAAATGGACTTTTGAGTCCTAAGCTTCCCCTTTTTGAAAAGCCTATCACAAAAAAAAGTACTAAGATGCTGATATTGTTGATCCAAAATTTTGGCTGCTTATTATTGTTATGTGGTATTATTCCTCAACTCAGAACTGGTAACTTTGAACCTCAGAAGTGCTGCAGCTGAAATCAAGACACTAAAAACATTAAGCAAAAGAAACTGGATGACTCTGTCAAAAGATGCAGTTTCAACAATCTCCTCATGTGCATGCATGCTTTACATTCCTTTTATTAAAAGCACATAAAAATGAATAAGAAAATTAGTTGGATATCAGCATCTAAAAAATAGAGTTGGTTTGTTTTTCATTTTTCCAGCATGGAATAACCCAAGCCAATGAACTTGTTAATCTGACAGAATTCTTTGTGAATCACATTCAGCCTGATTTAAAGTCTGCTACTGGTGAGTTAATGTTAATTTTGATATGGTATTTTTGTGATATATCAGAACCTTGACAGTGACCACTGTTCCTGAAGTTTCAAGCACTCCTGTATCAGCCTGATCTCAAAGGCAGAGGCTGTTAACACTTGGCTCAGGGTTATGTGAGGTTATACATGTCTACATTTAAGGCAAATAGTTTATTTTATGCTTCAACAATTATCTTACTATATTCAAAACCTAGTGGGTTGTCTCAAAATGTGTAGTTGGAGGCTTTTAAACTTGGGGCCAGGAGGGGAAATTTCATCTGAAAGAGTTGGACCCTACTCTTAATGGTCCTGGGGTGTGATTTGTACCAAAACTGATATTGTAACAGTGCCCATACAGAAATGCAGGAACTAAACAACATAGAAAAACACTGTCTGTATTATTTTTGAAGGGGAAAATGATGACTTAATGCCACCTCTATATATATGTTCAGTAATCACATTTGTATGAAAAGTATCAACAAAGTTTGCATGTTTTTCTATTTCAGTGAATGAATTCCCTGTGCTAAAAGCAGATGGTATCAAATATATCATGATATTTAGAAACCAAGTAAGTTTTTCTTCTACTCTTAGGGTAAAAACATACTGTAGTTTGTTACTTTATACTTGCCAAGCCTAATTTATCACACTTGGCCATATGTTAATTCAACAGGTGTTTGATAGTCATATATAGCACTTCATGCTGAATTTTTAGTTTAGAAAGTAAATGATACTGTTATAAATATCCAGTTAACATGTAGTCTATATGCTCTCCATATGCTGTGGGAACACTGAACATCTTATCTGCTTAGTTCTGCCACACTCAGACTTTTTTAAGTCAGTGTTAGTCTAAATATGCTCAATTGCTCCTATCATTGCAGTGGATGGTAAAGAGCACAGCAACTTTGTCCTTTACCTTTTCTGATTTGTGAGGTGCAGTAAGAAAATATATTGACAATTATTTCTAAATTTTAGATTACCTTTATTAATTTCTTTTGAAATACCCATGATTTTTTTTTTTTGAAAACCTTGATATTCTTTAATTCCCTGTGAAGGGCAAAGTAAAATGGGAAGGGAAATATCCCTTAGGAACACCTGCACTTACTGTTAATGAAATGCACCATTGGTGCATCACTTCAGGGGAAGTGATGAGAGAAACAGGCACCTCCTGGTTGTCAAGGTGTGATGTAGCACTGGAGGAGCCTTCCAAGATTCCTCCCTCTGCCAAGCTCTGTGTGTCACTGATGGGCTCAGTTGTGCTCCAGTGTTGGACCATCTGTATTTTTTAACATATGTATAATTTGTTGCTATGTTTTTGTAGGTACCGAAGGAACAGCTGCTGGTGTCTATTCCTCTCCTAATCAATCATCTCCAAGCAGAAAGTATTGTGGTGCATACTTATGCAGCCCATGCTCTTGAAAGACTGTTTACCATGAGGGGGACAAATAATACTACCCTGTAAGTGTTCAAGCACAAATACAGTCACTGCTATGTAGGTTTTGTGCATTAAGGGTGAAAAATATCTGTAGGGGATCTTTCATTTAGTAGTATTACAGTATTATATAGCATATTACAGTATATTCAATCACAAATTGAAGTTTGTGGCTGTCTTTCATCATTAAAGAGCTGTTTGCCTTCACAGCATCACAGCTGCAGAAATGGCACCGTTTGTAGAAGTGCTGTTAACAAACCTTTTCAAAGCGCTGACGCTTCCTGGCTCCTCTGAAAATGAATACATTATGAAAGGTAAATGCCTTGGGAGTTCTGCACTGTAAGAATAACTTTGTTAACTTGAGGTAAGGGCTTATAGTCATAGGCTCCTGACACTTTTTTTTGCAAAACCTAATTTATGCAGACATGCTGAAGAGAGGTCCACTGCAGCCTGCAGTTACTCACCGGGCTGTATCAAGTCATCTTTGACTAAATTTGTGGTACCAAAGAGAAATACTAAACATAATGGTATTGTGGTAAATTATTTCTCAAGTGGTAGTCTCTGTAGTCAGGACAGCTACCTGGGGAGTGTCAGGAGGGGATCTGGTCATGGCTCACAGGATGCTGAGATCTGAGACTCGCCCAGGATAGGTGAAGGTCTTGGCAAAGTTGCTTAATCTTCTGTGTTCAGTCTGTAGAATGGGAATAATGAGGCTCTGTTTTATCCTTTGTCGTGGTTATAGATTGATTGTTCTTGCAGCAGTTCCTCTTTCTTACTGTACCCAATTCCTAGAGATCCTATTTAACAGTAAAAGGTAAAGGATTTAGGCATATGATGGATGGCACAAGTGTATTTTGTCTTCAGAAGATAATACTTTCCATTTATTTGCAGCCATCATGAGGAGTTTTTCTCTGCTACAGGAATCCATAATTCCATACATCCCTTCTGTCATCACACAGCTCACACAGAAACTGCTGGCTGTCAGTAAGGTAAAGAAACTGAACAAAAAGGTCACCTTTTGTGTTTTAGAGCAGTCTTACTGAAGACTTACGTATACCTTGGTGGTGGTGTTCTGTTAGAATACTGTAAGGAGTTCAGTATTTTCTGACTAAACTAAGTTGGAACAGTCTTCCAGTGAGGTACTGCCTTCCTTTCAGGACATACTTTGGAATCATCATCCCCTGCTCTCGTGTGAAATTTGGAAGCAGAATATGAACTCTTTCTGTAATGCTAGTTTGTGGTGGTATAAATGTTTGCTTGTGCACAGGCCACCATTGCAATAATCTCTTTTTCTCACAACTCTGTTATTCTTTACCCGTGAAACTTCTGAAGCTGATATTAAATATTGGCATTGAAATGTGGGATTAAATTAAATAAATTGCCCTCCTGGTCTTGGTGGGTAAAAATCTCTTAGTTTTTTGTTAAGGCTGGGCTAATTCTTAACCATTAACATTAGGGAATGCCTTAGGGTACCTTCTTCAACTGTCCAAACAATGACTTCTCTGTATAGTTTAAATTCAGCTGCAGCATATAAGAAGTGTTCAATACAGAATTGACTGGACACTTAGAGGACTGGAAAATAATTTGTTTTGTGATATTTTAACTGTTTGCTAATTTATATAGAGCTTTTGAAAAACACATGTTTTTAAAATACTGATTAAAAAAGCTCTCCTTTATGCTTTGAAGGTTTTTACATTTGCTTTTATCTATGGAATTAACGTCACAAGCATATTAATAAAGAAGTTATAAGTATCCTTATTTCCAAATGCCACTTTACACTTCAGTTGAACTAGAAAATACATTTAGCCAAATAAGTGACTTTAGTTGTAAGTTTGGTTTGATTTGTGTGTTTATAACTCGTTTTCAGAATCCCAGCAAGCCCCACTTTAACCATTACATGTTTGAGTCCATCTGCCTGTCGATCAGGATAACGTGCAAGGCGAACCCGGAGGCCGTGGGGAGCTTTGAGGAGGCCTTGTTCCTGGTGTTCACTGAGATCCTGCAGAATGATGTGCAAGGTAGTGGCAGCAGGGAGTGCCTGGGCTCTCTTACTGCACTTGCTTGCTGGGATTTACCTCCTGGCAGGTTTTTTTTTGTAGCACAGGAAGCCCAGGGGAGGACACAGCACTTTCACAGTCCGAAAGCGTTTGGGTTGTTCCATAGGGTATTACATCAACAGCAGTCACTTATTTTTGAATCAAATTGTATTTTTAAAATATCTAACAATCACTACTCCAAAGCCTCTTATTATTCTACTTAATTATATTGCCTTGTTTCTAGTAGTTTGTTTTCTGTGTTCTGAAACATTAATAGGTAGAAGAAATAGAAAGTGAATGTATACAATGCTTGCCAGTTTTTTGAATAATTAAATTTGGGAAGTGATACATTTCTCCAGTGTTTTATTTGCTGGAATCCTCATGTTAATACCATATTATTGTGGGTTCAGTCAGTAGCTCTGTGGTTCCTGGGAACTCACAGTGACCGTGTTGTCTGACCCTCGGTAAACGTCATCATTTCTCTTCCAGAGTTCATTCCGTATGTGTTCCAAGTGATGTCCCTACTTCTGGAAATGCACAAAAACGAAATCCCATCATCCTACATGGCACTGTTTCCTCACCTGCTTCAGCCAGTGCTCTGGGAGAGGACAGGGAACATCCCCCCGCTGGTGCGGCTGCTGCAGGCGTACCTGGAGCGCGGGGCCAGCACCATCGCCAGCGCCGCCGCCGACAAGATCGTGGGTTCCCTGCCTCACACGGGGATGGGAGGGTGGCAGCTGGGAGGAGCTGTGCTTTAGTCCAGCAGCTGGACTCCTGCAGAATTTGGGCTTGTGCTTTACATGGGTGGTGCTTACGCAGAAAGACAAACGCTCTGCATGCAGCTTTTTGGGCAGTTACGTGGGTAAGGTGAATCCGAGGCTGTCCTGCTTCTGTCGGCTGGGGTGGAAAATTCCTGCACTCAGTTTTTGCAAGTAGATAAGTTTGCACAGTTTTCTTGTCTTTGCTTCGTGTTGAACATGTGGAGCAGGAGAACTCTCAGGGGATCTGTTCAGAGCAGTCTTGAGAAGAGTGAGTGAGAAGGGGCCAAAATGTGTCTTCCTTGTCCTCAACTGCAGAGACAGAATCCTGGTTTAGGTTATGAATGCCTTTGCCTTGGTGTATGTCTTAGACAGTAAGGGCCAACTTTCTAGGGGATCACACATGAAGAACAGTTGTCTAAAGTCTTATATTTGCTTTTCTTGCAGCCTGGGTTGTTAGGTGTGTTCCAGAAGTTGATTGCCTCTAAAGCTAATGATCATCAAGGCTTCTACCTTCTAAACAGTATCATCGAGCATATGCCTCCGTGAGTATGAGTTCAAATTATATTCCAAACTAACTTCTGTAGACTTTAATTATGAAGTGTACAATCATGCCAAATGTTAATCTTCACAACCAGAAATGTCACATTTATCAGTCAAATAGATTTGAACAATTTTATGCATGCTTTCTGTGAAGTGACGTCAGTAAAATCCTAGTGTGAATTGAATAACTGTTCTTTTAAATTTCCAGTGAATCAGTTGACCAGTACAGGAAACAGATCTTCATTTTGTTATTCCAAAGACTTCAAAATTCCAAAACAACAAAGTTTATCAAAAGTAAGTTCCTGGCTCTGCAAAGCTGCAGTGTGACAGCAGCAGTTCGGAGTGTGCAGCTGCATGGATGAAGTGTCCTGTGGGTACATGGATGGAGGGGTTCTGGTGACTCCAGGGACTTTATCCAAATTATTTCTATAATCAAGGGGGGCATAAGGGGCAGTCGCCACAGCAGGTGACAGTTATTTCATGAAAATGGAGATAATGGAACTAAAGGGACAAGACTTGTGTAGTCCTCTTCCTTTGCTAGTGTGTGTCATGGTGTTAATTATTTGAAAGTGTGTCTGTTTAATCTCCAACTAAGAGCAGCAAACTTTCCCTCTCACACAGCACAGCAATACTGGCCACTGTTGTGTGGAGTTTCTGTTTGTACTGGGAAATATTCCATGCTTTTGTGTCATTTTTTGCCTTAAACAACTAAAGTTATTTTATAAAGGTTTTACATTAAACTGGCAAAGCTGCGACCAATTACTGAAGTACATAGACAAGAAGATTGTGTAATTTGTGTAGAGATAATATCATTAAAATATTTTCATCAGTATGACAATGTTGATTACTTAATCCTCCAAAATCTGGTTCATGCCCCTGATAGGAGCAAGAATTACAAGGTTGCTCATAATGGTCTTCCACAAACAAAATGAAAACAATGCTTTCAGTGTTTAACTTTTTAAGTGTTGTGATACATGAGCAGATCAGCAGTTTTTAGGCCAACTTCAAGGCAGAAAGTTTATGTACTTCACTAGAAGTGAACATTTATAAAGGCTGCAGTTTCTATCCTCTTGAAAAACTTGTTAGAATGTATTTTGCTGCTGACTCTAAAGCTATTCTTTTGTTTTCATGTTGAGTTTTAATTTGGGCTTTTTCTTGTTACAGGTTTTCTCGTCTTCATTAACTTGTATTGCATAAGATATGGGGCATTAGCTCTGCAGGAGATATTTGACAGCATACAGCCAAAGTTAGTATGTTTTGTTTGTTTGGGTTGTATTGAAGACTGCTGTGTAATTTTTATCTTTTAAGTAGGAAGGAGTTGTCTCTTTAGCCAAACTGGCAAACTGTGTTTGTCACTAATTTGACTGGCCAGATGTTTCTCCTTTTGTGGTTCATTTATTTGTCTAGCAGTTTTTCTTATTTTCTGCCCACAGTTCCTCATTGATAGTTCAAGTTACTGATCTCCTAAGCAGGTCATAAAAAGTCTTTTATCCTTTGCAAAAAGGTTGTATTTGAAGTGTCTACTACAACAGGGCAGCATCTTAACAAATTATCTTGTGTTCTCTATTTCCTAGTGATTCATATTGGTTCTGGTTTTCTTCTGTCACCATGAGGCTGATAAGGCTTTCTAATACTTTTTCTCTCAATTTCATAATAGGATGTTTGGAATGGTTTTGGAGAAAATTATAATTCCTGAAATCCAGAAAGTGTCTGGACAAGTTGAAAAGAAAATCTGTGCTGTTGGCATTACAAAAATATTAACAGAATGTCCTCCCATGATGGACACCGAGTACACCAAGCTGTGGTAGGTACCACACTTCTTCAGGTTCTGCTAGTGAGGCTCTTGGAGTTTTTGGAAATATGAGCTTTCACCAAAACAGATCCTTCAAATAAACTCCACTGTGATTTCTTGAGGCCCACTGTTGTTGTGAGGCTGAGTTTTAGGCTTTTCATACCACACAAATGAAAGTGTGTTTTCAAAGTAGATGCCAGAACTGGTTTGAGATGTTTTTGATGGGGATAGCATGGATTTGGCTGGCTAGAGCTCCATTTAAGGAAGTACACTACTTTCTTTCAGCTGTGTTCTTTCTGAAAAGCTAGGCCCAGTTTTGACTTGTAACTGTTCTGGTCAGAAGACCTGAGAATACTCACAACCTGACAGAGAGATTGTAATATCTTGAGAGTGCAATTTTGGGGAAAGCTATCTGGGAAGATTGTAAGCCAGTCCAGCAGTCTAGGGTATCAGGAAGTCTGAATGTAATGACAAAATCTGGATCCAGTCCAGGATCCCTGGACTAAAACGTTTTTTTTTAATGTATTAAAGGGAAAGTTGTAATCTGGAAAAGAATTGCTTTCCTTAGATATGTTTCATGACAACTTGACCTGATAAATATTTGACCTGATAATATATTGCTCATGCTATTAATATAAACACCTCCATTGTGCCTGTAAAGTACACAGATCTACAGTTCTAGTCCAGCTTACCTTGGACATTTACACTTCCAGTAGCTAAGCAAGTATCTTCAAAGGCTAAATTATAAAGGGTTCCGAGTAATTTGGAGCATTCTTGTAAAATACAGCCTGTCCTAACATATTTTAAGTGCTCCAGTGTTCCCCTCCCCTCTCTACACCCAGGATTCCTTTGCTGCAGGCCCTCATTGGCCTCTTCGAGCTGCCCGAGGATGACACAATCCCTGACGAGGAGCATTTCATTGACATCGAGGATACTCCAGGCTACCAGACTGCATTCTCCCAACTAGCCTTTGCTGGGAAAAAAGAACACGATCCTGTAGGTCAAATGGTGAACAATCCTAGAATCCATCTGGCACAGTCTCTTCACAAACTGTCCACGGCGTGCCCAGGCAGGGTAGGTGACTCGTGCACTTGCATCCTGATGCTGCATTCAGCAGAGAAGGAGTGCCCCTGTGAGAATGGGTCCCTTTGCTAATGTTTGATAATCAGCAAGATGAAGTGGGTCATAACCAGAATGCAGGATCTTGCTGTGTCTTATTCTTTATTGGAACATAGCTTTTGTGAGGTTTTTTCCTTAGTAACCTTAGAAAGGCCTTATTTTCACAGCACTTAGTTTAGCAATAAACTTAAATATGCCATTTCTAAAATGAAAGTTTACCCACTTGATGGCTTATAACTAATGCTTGTCTCTAGTTCAGTTGCATGTACCCAGGAAATTCAGGCAGCTCACATAAAATCAGACAAGTGGAGTGCACAGTTAACTCCCTTACCCCATAGTATCTTTGTTTTGTTCGAGATTTTAGCAAGTAAAGACTGCCTGAGAGATGAGCTGCTTTCACCAGGGGTAACTGCTGCTCTCAGTGTCTGACCTTGTATCACGTGTATTACCAGGGTGTGGCAGTGGGCTGAGTATCACTGACCCCTCTGCTCTGTCCTGTGCTTTAAGGTTCTGTCCATGCTGAGCACCAGCCTGAACGCAGAAGCGTTGCAGTATCTCCAAGGATACCTCCAAGCTGCAAGTGTGAGTCTGCTCTGAGATATTCCACAAGCAAGATCAAAGGATTGGTTTGTTACACAGAAGGTTGACACTGACTTTTTTTTATAGCAGAGCTCAGACAAAACGAAAAATGCTGCTTGAAATTGTATTGCAGATTCCATCTTGTAAAAGATAAATGTGGCTTTAAGGCAAAACTGAAAGGATTTCTGGTTTGTGTACTCCTAGGTAAAGGTGGCTAACTTCCACTCCCAGTCTAATTTTCAAAGGGAGTAGTCATAGCGGTTTGGAATGGGATTTTATTTGAAATCTGCATCTGCAGTGTTTGGATAATACTTGGAATTGTATGGAGAGCACTGGCTGTAGAAACTCACTTCAGTCACTAAAATTCCTTTTCATTTTAATGTTGTCCTTTGTATTTCTTTTGTCTTTCCTTAAACTTTATCTAAATTGTGAATAAATAAGAAGTACTTGTTTAAAATGCCTGTCACTGTGCGCTTACTGTTTTAGAAGAATGTAGTTGGTTTAAAAAAAGAGGTTTTACACTTAGGATAGAATATAAAATAGTGGGACTGTGAGGATTTTTCTATAAGTAGTAGTTTAAGTACATTTTAGGATCATACAGAGCAGATCTAAAACTTTGGGAGAAGAGCCAGAACTGTTGTCACTCTTGAGTGCTTTTTAGAGCACTGGTCCTACAGGGATAGGAATAAATTGAATTACAGAGACTGGAAAACTCCTGAATAAGAGTGAAGTCTCAGACTTACGTGATATTAAGCAGTGTTGTACATGACAGAATTTTTTTAGTTGTTTGTCCACAAACATTCTGCAGGTGACTTGAATCAGGACTGGTGTTTTGTATTTGTGTTAGTTAATGCCTGTTGGAGCTGGGCCTTGTGTCAAGAAAGTTGCTGAATTTACTGAGAGAGGAACAGGGCAGAATCAGCTGTCTTACAGTTCTTCCTGGTACCTGGAAGTGCATCCTGGCCATAGCTCTTGTATGTAAAGAAATGAGTTGCCTGTTAGATAATGGATTTAAATAATAACTAAGTGCCTGAAAATGAAAGTAAAAGAGTCAGCATCAACAGGTTTGTTTTACCTGGTCTGTCAGGGAGTATCAGGCCCTCGTTGGTAGATGTGAAGTGAAAGCAGTGCTCAGAGTGAAGCACTGCAGGGGTGATCCTGAAGAGCATTTGCCTTAGTGCTGCTGAGACAGACTGTGCTGTGTTTGGGTGTCCAGAGCTCCTGGCAGCAGGAATGTCACAGACAGGCTGGAACCACAGGGACACCCGTGACATCTACAAGGAGCTGAGTGCCTGCCTCGGATGTCAGTGTTTACTGAGCAGTGATCCTCATCCTGCAGGCCAGAAGGATACTCAGAGCACTGCTGTGCAGCTTTGTCTTTTTCCCTGGACAATACGGAGAACAATTCTACAGAGAACAATTCTACAGAGAACAATTCTACAGAGAACTTGCAGACCTTTTTTTTCCTGCCATCCTCACAGAACCAAACTGGAAGGGTGCTGGTGGCTGTGTCCCTGTAACTGTGCTGGAGAGGGGCTCTGTGGCACCGAGCGACAGCCAGGGCCTCACGTTGGACCATCTCACTTGGGCAGCTCCAAGCCACATTTCTTCAGAAACTCAGAGCTTTTTGCTGAGATATGTGAGGGAACAGATGTTTCTTGTCTTACCAGTACCAGCATGGATGGAACTGGGCAGGATTCACAGCAAGAAGGCAGAATCTGTTAGAGAGATGGCCAAAGAAAAATTGGCTCTTCTAAGTGGAAAATTATCAGTGAGTTTTGATATTCACAGTCTTGCACTCCTTGCAACGTGTGACTTCGTTGTTGGATAGACATTCCGTGTGAATAAGTGCCTAAGTGACATCAGATCAACAAATACCATGTTAGTCCTTCAGTTGACTCAGAGCTGAGTCACTCAGACTGTGTAGACACGGCTGTGGCACCGCTGGTGACGTGTTCTTCAGTGCCAGCACACTGTGCAGGTTTTGTGAGGGGTGTTCAGGGCAGTGAGTTAGGGTGCCATCAGCACTGCCCTCTCTGCATCCAGGAGGGACCTGACACCTCCTGTTCTCAGGATTCCGAAGGTGAAGTCCCACCTACATTTATCTGTTCATTTGCTGGAAGCTGATGCAAGTCGTTTTGTAACAGCTTTTTGCAAGACTGTGTTGGGCAGTTGGGCAAACACCAGTTTCTTTGGAAAGCACAGGCTGGGAACACCTGGTGTAAATAGACCTTCTGAGGACCTGGGAGCACCTAATTCAGTGTAGTGAACTCCTGCCTGTCACTGAGATCTTCTGAAACACTTCTGAAAACAAGGAGCCAATTTTTACTTGCAACTGATGGTGGTACAAGATCATTCAAATTCAAGTGTGAGAATGTTACTTGCTTCTTTCTGAGTGGGAAGTGGGCAAAGGGATGCCTGGTTTTGGATCTTTTGGCACCATGGATCTCTAATCTACTCTCCTTTCTTAGAGCTTGCTGATTGGTTTGAGATTGCTAGCTTCTAAATAATATTCTGAGGCTTTTGTAACAGAAGAAATACCTTATTGTTGGTTCAAAAACCCCAAAACCAAACCCCCCTGAAGACCAGTGTGTTTTCTTGTTTCCTTGGGCTGTGAATGGGCCTCAACACTGCCAACATTGCTGCCAGTGGGCAGCACATGCTAAAGCAAAGCTCTGTTTCTCTGTTTCTTCGTGTACCTGTGTGCTGACAGTCACCCTCTCAGCCAGACATTTGCTTCCAACAATTCTGTGATGAGGCCAGACATTGATTTTTTTCTTAAACAGCTTCATCCTTCCTTAGAAGTGACAGTTTCTCAGTACCTGGGGATTCCATCAACCAGCAGCAGCTGAGGGCAGAGCTGTGCCCATTCTTCCAGCCCCCAGCAGAAGTACCACAGGCATTTCTCCCATTCCAGGCTCTTGCTTTGGAAACTGGGCAGTTGTTCACTGACACACAGGTGCTCCAGGCAGGGCTCCTCTGGGAAATCTCTCTGTAAAGACACCCAGCTCTCAGAAAGCAGCACAAAGGCTTTGTTTACCCTTAGCTTTTACCCTTAGTTATTTAAATGAAGTCATTCTTGCCTTTCCTGTAGTATAGAGGAAATGTTCTGGGCCTGGGCTGCAGTGGCAGGGCCCACACAGGACACAAAAGGCTCAGTGGCTGCTGGTGACAGCTCAGGCAAAGTGACTGAAGGCTTAAAAGTTCTCTCTCAAAACAGGAATCTTCTCATTCACATGAGCTCACAGCTTATGCTGGACTTGCTGTATTGCATTCAAGATGAGAGCAGAAGAAAATGCTTTATTATTAAAGTAATAAATCTTAATAGTAAGTAAAAGATATTTTGTTACTAATGAGTAATGTGTCAGAAGAGCATAGTAACAGGGTTTTAGCTCAGCTAGTTCATCTAGGTCCTAGTAAAAAGTTTTCATTTTCTAAGGCTGTGAAGAGAAATTCACACTCTTGGGTTTGTGCCTGATATAAAGGGGTATTTTGAAGTAAGTATTTAACAAAGAAAATATATTAATAACAAATATCAGATTTCTCCATGAACATCTGAAAATACTGGCATTACAGTACTGCTTCCTTACAAAAGAAAATGAAAGTTTAAAGTATTTTACAAATTGTAATCTAGGAAAAAAGTCTCTGTCCTTGTTTAAGCTGCTGTGCAAAGAAGAGTGGAAAAGTCTTTTGGAACATTTTTGAATAATTAATAATCATTCATATGGTAGAGGAGTAAATGCCCTTCAGTGAAAGAACAAATGTGTTGGCTATTTGACATGTGCCAAAGTGCTCCTCAGGCCTTTGAATTCCATGTGTATTTGCTTCAGTTATGTTCAATTTTGTGATCTGGCTGCAGATGCTTTTTGTCTCGACTGCAGATTTTACACATACCCAGGCGTTCACAATTTTCTAGAAAAAGAGAACATAAACCTGAATTTTTATTGTAACTCGCTTTGGAATTCCCTGTCTCCACATAACTTACTACAGAAATCCTCCACGAATGTTTCATTACAGACAACACTGAGCCTTGCAGTGGTGATTGCACAGCAGCTGAAATTTCATTTCCTTCTGAAATGTGACTGTTGCTGGCTTGGAATAATTAAAGCATCTTAACAGCACATGCTATTATGCAAGAGACCACAAGAACACATGACTAAGTGTTTAAATGTGATATGGGATATATATCTATATACTTACATGCTGGAGAATGTCTTTTCAATGCTATGTTGTCCATTGATTTTTTTTATTTTTTTTTTTCAGTGTGTGATGTATTTTCTTTATGGTATCTTTGGGATCCATGTCAGTATTAAATGCAGAAATGGATATGGAGCTTTAGGTATACCGAGGTTTCTTTCTCTATGGGTTTTGCTGTGATTCTCCCCACGACCTCAGAAGCTTTTTTTTTTGCAGTCCATGGGATACAGTTCCCCGGGGCTGAGCAAGGGCAGGAGTTACTGACTGCAGCTGAACGGTGCTGTGGGAGTTGCAACGTTGTGACTTGAAATGTATTTTTACCTATTAAGAGAGATAAAGTATTTCTAACCCTAAAGGTTTCTCGTGGTATGTTTTCCTGGCAGGGGCTGTGTGCAGGGTGGCTGTGACAACTCCTGTGGGTTAGGAGAGGGGGTTGTCTTTAACACATTTAGTGACACTCCACTTTTAAAGTCACCATCCTTAACTTTTTAGCCCTGTAGGACACTTTCCTTGGTCATAGCAGAGAATAATCTTTTGTGTGGGCGGGTGAATGTGTTACGTAATTCTGACAAGATAATTCAAAAGCTGGACAATAAAGATTTCTTTGGAAATGTTTAATTTCGAAAAAAAACAAACAAAAATATTATATTGTGGGAGATTGGATCAGAGCATTGGCATTTGCTTAATTTGTATTTTTTTAAAGATAAATATATATTGATTCGGATGAAAGCATTTAAGTTGTAGTTTGTTGCGTTTAGTGAGCTTCTTATGTTACTAAGGTTGCTCCTAAGACCTGTTTAAGATGTCAGATTCTGTATGTACTGTCGTCACATCTCAGCTGAGTGTAACCCGGTCCCTGCAGTCCAGAGCCTGGGACAGCATCGGTGTGTTTGCCATCACCTAAATTCCTTCTTTGCAAAACACTTTGTACAGTCAGCAGTGAAAACACTAAAACTAGCAGTCACTGACTTCGTCTGTGCACCTGTTCCATAATGGAACTGTGTTTTGGCAATCACCTTACACCAACCCCCTCGTTACAGGAGCACACACGCTGATTTCTGAAACACACCCTCCCCTCACACACACAACCCCCCCCCCTCAGCGCTCTGCCAGGAGCTGCAGCGCCGGCACCGCGTCTCGCTTTGAGTCAGGCTGGGATTTTTATTTTTTTTTTGCTTCTTAATGCAAAATAGACACAGTCCCGTGTGGGTTTTAATTCCTTCTGGGCGTGGATTCGCCCCGGGAACAGACGGGGCCGG